>NC_080860.1:2559065-2859065 GCF_030435755.1 Ochotona princeps | reverse complement strand
CCAAATAGCTACTTTCTAAAACAAGACACATTTAGGAGGGAGAGTGGCAGTGATGCTGCGCTGGCAGGGCTCTTGCCGTGGAGGAGGGCGTAACCGAGACATCTGCTTCCCCAGTTGGGCTTTCACAGTAGATTGATTTTGTCACAGTAAGTGAAGAAATCTTGGGTAGCAGAGATAGAAGGGGACTCCCTGGCCTTACGACGTGGCACCAGGATGGGAGAGGCTGCTGCTGGTCCATGGCGACCTGTGCCATGGGGACCTGGCTGCCAGCCAGCGGTTGGCAGGGACTCAGCCTCAGGCTAGGCCGGAGCCCACCCTGGAGGGGTGAGGGGGGGATGAAGGCACCTGAGGGGCCCAGGCCTGTTTTTCAGACAGGAAGCTGGTGTCCCCTGGTGCAGGGTGGGTCCGAGGTCATAGTCAGCTCTGAGGGACTGTGCTGATCTGCTGGACAAGGGGCCGGGGCATGTAGTGGGCTTTCACTGGGACAGTTCACAGACAAGGCAGACGCTGACCCGGCCAGCACCTCGGCAGCCTGCAGCTCTGGTTCCTGGGCCCTGCCTGCGTACAGGCTGCCAGAGGAGGCTGCTCATGGTGGTGTGTGGGTCGCTGCTGCAAGTCACGGATTGGAGAACCGAGGCAGGTAGAGTTCCTGGTGACGGAGAAGTCTGGCAGTGCTGACTGCTGGGTGACCAGCCATAGGCAGCTGGGAATGGGGGGCGGTCCCCAGGCTGTGGTGGGCCCTGCATACACGGGTGACCAGGAGCTCCCCACTCGTCCATATCCTACACACCTCAGTGCCTGCAGAGACAGCTGGCAGGCCCACGACTGTGCACCCCATGTTTGCCGGCAGGGCTGGCGGAGTCCAGGCACCATGCATGGATATGTGCTAAGTTCTGAGGGTGAAGCCGCCGGGTGTGCCTGCTGCACGCCCAAGAGCAGGTCTTTATCCTTGCTGCCTGGGGAGGTGCCTGCCTTGGGGGCTGTCTTTCCTTTCCATGTTCTTATTGCAGTCAAAGGTTGCAATTGGAGTGTGCACTTAGGCTGTGTGGGCAGAGTGTTGGCTGAGCAGCAGCAGGTTCTTGCAGAGCCCATCATGACTGTTTGTGCTTGTGTTACAGGTGCTGCCCACGAGAGATCCCCACCAGAGCCCACAGAGCTGCATCCTGCACAGCACGGCTGGTGTGCCGGGCACGAGGACGTCCTGTTGGGAGGCCATAGGGCTGCTCGTGCTCTGGGAACGAGGGAGGAGGCTGGGGTTCCCCTGGGAGGAAGACCAGGGTCTGGTTGTGCTTGGGCTTGCACCTTGGGAGCTCCTTGGGGTGTTGTCAACTTGGGATCTCAAAGTTGTGGTTCCCGGGAGGCGTAAGTCTGTGGGTGTGCGTGCCACTGCGCCGTGAGCTGTGGCTCCAGGCCAGGGCACTATGCAGGCAGAGCTCTTGTTTGGGGACACAGGCAGGGAGCGGCGCAGGCTGACCGCCCACTCGCCCCGTGGAGTGAGCCTGAGATAGGCGGCCGCCATGGCCGAGTGAGGGGCTCGGGGAGCTCACCGTCAGGACGTTTTGCGCTCCAGCCACAATACCAAATAGCGAAGATGATCTACAAGTGCCCCATGTGCAGGGAGTTCTTCTCGGAGAGAGCCGACCTCTTCATGCATCAGAAAATCCACACGGCCGAGAAGCCCCACAAGTGTGACAAGTGCGACAAGGGCTTCCTGCACATCTCGGAGCTCCACATCCACTGGCGAGACCACACGGGGGAGAAGGTGTACAAGTGTGACGACTGTGGGAAGGACTTCAGCACCACAACGAAGCTCAACAGACACAAGAAAATCCACACGGTGGAGAAGCCCTACAAGTGCTACGAGTGCGGCAAGGCCTTCAACTGGAGCTCCCACCTCCAGATCCACATGCGCGTGCACACGGGCGAGAAGCCCTACGTGTGCAGTGAGTGCGGCAGAGGCTTCAGCAACAGCTCCAACCTCTGCATGCACCAGCGTGTGCACACGGGCGAGAAGCCGTTCAAGTGTGAAGAGTGCGGCAAGGCCTTCCGCCACACCTCCAGCCTGTGCATGCACCAGCGTGTGCACACTGGCGAGAAGCCGTACAAATGCTACGAGTGCGGCAAGGCCTTCAGCCAGAGCTCCAGCCTGTGCATCCACCAGCGGGTGCACACGGGCGAGAAGCCGTACAGGTGCTGTGGCTGCGGCAAGGCCTTCAGCCAGAGCTCCAGCCTGTGCATCCACCAGCGGGTGCACACGGGCGAGAAGCCTTTCAAATGTGATGAGTGTGGCAAGGCCTTCAGCCAGAGCACAAGCCTGTGCATCCACCAGCGGGTACACACCAAGGAGAGAAACCATCTCAAGATAGCAGTTCTGTGAGCCCTCCACTCAGTTCCGACTCCTAACACCCACAAGTGCCACTAGGAAGGAAGCCCTGTGTACCTGACGCAGCCTGGGAACTGTGCAGCAGCCCCTGGCAGAATGCTCTGAGGCGGCGTGCACTGGGTTGCCTCCTGGGTTCATGCCAGGCGTGTGCCATGACATGGCCTTGACCGTGGCGTCCCCGTGAGTGTCCACACATTACAGGCGGCTGGGTCCTGGTCAGGGCCGCGTGTGGGCCTCCTGCTGGAAGTCGGCACATGCGGAGACCATGCAGCCTGCAGGCAGTGCTTGGCTGCCCGTCGCTCGCCCTCTGGCCTCTCCCCGCAGGAGCTCCGAGTCCTGCCTGCGGGATGGGGTGATGGGGCCCACGGTCCTTCGGAGTTTCCACCAATTCAGCCCACATAGCTTCCACATGTCCCTATCTGTCCTCACTGCACCCCTTCCTAGGTGGCATTGAATTTCAGTCAGCTTGTAGGTGACCCCTGACCTGGTCACTGGTCTGCCAGGGAAGCCGCTGTAATGGTGTGGATCTCTGCTAACCAGTCACTGTGCCCTGTCACTCAGACGGACTGTCCAGTGGCCGCGTCACATTTTTTAACTTGAATTTTTCCAAACTAGCTGAATGTAAATAGGAAGAAGCAAGCCGAGAGGGATTTAGTGCATCCAGGACTCCCCCTTTCCCTGGCCCCTGTGGGCCATGCAGTTCTTGCTGGCCGGGGAACCCCACTGAGGGTGGGGGTGTGGTGTCTAGGAGAATTTTCTGCGTGGGTGATCTCGGGCGGCCATGTGTGTGCAGCGTTCCGTCCCCCTTGCCAGGGTTGCAGGCCAGTTCCTTCTGGGGCTGGACACCTGATCATCCACTCCTGTGCTTATCAAGCACCTGCTGGGGCCGGTGACACCCGAGGGACGCAGCAGCGGCTGCTTCCAGGGCAGGAGACGGGCAAGCTAGTACGCAATGTAGTTTGAGGTAGTGGTTAAGTGGTAAGAAGAAAACAAACTGGGGGGTGGGGCGGGGCGGGGGGCGGCAGTAGCTAGTGGTCAGGGAAGCCTTGGTGGGCACTCGCTCCAGCCCAGCCCTGCAGGGCTGGGGCAGTGGCCGTGGGAGAGACGCCAGCGCAGGTCTGCCCTGGGCCTGTTGGGTTGGTGGGTTTGCTGGGGTGATGGCGGTGCAGGGACTCTCTGAAGACCAAAGTCCCCGACAACAAGAACAAAATGCATCCGTGTGTGTCACTTGCTTTCCTTCTCATTCTGTTGTCGCTGGTTCCCCACACAGTCCTTTTGCTCAGGAAGTCCTTGGGGACATGTAGGCTCTTTGGAGCTCTGAGTGGGTGACAGTCTGGTGTCTGGACACAGGTGGGATGCTGACGCAAGCCTTGGTTTTTCTCTTTGTATTTGGAT
This sequence comes from Ochotona princeps, assembly GCF_030435755.1. Taxonomy (NCBI): domain Eukaryota; kingdom Metazoa; phylum Chordata; class Mammalia; order Lagomorpha; family Ochotonidae; genus Ochotona; species Ochotona princeps. The sequence continues at coordinate 2,855,287 of NC_080860.1, read as the reverse complement.
TTCTGCTAAGCTGGAGGGCAAGGGCAGTTTGTGTAACTAACACCTCTACGCAGCAGGGAGATGGGCTGAGCCATCAGTGGCTGACCTTGGTCCAGGTGTGCCCACTGGCAAGTCCCTCCACAGGCGGGTGCTGGCGCAGGGTCCTGCTGAAGCCCCTGCCAGGCCCAGTTGGCACAAGCGCCTTCTGACCCGTTCCCTGTGGTGGTAACGTGGAGTGTTTGAGAGAAGCCTAGACTTGTAGTTGACGGCCAGCTGAAAATATCATGGATAGAATTTTAGTTTTAGGAGAAAATCCATTTGATTTCTAGCTTTCCTACGTTTAGGTATGTGAGCTTGGGCCAATCACTTCCTCTCTGGGTCTGAGTTCTCACACAGGAGGCTGGCAGCCTCCATGCTTTCCGAGTTTTCCCGCTAGTCCTAGAGTTCTATATTTCTACATAGTTGAATTATTTTATCATGCTGTTGCTGGGGAGTATGACTAACACTTTGGAAGCTACTAATTTTATGTCAAGCTTTAAAGTCCATAATTGTTATCTTCAGAAAATATTATTTGACCTACAGTATGTCCAAATCGATTTAATAAAATCACTTTATAACAGGGTGCCTGGTGTGCAGCTGTGTGAGTTCAGTGGGGGAGGGAGGGCTGAGAGGAGAGGTCGACCACGTTTATACACGAGGATTTTACACAAAATCTCGTCTTCAAACGCTGGCAATGCTTGGCGTGTCCTTTTCTGCCCCCTGTCCCCAATGCCTTCCCTCAGCCCTGCTGTGGCCTTGTGGTCCTTGCCCACTCACCCGCCAGCGCTCGGTGTCGGCTGGCTTCATGGTGCAGGGCCGAGGAGCAGCCCAAGAGAGGGCCTTGGCCTAGTGCCTGCCGGGGCGTAGGGGGGCAGCTCCACCTCCCATCCAGCTCCCTTCCTGTGGCCTGGGAGAGCAGCAGAGGACGGCCCAGGCGCAAGACACGGAGAAGCCCCTGGCTTTGGATCGGCTCAGCTCTGGCCATTGCAGCCATTTGGGGAGTGAGCTAGCAGATGGAAGGCTTTTGTCTGTGTAAATGTGCCTTTGCAATAAATCTTTTAAACAAGGAAGAACGCTGTTGAATCAAAACCCGGGAGTCTGATGTGAGGATGTATCACAGCATGTCACAACAGCACACAGTAGGCCCGCACCCCATGAGCCTCAGTGCACCCAGCGGGCCTGCATCCTGTGACACTCAGCACACGGCAGGCCCGCATTCTATGACCTTCAGTACACATAGTGGGCCTGCATTCTATGACCTTCAGGGCACAGTGGGCCCGCACCCTGGCCCTCGGCACAGCAGTGAAGCACCACACCGTGGGCTTGTACCCTGTGACCCTCAGAGCACAGTGGGCCTGCACGTCCCTCAGGGCCTGTGAACCTGGCTCACCATCACAGTCTTAGTACCCATCCCCCACATGCAGGCCCACCATGGGAAGACGTGCCGCGTCAGCATCCGTGAGTGGGGTGAGGACATGTCTGCTGTGGTAACCCGTGTCCTGCCCGCCTTCCTGGCTCAGTTTTGAATGGGAATGACTTGAGCTCACACTCCCTGAGCAGATGTGAGTCACATGGGGGGCTGGCTTACTGGGGCACAGGCAGCTGAGCCCGTGAGGGAACTGTCCTGGGTCGCTCTGCCTCCCCTATGGAGAGCAGAAGTTGGGTGCGGCACTGGTAGGGCGGGGCACAGGTAAACTGGCATCTCCTGTGGTTGGGGTTCTGGGTATACCGGGGGTGAGGGGGAGCGGTGCTTTCCTTTTACAAAATATGAAGACTGAGTGACATTGGTGGGGTTGCCCATCCCACACGGGGGGCAGTGCTGCTCTTGCTGCAACCTGGAGATGCCTACGAGCAGGGCTGCGAGCCAGGTGCCAGCATCACCACGTGGAGGGCTGCCCATGCCCCGGCTGCTGTGGGGCTCTCAGCCTGCCCACACCCCGGGTACCGTGGGGTTCTTGGCCTGCCCACACCCTGGCCAGGCCTGTCCACACCCTGGGTGCCATGGGGCTCCCAGCCTGCCCACACCCTGGGTGCCATGGGGTTCTGGGGTTCTCGGCCTGCTCATGCCCCGGCAGCTATGGGGCTCCCGGCCTGCCCACACCCTAGGTGCCGGGGGATTCCGGGGTTCTCGGCCTGCCCATGCCCCGGCAGCTGTGGGGCTTCCGGCCAGTCCACACCCTGGGTGCCGTGGAGACCCCGGCCTGCCCACACCCTGGGTGCCATGGGGCTCCCGGCCTGCCCACACCCTGGGTGCCATGGGGTTCTGGGGTTCTCGGCCTGCCCATGCCCCGGCAGCTATGGGGCTTCCGGCCTGCCCACACCCTAGGTGCCGTGGGATTCCGGGGTTCTCGGCCTGCCGTTGCCCCAGGAGTGGAGGCTTACAATGGTGCCCTCGTATGCTTTACTGGAGAGATGGAAGAGAAAGTGAGTCTTAGCCAGAGATGCACAGGTTAGAAAACTCCCGCCCTCTGGCTCCATTGCCCCCACCTGGCGATGCTGCAGCAAGCTCACCACCCCTTCCAGTGCCCATCTACACAGCCCTGACCACCACAGGTGCCAGAGCACCCAGCTAGTGCAGCGTGGGGCATGGCAAAGTAACACCCAGAACGCTGCTCTGCTGGGAGTTACAGGTGCCGAGACAACACGTCTCACTCATACAACTCTGGTACTACCAACAGGAAAAGGCTTTGAGCTCTAGGACAAAGCTTTTGCGCAGAGCTGGGCATCCTTCCAGGTAATGGAGCAATAGGGCTGGCTGTCCTACCAGGCCATGCACCAGCAGGGGGCCCACAGATTTGAAAGGTGGGAGGGGGAGACCCCATGGCACTTGCCCCATGTGGGAAACCTGGGACCTCGAAAGTTGAAATATCAGCTGGCTCCTTTTGGTGGCCAGGCTGCACTGCCAGGATGCGGCCACCAGGGGGCACTTGTTGGCTTCCAATGAGGCAACAGGGAAGGAAGCTTCCAGGAAGGTCTCTGTTTCCCTTCTGCTGGACTCCCTGATGACATCAGTCCCACAGCTGGAGAAGTGCTCACCAACCACCCCACCTACTCCACCATGCCCACTTCCTGCCCAGGGAGGAGAGAGGCCCCAGGTACCCCCAAGTCCGCCTGGGGACGTTGGGATGGGTGCAGGCAGGAGCAAAAGGCAAGAGGCCAGAAGGTCTGGAAGACCCGGGGGATGTGTGGGGAGGCCCAAGGGCTGGGTTTGAAAGCGGGGGTTCCCTCACTGTGCAGCTCGCCTGTTGTGGAGTAGGGGTGCCACTCCTCCAGGGAGAGAGGAGTTGGTAGGCTCAGCTCTGAAAGACAGCAAGGCTGTTCTGGAATGTTCCAGGTAGACGTTCTTGCAATCAGACTATGTGGGATACAGTCAACCATGAATGGTAAAAAGTGAACATAAGTACTCTGACATTTACTGAACCCCAGAGGACAGCCTCGTGGGGAGTGGGGCAGTGGAAACAGCCCAGGCGGGTTGGGGGTGGTCCTGACATCCGGGCTGGCACTGCTTGGGGCGCCCCCACCCCCCACTCCCTCCTGGCACTCCCACTCTGCTCTGTAGTTCCAACACATCACCCACGTCCTTAAAGAGCCAGCCTGTCCCCTGTAGAGGCCTTCTTCTGGACCAAATGACCTTCCCCAGCGTGTGTGCGGAGAGGTGGGAGGTCCTGCCCGGGGTCCTGTGACCATGGGGAGGGTGGTCAGAGTTTCCTGTGACCCTGCCAGGGCTGTGGACGACACCGCACCTCGCCTCCTGCCCTGTGGCCACTCAGTATTGCCCCTTGCCCTGGGCGAGCGGCAGGACGTCAGACGGGCCGCCTGGGGCCGGGGCGCAGCCATGTCCACACATACCTTCCTGGGGGCCGGGCATTCTGGATCTCACGTCACTGTGTCAAGGCATGCTTGTTCGTGCACGTGTTGCCCATGGCTCTTCCACAGAACAGGGTGTATGTGAGGACACTCGGCACACTGCCCAGGCCAGCCCCCCGGGGACAGCCTGTGGCCAACTAACTCCCCTCCCGTGGGCTCAGCTTGCCTTCCCGCGAGAACCGTGCCTGGCCTTCCTCGTGAGGAAAGAGCCAGAGGGGCGGACGCGGCGGGGCCTTCGGGCTCCTCCCCGTGCCCAGGCCCCCAGCCTCGCCCCTCGCCCGTGAATAGCCTCACAAGGTCAGAAAGGAACTGCAGGCTCACGCGTCCCCCTCCAGCTCAGGGACACACCAGGACAGGCACGCCGGCCCCGAGCCCTCCACTCCCTGCCTGTGGCTTGGGAGTTGGCCGACGGGTTGCCGAGTGGGAAGTGAAGGGAGTAGAAGTGGAAAAGTCCCCTCTTGGGACAACAAAGGCAGAGGCAGCTGCTCTGTGTCCCTTCCCTGTGTCCCCGTGGCTTCCTCGCACACTCCCAGCCGCCTCCCTCAGCCTCGCTCACCCACAGCAGTGTGTCCACCAGGGGGCGGCCATGCCTGGCACCCTGGGCACGCTGGCCCGGCCATCCTCCAGCTCTTCCCAGTGCTGTGAGTTTGGCCTTGAGGGCTGGAGCAGCCACCCTGGCGTGGGGTGCCTGGACAGGCCGGTGTAAGTCCACATGGCCACCCAGCACCTCACACGGGGGCCATCTCACTAAGAACTTGCTCCACTGGTCACCTGTTGAGATGGCAAGAACCTGGGTGTATCAGACTAAGTGACACCTGTTTATTAAGCTAATATCACCTCTGATTAAAATGTGGCCTCTGTGACCCAATGCAGCAGCCTAGCGGCTGAAGGTCTTGCCCTGCACTTGCTGGAATCTCATATGGGCACCAGTTCCTGTCCTGGTGGCCCCCCTTCCCATCCAGCTCCCTGCTTGTGGCCTGGGAAAGCAGTCGAGGACAGACCAAAGCTTTGGGACCCCGTACCTGCATGGGAGACCCAGAAGAAGCTCTTGGCTCCTGGCTTCGTATCAGCTCAGCTTCAGCTGTTGCGGCCACTTGGGGAGTGAATCATTGGACGGAAGATCTTCCTCTCTGTCTCTCCTTCTCTCTGTATATCTGACTTCCCAATAAATAAATAAATAAATCTTTTCAAAAAGATGTGGCCCCTGGGGAACCATGAGCGTGTTCTATGGCGTCTTCCATCTCTGCTGGTCAGGGCCACACGAGCCCCAGCTGGGTCAGTGGGTCAGCGCGATGTAGGGCTCCCTGTCTACACAGGCAGATACCTCCCAGGGCCTGCCAAGGGCCTGGCGGGGCCCGGGAAGCATGAACACAACCCCAGGGCAGCACGAGCTGGGGGCAGGTTGGCACTATGCGAGGGAGGGGCGGGATCTCGCAGACACACAGTCATTCTCGCAGACCCGGTCACTGGGGAGTGAGGACCTAGGTTGGCAATGACCTTGGCAGGGGCTGGCGGAGGAAGGACAGATGGAGAGAAAGGAAAGCATTAGCCCACTCAGGCAAACCGCGTCTTAGGACTCAAAGGAGACAGGACGGCGCTGCCCTCGGGTGCTGCAGGTGGGACACACAGACCGTGAAGGAGCCACGCCTGGCCTTGGTGGGCCACGCGGAGACCGAGCAGGCCAGGCTGCGATGACCTCGCATGCCAAGGTGAGACGGACAGTGGTCCAGATGCCCAAGGACAGGAAATGAAAGACAAACACGTGCCCGCTGCGTCCACTGAGCGCCATCTGGCCTCTTTGCCCAGCTGGACTGGGGGTTGGAAATGAGGCCACCTGGAGGAGGTGGTGGTGCCGAGGCCGAGCCGGGGACCGGGTCCGGTGGTGCTCCACGACTCCCGTCCTCGGCTCTGTGGCGTTGGGACACAGCCCAGCCTCTCTGAGCTCAGGGAATGTTCAGCTTTGCCCACACGCAGTGAGTTCTAACCCCCAGCATCATCTCAGAATGTGGCAGACGCAGCTCAGTTAAAATGAGGCCATTGATGGGGGGCCTGGGGAGAGGGCTCCTGGGCACGGGGGTGCATGCTTCAGGCCTGGTACTGCATTCGCCCTGCAGCAGACCCCAGGGGACCCCAAGTTCAGCCCGTCCGTGGTGGGAGTCAATCCCACCTCTGGCTCTCACTCTGTGCATTGTGGAAGAGCACGGTGAGAAGTTACTGCTTTTCGTGTCGCCCCAGTCTTGTCTGCCCAGGAGAGGGAAGGGGAGCGGGCAGAGGCCGAGTGCTCCTTCACCCCCCACTTCCTGGCAGGCTTCCTCAGCGGAGGGAGCCGCTGTCGGCTCTTGACCCCACACACCAGCCCTTCCCAGCCCACCACTCGGTGTCTCTTCTCCCCTAGCAGGTGACAGGGACTCGCACCTCCAGCCCTATTGCTTTTCTCGCCCTGAAACCTGAATCTCCTCTTTCTTCCTGTTGCCCCAGATCGGGCCTGCCCTGTGCTCCTCTTGCTGGCGGCTGGCCCGGGACTCAGACAAGCAAGTCTTTGGCATTTTGTGGGCCAAATCAGGACGACATCCTCCCTACCCACCCGCCTCTCTCCAGCCCCTTTCGTGAAAGTCCCCTCAGCCTTGGTGAGCCCGGTGAGGTTGTATTTCACTACAGGGAGCTGCCTGTTTGTGAGAAGACAGGGTGTGTTTGGTCCCCACGTCTACCCCATGTCTTCCTCCCTGCCCCTGTCTGGTGTGGTGAAGCCAGGTTAGGGCATGAGAGACTGGCCAGTCCACCCTGAATGGTGAAGCCGGGCATGTCGGACGAGGCTGCTTGAGGCCTGCCAGGGTCTGCTTGGGCACCCGCGACAGAGCAGGCTGCTGTTTGGCCTCATCTGCTGATGCAGGACGGAGGGCAGACCCGGGACAGGCAGGGCAGCCTCTGAATGTCGTTGGAAGACCCAGCACCTAACGGGTACATCTGCGTGGCCTCTCAAGTCTGGCCGAGTCTGTTCGTGTGGCTCCTTGAGACCTTCTTGCTCAGAACGAGGGCGTTAGGATTTACATGGATTCTTCTCTAGTTTTGGAAAACAGCTCAACGTTGTCCTGAAAATTGAGCTCCCATTCCCCAGGCACCCGCCGCTCCTTGCCCTCTGCCTGCAGTGCTGGAAAAAGCGCTTGTGTATGTGTTAAAAATGCCAACCATCTACCCAAGACCAGGTTCCAGAAAAGCAAGGTTCTCCTATGACAGCTGCCGTGGGGTCATGAATATGTAAATTCCGTCGGCCCGAGGGGCCGCCTTTTGATGGCGGATCAGCCGTCTGCCTGTGCAGCTGACTAGACAACAGAAGGATCGACACCACGGAGCAGAAGCTGGAAAGCCCGTGGGACCAAATCTTCTGGAAAAAAATAGAAGTCAGATGGCACAGCGAGAAAAGCGAGAGTGGTCAGGACTCCCCACGGAGAGCCAGCCTGGAACACTGCTTGTGCTGGGCAGCGTGTGGGCACCTCCAGGCATGGGCAGCATCCTAACACTGCCCTCCAAACTTCCCTCTCACGCTCCCTCGGATGTGTGACTGCGTTCCTCGGAACATGACCCAGCCAGCCCAGCACCCAGCAAGGGCCCGCCCGACGGGGTTTTCCGGATGTGCTGTTTGAGGAGTCAGACTGTGGTGGCGGGAGCCTGCGTGCCAGTCCCTGTGCCTGCTCTCCCGGAGTCAACACGGCCAGGCCAAGGAGAGCGAAGAAATAAAGTCAGCGGCTGCCTGCTGGCAGTTCCCTCAGGGCTCCCCAGCCCAGCGGGGGCCCAAGGGAGCCTCCCCTCCCTGCCCGCTGCCAGGCGCCTGAGCCACGCAACTGGCAGAGTGAGGCCCCTAAGGGGGACAGCCTGGGGAGTTTGTGGGGAGCATGGGTGAGGGGATCTGGGCCAGGGCCTGGGTGGGTTCCGGAGCGGGAGCAGGGCAGGAGGGGCAGTAGGTTCTGAGAGCAAGTACTCACTGCTTTCCGCACACATGGCTGTGCTCTGCGCTGCTCATCCTTGCCACCCTGCCCTCCACGGTCCCCGAGACTTGGCATTGCGCACAGGAGCGGCGGTCACGCGCACCAGCCACCAGGGCAGGAGGACCCTGAGAGCCACTCAAGGCCATGCCAGGCCAGGGAGGCTGCAGGATGAGGGAGGCAGGCTTCCTGATGCGGATCTGGAGGGTGACCCTGGGCACCAGGGCTGGGATCCCGTGAGTAAGCACCGTGGGCTGCAGCAGGCCCTGGGGGACCCTGGGCACCTCTGCTGGGCAGTGGTCCAGGTTGCTCTGGGAATCTTAGGTCCTGCTAAGCAGCCAGCAGACCTTAACTGTACAGGAACAGAATTTTATCATTTATTTGTTTATTTATTAAAATGTATTTTATTTATTTGAAAGCCAATGTGACAGAGATCTTCCCTCTGCTGCTTCACTCCCCAAATGGCTGCTATGGCCGGGCTGGGCAGAAGTCAAGACTAGGCGCCTTAGAACTCCATCAGGGTCTCCTGTGTGGGTACAGTGGCCAAGCACTCGGGCTGTCCCTGCTGCTAATTCAGTGCATTCACTGAGAGCTGAACCATAAGTGGGGCGGCTGGAACTTGAACTGGTACTCTGAAATGGGTCACTGACACTACAGGTCAAGGCTTCACACGCTGCACCACAACAGTGGCCTGAGCCTGATGTCCTAGACTGAGAACTGAGAGACCAAACTGGGTTAGGACGGGAGCATTGTCTAACTAGAGACAGAACCGACTCGTGGTCACCAGGGAAGACTGCATTTTACCGCAGTCCCCAGGGAGGAGGGGGAGCCAGGGAGGTCAGTGTCCTCCACCCCGAGCCGATGACTGACGCTTACATGAGGCCATGTGACACAGGCAGTGGTCCTGCAGGCGGGCCGGGAGTGGCAGGCGCTGGGAGCTCGGACCTTGTGCTGGGTACATGCGGGGCGTGGGTACGCAGGGAGCGCGGACCTTGTGCTGGGTACATGCGGGGCGTGGGTGCGCAGGGAGCTCTGACCTTGTGCTGGGTACATGCGGGGCGTGGGTGCGCCGGGAGCTCTGACCTTGTGCTGGGTACATGCGGGGCGTGGGTGCGCAGGGAGCTCTGACCTTGTGCTGGGTACATGCGAGGCGTGGGTGCGCAGGGAGCTCGGACCTTGTGCTGGGTACATGCGGGGCGTGGGTACGCAGTGCTTGCATGTCCCCTGGGAATGTGCAGGGAGGGGACACGGAGACATATCCACGCCTGGCCCTGGGAAGGTCACACTCGTGGCTGTTGGAACACTGAGCTGCAAGGAATGGAAACTCCCAACACCCACCCCCCAGCAGCTCCCCTGAAAAGGCGATGCTGCTGCTGGAGTCCATAGAGAAGTGAGAGAGGAGACGGTGAGCCTGAGAAGGGGGTGGGGCTGCAGGCGGTGCTTGAAGGAGCTGTGGGCGGCCAGGGCCCTGGCAGACACAGTTTAGTGGTCCCCGTGACAGGGGCTGTGATCACTCTGGGAGCCAGGCAGCTGTGGGCTCAGGCATGCCTCGCTCCCATGGGCTGGCGCAGGCAGGCTTCCCTGGCACCCGCCACTGCAGACAGTGAGTCGTCGCAGCCCTCCATGTTCCTGAGCAGAGGTCCTACTGTTTCTGTGCTTTGCTGTCCGCTCAGGCGTCCCCAGTCTCAGGGGATGCCCGCTCAGGCATGCCCAGGTTGGGCATGGCAGTCCCTGTCCTCCTGCTCCTTGCATGAGTTGGCGTTTTCTGCAGTGGAATGCGTGCGTTGATGGGGCCTGCCTGCAGCTCACATCGGTCCCAAGACAACAGAGGAAGGGGCCTGGTCCGTGTGGTTCTATAAAACCTCCTGGCTACACCTGTGCAACACTCAGCAGCTGAACTGCATGACAGAGCATCTCCCCAGGCCTCAGCCCACCGGCGGGTCCAGAGGTCTGTGGCAGCCTGCCCACAGCCACTGCCACACTCAGCCCCTTCTGACCCACTCTTCCAGTCCGGTACCTTCCGAGCAACACTGGTGTCCTTTGCTGGCACAGAACACCGTGCGACCAGGGAAGGCTGCTCCTTGTCTGGGGTTGGGGCCCCAAGGCAGAGCCTGGCATGCGGCAGAGGCACAGTCTATGTTTTCTGGAAGTTTCTACCAAACACCACGCACTCTGAGCCAGGCTCCCAATTAGTATTGACGCCGTGTTCCCGGCCACACCTAATAAAAGACCCGTGTGCACAGCCCTCGGTCAATATTTGCTGAATCCCTGGCATTTCCCATCGCCTGGTTCCACGCAGGGCGCTGCCTGGAAGAGTCTCAAATTCCCCTCCCAGCGCCACCCTGGAGCCTACAGATCAAAGGGGCTGCAGGCCGGAGCGTGGTGCACCCAGCATGCGGGAAAGAGGGGCTCTCTTCCCTCCCAGCCGCCCACAAAGCTGCTTTCATGTCTCCTGGCTGCCACTGGTCTTTGGTGATCAGCACCCACAGTAGGGCCTTGTTCCGCCATCCCCCGGTCCTCTGTGTGACCCCTGCTGGCTCGCACAGCCCTCCCCAAGGGGCCCCGGTTCCTGATCTGCCTGCCAGGCCCCAGGCCCCAAGTCTGCCTTCCATCTTCTGGGGAGTAATGTGTGGACATACACAATGAGGTGCTCTAGGCCCCTCCCCACCTCCAGACCCACCTGCCCCTGGATGAGCCATTGGCTGCTCTGGCTGCCCCAGCATGTGGCTTCCTTATGGCTGGGTCAGTTTGCAGCTGTGGACTCCAGCTGTTTTAGCTGCATGTGGAGCCGTCTCCCCACTCAGTGGCCCAGAGCAGCCAAGGGTGCCCTGGGAGCAGAGTGTCCTTTTGCCCCATGATGGTGACTGCAGCTGGGCGGGGTGGCCCTGGCGCAGGCGCAAGCCGAGAACAGCAGGCACCACCTTGTTCCCCCATCTGCGAGTCCGTGCCACAGCATGGCAGCTGGAGCCCAAGCACACACATCTGAGGAGAGCCACACCCTGGAGCGGCCCGGCCCCAGAGGTAAAGCCCGTGGTGCTGTGTCTACCCCCGCGGGAGCACCTGACCCCAGCTGGGTGCAAGGCTGCTCCAGACCTCACACGGGCGGTGTGCCAACGGGAACAGGTGACCCTGCACACCCTGTCCCTTCCTGCTGGCTGAGGCGAGTGGAGATGCAAGGGCTAGAACCATAGACGTCACTTTGGCTCTTGAGGACAAACTCCCGCACAAAGAGCAGTGGAATCCTTGCAAGCAGGGCGTCACAGGTCGCTCTTGACTCTGGAGTTCCTGACCACAAGTTCTGGTCCCTGGCTGTGCTAGAACTGCGTCACGGCTGGCAACTTCAGCACTGCGGAGCTCCTGCAGGCCCCAAGGCCGTCTCCAACTCAGTGTAACAGGACGGACCGGCCCCTTTGCTCAGGGACATCTGGCTCCGATCCCAACAGCTGCATACCCTGGTGCTCGTATGAGATGCCAATGTTGCAGAAGGTTTGACCTGTTACACCAGAGTGCTGGTGCCTGGAGTATTCCTGTGCCCAAGTGGGTGCCTGCGGCCCAGGGCACCCATGATTGGAGGCAGGGGCTCTAGGAGAAGTTACAATGTCCCCCGGCAGGCTCCTGTCCCCTTCACTCCCACAGAGGGGCTCTGGGCCCTCTGAGAGCAGCCCTCACAGTGACACTGTGCCAGCTCCACCAGGGGCAGGTGGCTCCTGTCATGACAGTACAGCAGAGGGTGGCCCAAGTGCTTGGGACACTATAGCCCCATGGGAGACTTGGAGGAAGCTTCTGGCTCCTAGCTTTGGACTTCCGCAACGCTGAACATTACACCCGTTTGGGGAGTGAATCAGCAGATACAAGAACTTTATGTCTTTCTGTCTGCGAATCTACCTTTCCAATGAAAATAAAGAAATCTTAAAAGAAAAGAAAGCACCTCGGGGAACAGGACAGGGGATCGGATGCAAAGGCAGGTGAAAGATGATTCAGAAGCGAGGATGGCTGTCCGCTTCCCAGAGGCTGTGATGCAGGGGCTTGGCTCAGCATCTGCTCTGAGGCCCTGACCCCACCTTGACACAGCCCCCCGAGGCAGGAGATAAGGCTGGGGAGGTTAGGGGACCTGGCCACATCGCCCTGGCCGGGTATATGTCATCAGAGAGGACACCTTGTGCCCTGAGGATGGACAGCGACACCGTAGGCCTCATGTGGAAGCTGGGTATGTCACCCGGGCCCAGCAGCCACTTTGGCAAGGGCCAGCTGACTAGCAGATGAAGGTCACTGTGTCCACGCCCCGCACATCCCAAGTAGCATTTCAGCACGCAGCAATATGTACCGCCTGCTAATGAGCTGCCTTACACTCTTGCATACCCAACCCCTGGAAGGCAGTGTGCGTTTCACATGGACAGCGAGTGTCAGGTGCGGGATGGCCACGTGGCTGCCATGTACACTGGCTGCTGCCCTGTTGGTAAGTGGGACTAAAGGGGGGCTCTGTCAGGAACCCCTAATCCGGGCAGGTATCTGCCCCTGTGGCAGATTCCACCTGGGACACCCACGCCTGCCTGCAAGGCCTAGACCCACTCCAGTGCTAGTCTCTTCCCAGTGCGCACCCTGGAACACAGCCGTGACGGCCCAGTTTCCTGGGTCCCACCTGCCCCCGATGTGGGAGACCTGGAGTGGGCGCCCAACTTCAGCCTTGTCCGCACCTAACCTGGCCTTTATGGTCATTCAGGGAGTGAACCAGCAAATTATCCTCTCCCTAACACATTTTGTAGATGAAACAAAGTAAGAGGTTTGCTAGGGTCATAGTTGCTTCTGCTTGGCTCTCAGCCCACTTCTCATTACCTATTCTTTAAAATAAACTTTACAAAGGATTTATTAGAGTTGCAGAGAAAGAGGGAGAGATCTTCCATCTTTCCCGAAATGGTTTAACAGTTGGGGCTGTGCCGGGCCAAAGCCAGGAGTCAGGAGCTTCCTCCAGGTCCCTTGCATGGAGCAGGGGCCCAGGGACTTGGACCACCGGCTGCTGCTTTCCCAGGAGCATTGGCAGGGAGCTGGATGGGAAGTGGATCAGCTGGTACACTACAGGATGTTGGCACTGCAGTCAAAGACGTAGCCTACTACACCACAGCACTGCTTTTGTTTGTTTGTTTGTTTTTAAGACACTCTTGGTGTAGGCTGTCTCAAAAAAAAAAAAAGTTGTTTTGGAGAGAAGTGGGGAGGTGAATAAACAGGCTTTCTCCATCCTAGGCGTGGGCCGGGTACAGTCTGTTGCCTGAGTTCCCCGAGACCTGGGGCTGTAAACACAGACAAGCCAGGAGAGGAGCCGCCATGTCCTGCTTGTCTCCCGCTGGGCACTGGGCTGGAAAGGAACTGTCGCTTGCCGGAATGGCCCTGTGGCTCCCCTGCCCTGCCCTGCTCTGTGCCGACGGCTGGGCTCCTGACGCTGCCTCCCGTGGCCGGCTCTGTCCAATCTTACCAAGGGCAAGGACCCAGAGCCCAGGCCCTGGCACCTACCCACAGCCCTGGAAAGGACGCTGGAGCTGCATGGACTTGTCTGTCCCGACTGAGGTGCTTCTGGGGTGTTTCTGGCAAGTGGAGCACGGGCTGGGCCTGTGCTGCCTACTGGGACCCCTGTGCAGACAGAAACGGATGACAGTGCCAGGGGCAGTCGGAGCTCAGGAGGCCAGAGGGGGCAGGGAGGAACCGGCAGGTGCCAGAGCCAGCCGGGACCTAGGCCAGAGCCAAAACTTTGGATCTCAGCCCCAGAGGGGCGGGGAGCTGTTACAGACTTTAAGCTGGGTGGGGACAAGTTGCATATTTTCAAGGTCCCGGTAGCCATTGGCCTGCCCCTGACCCCTCAGGAGGGAGACTCCAGGCTTGGCAGCTGCTGGGAGGGGGAGGAGCCTGAAGTGGGGATGTGTTTGGAGGCCAGCAGATGCAGGGACAGGGAGGAGGCTTGAGATGGCTCTGTAACTCTGGGGCTCGGTGAAGACATCTGGGGGGTGGCAGAAAGGAGAGGTGGGTGAGGCTAGTTTTGGGATGCGCCGTGTTTGTGGGGTGCTCATGGCAGCGATTCCGCATAGAGGGAGGACCAGGTGAGGCGGGAGGAGAAAGAGGGGCAGGCAAATCAGAGAGCACATGAAGGCGGCTCTGGGACGGACACCCTTGCTGCCCGGGGCGGCACTGCACTCTGGGCTTGGAGGGCATCCTCTGGGGCAGCCCCTGAGCTGAGCTGGCACGGGCTGAGTCGGCACAGGCCAGGTGCTCCTATGCTGTCCTCTCCCCACATGGTTCCTGCAGGCCTCCTAGGGGTGTGGGCTGGAGCCAAAGACACAGGAGACGCTGCAGGGGCAGGGCAGTGACGGTGCCCCACTGGCTGCTGTGCTGTGGTGGGGCCCTCGGCTGGATGGCAAGAAGCGTGGGCAGGAGGACCTGATGCGGGGTGTCTGCAGGCACAGTGGTCACAGGGGCTCACAAGGAAGACCCCAGAGCCCCTGCCCCACACTGCAAGCTGTGTCTCTGACCAAACCTCTCCCCCAATGCAGAGAAGAGTGCCCAGGCACAGGTGTGCTTGCCCTGCTGGAGCAGAGAGGCAGAAGAGAAAGGCTGAGGTCCCCCTGGCTACCACCCAGGATCCCACTGAGGTACCTGTGATGGCTGAGCCCTCCCTTGCCCAGGCTGGGCTGGCTCTGGTGGCTTCTGACGGAAACGGGGCATCGCGGACGTGCTGGTCCACCACCTTGCCCCCCAGCCCCGGCTTCTGCCTGTGGCCTGGCTTTCCAGGGGGTGGCAGAGGCAGCGGGAGTGGCTCTGCATAATGCCATCTGTGTGTGCACAGGCACCTCCTGCCCACACTGGGCCCTTGTAAGGGAGTCCTGGAGCAAGCCGGAAAGTTAGGGCCCCCAGATCCCCCAAGTCCTCGACTCCTGCACAAACACTGGGGGGCTGGCCAAACCCCGAGTCAGTTTTTCCAAGTGCTGCTTTTCTTTTCCCTCTCAATCGATCCCAACACGGAGCTCTGTGGAAACAACCGGATGTGCGTCTCTGTGTTTGTGCCCACGTGCCTGCAAACACACGTGTGCTTCCACATAGGTGCGTGCGTGTGCGTATTTGCATGAGCACAGGGGAATATTATGAAGGATGCGAATTTGGGAGCCGATGGTCTAGTCCTGAAGAACTGGGACCAGCAAATTCATCTCATCTTCTGTTGCCCTGAGGGTTCCCACCAGGAGAAGTCAGAAGCGCTTCTGAAGCTAAAAGCTTCCCTGGGAGAGAGGCTTGTGGGTGAAGCTGTGTTTTCTGCCCCAGCTCTCGCTTTACTCCTATGTTGTTCCTATGTTGAGGCTGAACTCCCCAAGCGCTTAGCATGTGATCCTAACAGGAAAGTAGTTCAGTTGTAGGTGACGCTAGAGGGCAGTGGGGGAACCCCAACTCTGGAGGACCAGACCAAGGTAAAAAGGACTAACTAGGGCAGGTACTCACACGTATACACACACGCATGTATGTACACACACATTACAGACGCACACACGTGTACACAGATCACCCTGCCAGGCAGGCCAGCCAGCAGCCCACCCAGCTGACGCTGGGACAGGAAGTTCCTGCCGAGTGAGGGCACCCCCTCCATGCCAGGACTGCTGTGACATGGAGTCCCCAGGATGAAGGGTTCCTTCTCAGCCGCAGGACCGCAGGTACAGCTCTGCATGTCCGGGAAGCTCGGTGTCCGCTGCGGAGCGAGCTGGACCGTGCGGTGGGCAGCGCTTTCACAGTGGCTGCAGTGCACTGAGATACGTTGGAGGTGCTTGTCCACATGGCAAACACGATCGAGAACCTTCCACCCAGAGCACCCAGGTTAAAACAGGAGCTGGTGTTGGGGCATAGTGACCTAGGCCGCCACCAGCAATCCCAGCGTCCCAGATCAAAGCACTGGTTCAAGTCCTGGCTGCTCCACTTCCCACTCACAGCTGGCAGATGAAGGAGCACCACCAGCTTAGCTCTGGGGAGCCTGAGCTGATGGCGGGAGCCCCAAGTGTTTGCTACCAGGGGAGCCAGTGTTGCCTGCCGCGGGCTCTGCGTCCCCTTCCCTCTTGGCCTCTGCCGCCCCCCTGCTCCACCCTCAGTATAAACATTTTAGCCCATGGGAGAGAGAGAGAGAGAGAGAGAGAGAGAGAGCGAGAGCGAGAGCGAGAGAGCGCCCAGCTCCACCCAGAAACAACACCAGAGACACTGAAAAGGGACTTTGTGCTGGGGGTGCCCAGGGAGCGATGGGACCCCACATTTCAGCCTCCGGGCCAGGGCCAGGCCCAGCCCCACTCTAAAGCACAGACTGGGGCAGTCCCCAAGGTGGGCTTCTTGTGAGGCCACCCTGGGGCCTGGGGTTGGCTGGTGGGGGCTAGCAGGGACTTCGTTAGCACCCGGAGCTCCAGCCACCCCCACCCTGACTCTGTGACCCTGGCCCCCAGAATTTGCTCAGAAACCAAGTTACTGACATTTTAAAAAGTGGAGCACCCCCACCCCGGTGGCTCCTCTGGGAGCTGGAGGGTGATGCTGGAAGGCTGGGCCTGGTCCCACCCTGAGCTTTGCTCAGATGCAGAGAAAGGGGTTCCCAACTACTCTGTGGATACTGTTCTAGAAGATTCTGTCAGTGTCACGGCCTTGATGCTGATAATTCAACACCAAGCATGTAGGAGGGCCATGGAAAATGGAATTTAAAGATGTGTGTTTTTTAAAGATTGAGCTTGTTTATTTGAAAGGCAGAGTTACACAGAGACAAAGATCTCCAACTGGTTCACTCCCCAAATGGCCACAACGGCTGGAGCTGGCCAGGCTGAAGCCAGGAGCCAGGAGCTTCTCTCAGGTCTCTGTCACGGCTGCAGGGGCCCACACGCATAGGCCATCGTCTGCAGCCCTCCCAGGAGCATTAGCAGGTGAACTGGATGAGATGTGGAGCAGCTGGGACTCGAACCTGCACGGCAATGGGATTCCTCGACATCTCAAGTCACAGTTTTCCGCTGCACCCGAGGACCAGCCCTCAGGCGACATAGGTACACTCTAGGTGGGGTCCATGTGTGTCCACCTCTGTGTGGTGGCAACCGTCCACAGCCCCCAGGGCCAAGTCCCTTCACATGCCGGTGGGCTGTGCTTCTCACCCGCTAACAGCAAGAGACCCCCTCCCCACGGCGTCCTTGAAGTGGCAATCTCATAAACCCTTAACCTGTGCCTTGTCCACTGAGGCCTGGAGCCTGGAGCCAGCCCTCCTGAAGCTGAAAGCCATGCTCCTTCCTGGAGACCGAGTCACATGTGGGGCCCCCAGGGTCTCTCCTTCCCACTGGCCCCATAGGACAGGGTTCCGGGGCGCAGGCTCAGTGACTGGCCATTGTGGGTCAGGGCCATTAGCTGAGGAAACAGAGGGGACAGAGTCAACTCCCAGGCAGGTGAAGCGATGCTGGAGCCGCGACAACACCCAGGGATGCTGGACTGTGTGTCCCTGGGGCCGCGCCACGGGAGACCATGTGCATGGGGACCCAGGTGTGCATGGGATGACCGGCGCTTGGGGCTTCCCGGGCGAATCTGGATGATGCAAGCCAACACGTGAGCAACCCACAGAGCATGCAGCTGCCCAGGACATGCCACGTCAGCAGGGAGCAGGCTGCAGACACGAGGAGGAATGTCAAGACGTGCCCACACACCTAGTTGTTGCACACACACCCAGGGCCCTGTGCACTTGGCTCAAATCAGGGTGGGCATGGAATGGCATGGCTGGCCTGGGTGTCCGCCTGAGGACACGGGTTCTGGGCTTCACTCGGAGTTGGTTGACCATAACTCTACAGAAGGCATGCTCGGCTCTTCGTGGAGCTGAGCGCAGAGGACGATGGTGGGTCAGCATGTGGCTGCTGGAGAGCCGATGTTGAACCTGAATATAGTTTTAAAATCTAGCTCCTAGACCCCCTGCGCAGTCTGGGCACTTGGCTCGTGGTGCGGGATGGAATCCGTCGTGGAGGGGGCAGTCTGCAGCACAATGCGCCCTTACAGAGCAGAGTGTCTGTGTATGCACGCACGCATGCGCACCTGGGGACCAAGTGTTTGCAGAACGCACCACATGGCGGGCTCCGCACATCTGGAAAGTGTCAGGTTAACGGCCCGGTCAGCTCTCAGCCCACGCCTGCCTGCTCCCTGTGCAGCTGTGCAAACCCAGTGCCTGGCTCCACTGGGCTCGGGTCGAATTCCCTTCAAGACACTGGACTCTTTGTCCCACTCCATTCCAACCCCTGGTTCAAAGCCGCGGGGCCTGAAGCTCCACTCCAAGGCCTGGGCCAACATCCCCTCCTCAGACCCTTGTGAGTGTGGCAGTAGCAACCAACACTCCCGCAGTACTCACTGTGGAAGTTTCCAGAAGGTCTACTACCTCAGAGACGTGGAGAGGTGGGTCTTTGGGAAGCTGCAGGGTCTGCCCCAGGTGCACCCAAATGCATGCTGGGAGGCATGGGTCACCAGGCAGCTGGGGAGTAGCCCGTGGAGAAACAACCATCTGGGTCTCCTACCCACGGGCTTCCACACAGGGCAGACACAGGGACCAGGCTCTCAGAATTCTGGAACCCCAGAACCATGAGTGACATAGGCCTCTGTGGTTTGCCAGTTGCCCCCCCAGCATCAACCATAGAAGCAATTTGGGTAGCGTGTGCCTGGCATCCCAGAAACCCAGAGACCCCCATGGGGAAGGTACTGGTTGCTAGGAGCCTGTGGGCAGCATGGGGCCGGGGACTGTCAGGCGAGCTCAGCATCAGGACCCATGTGGCAGATGGCAGCTCAGCACCTCCCACGGCCGCTTCCTTGGGTTCTGCATGGTGGTTTTGGCACGGTGACACTGTGTCAACATGGCCTCTTGTAGGAGACATCCTACAGAGGTGGCAGTGAAGGGCGCCCAGGTGAAGCGGGCGTCCTGGAGCATACAACGGCATGCACGTAGGCCCTGAACTGGCAGAAGGAACCCTGCCTTTGGGGCCAGCACTGTAGCTTGGCCGGGCAAGCACACTATCCCTCATCCCATGAGGGCGCCCGCTCAAGTCCTGGCTGTCCCACTTCCGATCCTATTCCCTGCTAATGCACCTGGGAAAGCAGTGGAGGGGGTCCTGCTCCCCACCTGGCCGGCTCCTGGGCCCTGGGCACAAGCTGTGGACCCCAGGAGGTGAGTGTGGCAGAGGGGTCTCCTCCCCGTAGCCACTGACAGCCCCGGGAATGACTTGCTGAGCAGAAGCATACGGCTCAGTGTCTGGGTCTTCTGTTTGATCCTTTTTTTCCTTTCGGCCCCTGTTTTTCTTCTTTGTTTGGAACTGGAGCCAAAGCTTTCTGCCCACTGTGGTATTTTCCCCCCATGAATGTCTTCTAGACTAACTAGGCTAAAAAAAACAGTAGTAGGAAATATGTGACAGCCAGGATTCAGGATAAACAGCAGCCTGGGAAACTTTCAGAAGGAAGCAGTGTCCACGCCTGCAACCTCAGGGCCGGCCAGAAAGT
The DNA here is from genome assembly GCF_030435755.1 of Ochotona princeps. Classification (NCBI taxonomy): domain Eukaryota; kingdom Metazoa; phylum Chordata; class Mammalia; order Lagomorpha; family Ochotonidae; genus Ochotona; species Ochotona princeps. Next base: position 2,835,917 of record NC_080860.1, on the reverse strand, counting down.
GCCCCGTGGCCGAGTGGGCTGCGGAGTGCACCGGGGTGGTGGGGACTGGGTGGTGCCAGGGGTTCTGTTAGCAGGTGCGTGGGGGGCGGGGAGAAGGACAGGTGCAGACTGGGTTGGAAGCCACCTGCTGAGGGGGCAGGCCTCTGGGTGGGTGTTCCTCATCCCTCTGGGAGCTTGTCCTGGGCCTGAGACCAATCTGACTGTCAAAGGACCCAGCTCCTCTGGGGAACTGGTGATTAAACCCTTGGACTTCTTAAAGGTCACATCTGGATCAAAGAGCTGTAAGAAAGGTCAGCTGCATGGCAGGGAGTGGGCAGTGCGTGCAGCCTGGAAAGATGAAAGGGCCAAGGGAAAAGCCGCAGTCTTTGTCGTTTGCCCTGAGTCCAAGTTCTCGGACCTTGTTAGATGCAGAGGAAACTATTTAGCCTTTTATCATAGCGGGCTGTTTTCTCAGGCGGGAGCACCCTTTACTTCAATGTGGAGTTCTGGTCCCTGCCAGGTGGCTTGACCCCAAGTGTCCTCTCTCGGGGCCAGGCAGTCCCCCGGAGGAAGAGGAGGACTTGAAGGCCGCGAGGAGATGCGCCACCAGAGAGTACACCTCAGCACTGCACTGCGTGAGCCCCTCCCCACTTGTGTGGCCATGGTGTCTCCGTCCTGTGGCACTGCATCTTAGCCCCAAGGGGTACCCCTGCAGGGCGGGGAGGGGGCAAGGAGCATTGTGTCCAGCACAGACTTGTGAAAGATGCCCCCCAGCAACACAAGAACACACAGGCTCACACATGCACACACACGTGCAATGCCCTTGCACACGGATTCGTCAGCACAGTGACATCTGCTACACTGCACGAGCGTGCTGGTTTGTGGACACCCTCTCCTTTCACACCACACATCCGGGGATGGCTGTACAGCCACTGTGGCTGAGCCCAGGCAGGCAGCCTCCTCCTCGCTTTTTTTCCTGCCCTGTGACTGACGGTGTCCCCACCCAGTAACGTGAAGGGCTTCGAGGATACAGCCCAGTTCTGACTCAGGTCTGGGGAATAAGATCCAGCCAAGGCTCTGAGGGCACCCAAGGTGCCAGGCAGTAAAGTTCGCCACGGGGAGACACTTTGGTCGCGGCATCTGCCGAGCTCCAGGTGGTGGTCCTGCCGCTTTGCGAACAGGAGCCGGGGCAGCAGGGACCTGGACCAACCCTGGGGCAGAGGGACCTGGGACCAACCCTGGGGCAGAGGGACCTGGGGCCGACCCTGGGGCAGAGGGACCTGGGGCCGACCCTGGGGCAGAGGGACCTGGGGCCGACCCTGGGGCAGAGGGACCTGGGCCAACCCTGGGGCAGAGGGACCTGGGACCAACCCTGGGGCAGAGGGACCTGGGGCCGACCCTGGGGCAGCACGGACCTGGGGCCGACCCTGGGGCAGAGGGACCTGGGACACACTGCCTCGTTTTCAGCACTGGGAGACTGACACTGTTTACACGCACCTGTGGACACACACTGTGGTAGGGTAGGCAGTTTCAGGGTCACACATGGAAGCGACCCCCCCCCCCACCTAGGGTGTTCCCTCCTGCCCGCCTGGGATGCTCAGCTGTCATCACCTGGAACCTGAAATGGGGTGGTATTGCATTGCAATCCCCTCGCAAGCCCCCCCCACCCCACCATAAAGGCCCATGATGGGAGGGGCTTCCATCGCTCTGGCACTCCGGCTCTTGGCCTCCCCAGGACCTGCCTGCTGTCTGGCTTCCCGCGGACAGACTCTGAGGACAGATAGTTCCCAAGCACGGCCCCTGTGTGTCTGTAGTTCTCACCCTGTGCTCACTGCTCGGGCGGGACAGTGAAGACAGCAATGCTAACATGCTTTGTGTTGCTAGTGTGTGTACTGCTGGGAGTTCCAGGAGAGGTGAGGCCTAGTAGCAGTCATGGAATGTGGGCAGAGAAGCCAGGGAAAGGTGAGTGTCTGCAGCTTTGTAAGTGTGTCCAGTACGTTCACTGCGTGTCTGTTAGGATAACTTACATCGCTGGGGAAGCTGGGATCCAGGTCTTCAGTTTAACGGATGGACTTCAGGATAATGACCATTTGGTACTCTTGGGATTTCGATTATATGGACTTGTGATTTGCTATTTCTAGTGGGCCCTGTGATCACCGAGCTTGGTTAATAAAGGCTCCTCAGTACATCCTAGACTTGTCTGGCATAATGTCGCTTGCACCCCACAACAACACACACGCACACGCACACACACACACTTGTACCCGTGCACATGCAACACATAAACACACACACATGCTAGCAAAAGAGCCGGTCACCAGGTCACATGCACTTGACATTTGTTTACCCAGAGTGGGTCCCATGAGCAGGCACCAGGGGCTGGGCCCGCGGGTTGGAGGCCTGTAAGCCAACCCTGACCCCAGCAAACACACGCTGGCAGGGCCGTCAGCAGCTCCTGCTTGGGCCAGGCGCTGTGTCCTCAGGCAAGCCACCACTGGGTTTCAGCCTACTGGCTCCTGCAGGTTGCATGCTCTGTGCCCGCCTCCCTGCACCCTGTGCCCACATGTCAGCGACTGTGGCTCCTGCCGCCCAAGCTGGGATCTGCTCTTCCGGGGAGAGTGGAGCCTGTCTGAGCATGGGGTGGTGGGGACAGCTCCTTGCTCCTCAGGGCCCCCCCCCCAGCAGAACCACATGGCCCCCTTCCGGGGCTCGGTCCAATATCTGAAACAGTAGACACTCTCCACACTCGGCCAGTCTGTCCAGATGGAGCCTGCCTGATGGACCACGGCCCTCAGGCCTGCCCAGCCATGGCTAGGAACCCCGCTGGGGCGTGGGGTAAGCACCATTACATACCTTGGAGCCAGCGAGGGTGCACGCTGCATACCAGCAAGCAGGCGTGTCCCTGGAAACTTCCGGCCAGTGGGCAAGAGCCAGAAGTAATCTTTGAACTCTGGCAGTGTGGCAGGAGCACAAGCCAGTTTTCTACTCAGCCTGGACACATGGGGCTCCTGGGGTGCTCCCCTACCAGTGGCTGGCCTGCCCCCGGGCTCTCACTGCAAGTCTGGGGGTCGGTGGGGGGAAACATGGGAGACCTTTCCTGCACCCACCAGGCTCACCTTCCACCTAGCAGCTGTGGCCTCAGAAGGCATCCCACCTGTCCCAGCCTTCGTAGCTCGGTCCTGTTTTGCTTTCAAATGGAAGGCATGGGTCTTGAGCAACAGGATGGCTCCCAGGGCTCGAGCGCTGGGGATATGTTGGCCACCCATGGCTGTGCAGCCCTGCTCCTGTTAAGTCTTACTCCAATGCCATGCGCATCAAGGAGATGGTCTCTCCATGACCGAGACCTTGCCCTCTCAGGCCCTTCTCCCATACTCACAAAGCAGCCTGGGAACTCCTCCCTGACGCCAGGGTCCCTCCCCACCTGCCCATTGCAAGCTTGTAAAAGCCCCCAGCCCCCAGCACCACCTGACAAGCTCCATGAACTCCAAGCAGGAAGCCAAGGGAGGCTGGGAGTGACAGGAGCCCTTTTCTCCAGCCCATGCATGAGCACCCCTTGCTGGTGCTCACCTCATTGCTCTGGGGTGTCCACGATGCAGCCTGTGACCTAGGCCAGCCCCTGTCCAGCAGCGGATGGCCAATCCTGAGGTCGGAGGTCACGGGCACAGGGTCACCAGGCTGGCAGCAGAACATTGGACACGTGGAGCAACCCGGCCTTAGCCTATGTGGGAGGGCATCCCGCAGCCACACAGAGTGGCATGGGGGTGGCAGATTAGGGAGAGTCCAGAGAAGCATGCCACACACGAAAACTGATGCAGTAAAATGGAGTGCAATGTTTGCATGCAAACAACATAAGGAGAACAAAACTCCAGCATTTGGAAGAAAGCCACTGGCATTGCAGCACAAGTGTCAGCATTGCAGATGGGTGCCACGTCCTGTCCTGGCCACTCCACTTCCAGTCCAGCTCCCTGCTAATGCTCCTGGGAAAGCAGTGGAGGACAGCTCCAGTGTTGGACCCCCTGTGCCCACGTGGGAGGCCCAGAGGGAGCTCCGGCCTCCTGGCTTAGGTCTGGTGTGGCCTGGGCCGTGGCCTCCATTTAGAGTGGACCAGGGCCAGAGAGTCTCTCACTCTGCCTTTCGAATGAAATAACATACATCTTTTTTTTTTTTAAAGTCAGCCAGCCAGCCAGCCAGGAGATCCTGCTCTCAACACCTCACCTCTGCCACTTACGGGGCCCTGGGAACTGCTGCTGCCACGGGGTCACTGTCACTTCCCTGTAAAGGATAGCACGATCGTGAGCCGGGAGCGTCAGCCACGGGCAGGCCATGTGGATGTCATGGTCGCATGTGTTGACACAGAGGCTGGAAATTCCCAGTCGCCGGTGCAGCAGCATCATCACCACATGCGGCGCTAGCGCAGGTGAACTCAGCGCATGTGGCAGGTGTGGGCGCCTTACAAAGGCCCCAGTCGGGGAAGACGTGGTCTGGGAGGAGACATGGCTGCGAAGAGATTTTGAAATCTTACAGTGGATGTTTGCACAGCAGATGAAATGCTGCATGGGGTGCGGGGTGCCTACACCCCGTGTGGGAGTGCCCAGGTTCCAGCCCCGGCTCCACTCGCATTGTTCCAGGAGCCCCCCGACCACCCCCAGCTCACCAGTGGTCTTCCGTGGATGGCCCAGTCACAGGTGTCGCAGAGTGGGCAGCCGAGCGTTGGTCACGTGGAGCAGAGGCAGGCTTGCCAGAAGGTGTCGCGGGCTCCTGGCTTTGGCCTGGTCCAGGGGAGCAGAGGCAGGCTTGTCGGTGGCGTAGCGGGCTCCTGCTTTGGCCTGGTCCAGTCCCAGCCACCACTGCTGAGCATTTTGGGAGTGAAGCAGAGATGGGCACAATCTCGCATTTCAAGCAATAAACTTTTAAAAACATTTCAAAACTCAAGCAGAATTTCCATGGCCTTTTCCTCCTGTGGTTACATAGAGTATGCCACATTTGATCGCGATAAGGAATGCCTAGGCTCAGTGCATCCTTACTGTAGCATACTTTCTTTCTTTCTCTCTTTCTTTCTTTTTTTAAAGATTTATTTGTTTTATTACAAAGTCAGATATACACAGAGGAGGAGAGACAGAGAGGAAGATCTTCCGTCCGATGATTCACTCCCCAAGTGAGCCGCAACGGCCGGTGCGCGCCGCTCCGAAGCCGGGAACTAGGAACCTCCTCCGGGTCTCCCACGCGGGTGCAGGGTCCCAAATCTTTGGGCCGTCCTCGACTGCTTTCCCAGGCCACAAGCAGGGAGCTGGATAGGAAGTGGAGCTGCCGGGATTAGAACCGGCGCCCATATGGGATCCCGGGGCTTTCAAGGCGAGGACTTTAGCCGCTAGGCCACAACGCCAGGCCCTCTTTCTTTCTTTCTTTTTTTTTTTTTAATAACAAGAGAGAGAAGCCCTGTCTGCTGTTTCCCCAGAGGAACCCAGGTGCCCAAGGAGCAAGGAGCTCAATCCAGAACCCATATGGTGACAGACCCTGCTCAGCAGCCCTCATGGTGGCCTCCCAGGCTGCGGGCTAACAGGACACTGGAGTTCGGGCCGCGGCTGAGTGTGGGCCCCAGGCCATCTAACGGGTGGCAGGTGCCTCTGCCAGCCGCCGAAGGGCCCCACTGAAGACCTCCCCCTGGCTCTGGCTAAGGTCCTGGAGGGGGCTGTGTCTACTGCCAAGGCAGGTGCTGAATTTAGCAGCAGCTCGGCCCTCTGGGGAGATACGGGGGAGATACGGCAGGTCGCCGCCCCTCAGGTGGTGGGATGGCCTTGCAGCGTGGTGAGCGGCCCTGCCTACAAGTGGCCACTGGTGAACTTGGTCCTTCTCAGGCCAGCTGGACAGCGTGTCCAGCCGGGTCCCCTGCTATGGGACTCACGTGCTGGACCTTAGAGACCAGGTGACTTCCTGCCTGGGTGTCCGCTCCCCTTGGATTGTGTGGAAATTTGGAGGGATTCTGAAGTGCAGACCTCGACACCCGTTTCCCAGTCCCTGGTGTGCGGCTGGCACCTGGAGGTGGACACAGGGCCAGATGAGGCACACTTGCCCATGCCCTCTGCCAGCCTGGAGTCACCTCAGAGGGAGAACGCGTGCCCCCGGGTGTGGGATGTGGGAGCGGGCCAAGCCGAAGGATGGGAGGCAGCCAGAGACTTAGAGGGGCCTCCCCACCAGGACCCCAGCCGCAACCCCGCGCCTGGCGCCTGCCAGGTCGGCTCTTGTCCCCAGATCAGGTTGTCTCCACCGCAAAGGCCCAGCGTGTCCATCAGCCGAGGCCCCAGCAGGAGCGGGCAGCAGCCCCCGCAGAACCCCGCAAGCGGGCCAGGCCGTCTGGGTGGAAGGCGCGCAGGGCCGGGGTTCCGTCGCCACCTCCTCCCCGGCTGCCAGTCTCCGACCCGTGCCAGTCCAGTCCTGTCTGAAGACGCTTTCATCCCCGCGGCCCTCGGCAGAACCGCAAGAAACCCTGGGAGCCCACCAGCCAGACCCCGCCGCCGCGCCCCGGGGAGGCGCCGGCCGGGGCGGGGAGAGGGCGGGGGCGGAGGAGGCGCCTAGAAAAGGAGGCGCGGGTCGGGGAGGTGCGGAGGGCCCAGCTGGGGCGCAGCGGCGGCGAGCGGGGCGAGCGGGGCAGGGCGGCCCCCGGGCGGGGGGCGCCAGGCGCGGCCGCTGCCTCTGGCTGCACCCGCAGCTCGGCGGCGGAGCCCCCCAGGAGCCCGGCAGACATGGTGGGCCACCTGCATCTGCAGGCCATGGAGGGCAACCTCCAGGGACAGAGCCGCGAGGCCTTGCTGGACAGCCCCGACTCCGGGCTGCCGCCCAGCCCCAGCCCCAGTCCGCCCTTCTATGCCTCGGAGCCCCCTGGACCTAGTGAGGCTGGCGCGGTAAGGACGGGATCCGGGCTGCGGGCTGCGGGTGGGCAGGGCTGTGCCAGGGCCCGGGGACGGCCCCTCGCCCCCTGGCCGTGGGCTTCTCTCCCGCGGGCTTGCCTATGCACAGCTCGCGGGAAAGCAGAGCTGGCTGTCCGCTGGGAGGACCTGGCCAGCACCCCTCCTGCCTCCTTCCCTGCTTGCTGCCTACCCCGCCCCCTCGCACTGCCAACATGAAAACTTTTTTCTTTTTTTTTTTGTAACCGAAGCCAGACAGGAACCCTTTCTCTGCGGGTTGTCAGGGTGTTGACGTGGAGGGGAGGCCAAGCTGGGGAAGCCTGGGTTGGGAGCCTGGGGGGACACAGCCTCATGCCAGACAGCTTTAGTTTTGGGGTACACCCAGACTGCGGGTGTGGGGAGTGGGCAGCCGCAGGAGTGGGGCTGCCTGCCCAGGACACTCCTGCGGCTGCCCGCTGAAGCCTACAGCCTCCCCTAGCTCCAGCCCCGCCCCCAGCCAGTGCCCTGGGCTCCCCTCACTCCCGCTGGGATCCCTCACTTGGGTCCCCAGGCCTCCTTCCCTGGCAGGTCTCAGTGACCCAGCAAGTGCCTGTGGCTTGGGAACCAAGGGTTTGCACCCTACACCCCCCTGGAAGTCCTGCTGCTTGGCTGGGTTGGGACCAGGTGGGGGGAACTTGCAGGTGGGTCTGTGCAGGGGAATCGTGGGGTGGGTGTCTCTGAGGAGTGACCAGGGGCAGCGAGTGGAGCTGGCAATGCACCCTGGCCCTGTGTTTGCTAGCTCTGCTGCCGGCCTCCCTGAGGGAACGGCTGGGGCTTGGCACAGCCTGACGGCCAGTCTCCGTGCTGCACGTGGTTTTGGGGTTCAATCCCTCTGGGGTCCTCCACAGCCGGGAGCCCCGAGGACAGGGACACGTGTGTGCCTGGGACAGCCACAGCAGCAGTGGCCATGGCTCGCTGCTCTGTTGGGGCTCCTGACATAGGTGACGCTCTGTTGGGGCTCCAGGCACTGGTGGGAGCTGTCCCCAGCTGTCTGCATTGCTGCTTTAGCCTCCCTGGCGTCACCCGAGGGATGCGTGTCCGTGGGCTCCAGAGGAGGGTGGGCCCTTCACTGCGAGGTGTCCAGCAGGCACCTGCTGTGTTGGGTTGGATGGAGCCCAGGGACCTTGGAAACAACTCACTCCGTGTTACCTGGTTAACCGTGTGTCTGTGTTGTGCATGTGTGTGTATGCAAGTTGTGTGTGAGCCTGAAAAACACACAACTGCTTGTGACTAAGCGAGAGGTCGGGGTGTCACTGGGTGAGCTCTGCTCAGCTTTGGGGCCTCACACTGTGGCCCCTCGCCAGGTTACCCCTTCCCCAGAGCGCCAGCTCTGCCTTGCGGGTCTGGCGTTGGCAGCACCCTGCTCCTGTGGGACCCCAGGACAGCAGGGCTGTCAGCTGGGTCGGGGTCACCGCTCGGCGGCAGTCACACATTTCCAGGCAGGGCAGCAATAGGCTAAGATCAGACAGATGCTGGGCCTTCTGCCGCCGCACTCCCAAGGTCCAGGCAGGCAGACGGAGCCGTGGGAGCCCGAGGGAGGGCATCTGAGGGGAGGAAGGGGTGTGGGAAGCCTAGGCAAGCACAGACAGTTTGGGGGACTCCTGGGGTCTTAGGTTGTGTTCTTTGCAGTGGCTGTGCCTGTCTGTGAGTCCCTCGCCTGCCTGTGGCCATGACCAGAGGTGACCGGCTGAGCTGCTGCAGCCTCCTCGGCCCTGGGCAAGCACTTCATCACCCTGCCCCTTCTGCTGGGCACCTGTGTGTTTCAGAACAGCACACAGGAGAATTCCTCAAGGTTTGGGGGACCATTCCTTGTCCCACATTCTGTGAGGAGCCCTTGGGAGCTGGAACCCAGGCCATGGCCACACCTGAGGGCCATGGCATTGCCCTGGCAAGGAGGCCCGGGTTTTCCCGTTTCTGTTTCTGGTCTGACACTGAGATCCAGTGTGGGCTGCAGAGGGCAAATGGGTGGACAGATGGATGCCACCACAATCAAGGCCAGTGTCCTGGGGGAGGGCTGCATGGCCCTGGGCTCCCACCCTGCTGCCATGCCAGATGGGGTCTCCCTGGCAGGCACCTTTCCTGAGGAGCCATCCCGGGCCCCTGAACGCCCCCTCCTCCCCCTGCTTCTGTGTGGACAGGGTGGATCTATCCTGTGCTGGCAGTGGGCTGCTTCTCCCGGGCTGGGCATAATGCTACTGAGCCTCGCCCGGCTCTCCCCAGGGCGGCCACCCTCCCGGGCCGGCTTGGGCCAAGGGCCGCGGCAGCGAGGGTGCATCCGAAGCGCCCACTGACGGAATATTTGCCACCACTCATCGCTGTGGCTCCCTGCCTGCCAGGTTCCGGACCCTGTGCCTGTGGAGGCCTGCCGGGTCCTCACACGTGCTCAGGAGACTGGGTCCAGGCCTGCGAGACCGCGGGGTCCGGCCCAGCCGTGTGGTCCATGCTGACGTGCAGGTTGGTACTGGCAGAGAGCCTGGCCCCAGCCTTTGGGTCTTAGAGGCCTGTTCTGGGGTCACTGCATCTGCCCCCAGGAAGCCAGCCAGCTTGTGCCTGACCATCTCCCAGCCACCAGGCTCGGGTCTTAGGGAGGCACAGCCTCCTTTCTCAGAAGGGGAAGTTGAGGCAGAGTGCCTGAGCAGGTGGCTGACATCTGTCCAGTTCTCCTTAGACAAGGACAAGGTCCTGGGCCTTGTGGGAAGAGCTCAGCTGGGGAGAGGCCTTCGGGGTGCTTCCTGTGGCTGCAGCACCCCCATAGCTTCCCCATTAGGATCCCTGCTACCTGGTTTTGAGACCCCTGTCTTTCAGCGCCCCCATCACCACCACAGCCTTCTGGGCCATGGGGGCACCCCCTGGCCTGTGTCTGCCTGGCTGGGTTCCACGACTGGTTCCGGCAACCCCTTGGGGCCTGGTGGCAGTGTGTGTGTGTGTGTGGGGAGTTCCCACCTGCACCCACCAGCTCCCTGCCCTCCTGTGGCGCCCCAGGCTCAGTGGGTTGGAGGTATTTTCCCCTTGTGCCAGTTGGACACCGCACCCTGGGCCCCACTCCTGGCCTAGCCTATGAATGGAGCCTTGTCTGCTGGCCTGGCAGCCGTAGGAGCAAGCTGGGTGGGGTGGGGCTGCCTGTTGCCTGGTGGCCTTGTGCTGGGGGCGGGTGGGGTCAGCAGGGCTTGGCGTAGGCTCTGCAGCAGGCGGGGCTGTGCCTCCCGCACACACCCGCCTGCTCCGTGAGCCTTTGCTGGGCAGGTGCAGGTCTGTGCCCACAGCACTGTCCCCTGGCCTCCCCATGTCCCCCGGGGATGAGCCAGGCAGTGCTGCACCCCGGCCACCGCCCAGGATGTACGGTAGGTGCTCAGCAGATACCTGTGGCCACACTCCAGGAGAGTCTTCTTCCATCGGCAGGGGCCGTGCTTGGACCTAACCGAGCCCCAGAGGCTGCCGGGTGCTAAGGGCCGCACTGACTCTGGAATGGGCAGCCATGGGATGCTGGAGAGGGGTGGGGAGGTACCAACCAGGCTACAGGCTAGGGGCTGGGGGCCATCATGCCCCCCTCGACAGCTAGCAGCGCTCTCCGCCAGTGGATTATGGTTGCTGCTGCCCAGGGGGAGAACACGGAGGTTCCAGGAGCTTCTTCCCAGCCTGGGGACTGGTCCTAGGGAGGACCTGGGTGGCCCCTAGCCCTGGGCCGGAGGGGTCTCAGCCTGGCATGGCTGTCTGCTGCGTGGTCCCAGTCCTGATTCTGGCAGGCTTAATTCGCCACACATCACACTGAAGTGTAAATGATGAATCAACAGCAGACAGAAATGCATAACTCGAACAACACGCTGTCATAAAAGATGTGTGCAACCTGTGGAGGGGTTATTCTGGAACTTTCCATCCAATTAGGACTCCTGTGATCACCAAGGGACAGATTTTCTGGGGTTTTCCTGGGCAGGGCTTCAGGAGGCCTCAGGCTGTAGAGGCGCTTGAGCCAGGCACCCCCATGGGTTTAGTGTCAGGCATGGCTTGATCCAGGTGTTTGAGGAGCAGTGACAGGACTTGGCTTTCCACCATCATTGGCTCCCTGTTTTCCTGGGGCTGGCCTCCTTCCCCGCTGTTTTTTTACGCCTGGGGGCCAAGTGCACTCACCTACCCACCTGCTCAACCACCTCTGAGGGGTGAAGTTGTCCTTGGAAGCCCGGGCCAATCCTGGTGTGTGAAAAGAGGCGGCCACTGGGGAGGCAGGACCAGGGGCCTGTCCCTCTGTGGGCCTGGCCAGCTCCTCGTGTGTCCACCCCCAGCAGGTGTTCCAGACTTGGGCAGCACCAGGAGAGGTTGGGAGCCTGGCCCTAGGAGGAGTGAACTGCAAACTTGGGGGCTGCAGTGAGAGGCTGTCCAGGTGCGGGGTGCAGGCTGGCAGGCAGGCAGTTTGTGGTGGTCCATAAAGTTGGCTTTGGGGAGCCCAGTCGTGCCCAGTGGGGTGGGGGCTGCACACACCTTGCTCCTGCTGCCTAACAGCACCTTCCCCTCCACCCCGCAGGCATCCCCTGCGCTCAGGATGAGGCCCCATATGCTGCCTGTGTTCTTTGGGGAGAGCATCCAGGTGACCCCAGCACCCACGCAGGAGATCCGGTGAGTGGGCCAGGGAGGGTCCCTGTCCAGGTGGGGTGCTCAGAAAGCCCCTGGTTCTCAACACACTCTGCCACAAGCCCCAGTTATCTCCCAAAGACGGCTCTGGGGGTACCTGGTGACCTTGGGGACTGACCTTGGGGACTTTGTGGCACCCCCGACCTGAGGGTACCCTGTCCCCACCAGCTTGGGTATGGAGGCTTCCCCCAGCACCAATCCCAAGCCCAGGCTGCAGTGTGCCTGCAGTGTCCCCTGGGCACCGGGCCTGTCCCTCGGCTTGCCTTTGGCCTCCTCCCTGCATACCATCAGGACCGCTTGGTCCTGGTCACATCGTGGTCTCAGCCTGGCCCCTGTACTCACTGGTGCCCTTCGTACCCTTGCCAGCTGCAACTCTGAGATCAAGTATGACTCTGAGAAGTACTTCCGGGACAAGATCTTCTATGCGCCAGTGCCCACGGTCACGGGCTACAGCGAGACGATTGTGGCAGCACCCAACTGCACGTGGCGCAGCTACCGCAGCCAGCTGACCCTGGAGCCGCGCCCGCGCGCCCTGCACTTCCACAGCACAGCCATCGTCTTCCCCAAGTGCGCCAGGAGCACCTTCCGGACCACCGTGCACTGCAGCCTGGGCCGGCCCAGCCGCTGGTTCACCTCCAGTGTGCGGCTGCAGAGCGGTGGGGGCCCTGTGCCTGGCCCCACAGCACTCTGATGGGCGGGCACCCGGGGAAGGCCGGCGCCTGGGCAGGAAGGAGGCGGCGGCCAGCTGGCTTGGGACCAGCAGGGAAAGGAGGCTGCTCCTGGCCGCCTGCCCTGGCCCCCGGTGCCCAGTTGCAGTGGAGGGCCTAATCAATGCCTCCATTCTATTAGGGCCAGGCAGCCTGGGGAGAGGAGGAGCAAGCTTGGGGCTCTGGGGGGTGGGGACACCCCAGCTCCGGCTGGTGCACATGGGGTGAAGACAGCTTAGAGCCTCTGCTGTCCCCAGGGTCCCTGGATGGCGGCCTCCCCTTTGGGGTATATGTCCCTGACCAGTACCTGTCATGCAGTGCCTTTGGGGCCGGGACTGTTAGCCATGAACCCTTGAGCCAGGTGCCAAGGGGAAATGCCGTCGCCATTTGCTGGAGCCCTGGGACTGTGAGCGCTGTGACTGATGGGTCAACCAGCCTAGATGTACCACTGGGGCCAGCTTCTCTCCCGTCCCGGGACCTGGCCACCCCTGGCCTGACAGGCTCACCTGGAACACGCGGGGCCCTGGGCTACCGCACCAGCTGTCCTCTCTCAGCCCTCGATGTCCCAGCCCCTCCCTGTAGTCCCCCCAGGAGCCCTTGGGGGACTGGGAATGGGCAGCCCAGAGGCAGGAGGCTTGCGTCCCAGAGGAAGGAGGACTGGGTGTGCCTGCATCTACAGAGTGTGGCTGCCAAGGGGCGGCTCACTTCTGATCAACCACGTCAATAAAACGTGTGAACTCGGGGGACCGCCTGTGTGTGTCCACCTGAGACCTTCAGACCCCTGTCCCCAGGGCCACCCGGCTTCCTCCCATGCAGGGCTGCTGCTGGGCACGGGGATGGCCCACTTGAGATTTGTGCTGGGGTCTATGGCGGGCGGGTGGGGCTGGGGGACTGAGTCTACACAGCAGCTCCTTGCTGACCGGGCTGCCGGGTAAGCTCCAGCCTCACCCCCACCCGCTGCGGGGCGGGGGGGCAGTCCAGGGGGGTACCCCCTGCAGCAGAGCGTCAGGCACAGATCAGCAATGTGCCCCGGTCACTCTGCTGGCTCAGGCAGGACCCGCTGCTGGGCCAGGCTGGGCAAGCCCAGGGCTGCTCCATGCTGCCACCGAGTTAGCCACTCCAGTCACTCTCCAGGAAGATTCATTAATTTGGAAAGGTCAACTGATGAGATGGGGGTGGGTGAAGTGGTGGGGAGAGTGGCAGTTAGTGGCAGAGAGAGATCTTCATACATGGTTCCCTCCGAGATGGCTGCCATGGGCAGAAGAACCGAACAGCCCTCTACCTATGCGTCCCATGTGGACGGCACATACCCAGGCACTTGAGCCCACTTTCTCAGGCCTCACACTCTACCCCACCCTGGCCCACAGATCCTGATTTCAGAAAACTGGCTCAACCCTGCAGCATCCCTTGGCTGTGAGCCAGCCCCAGCCCCAGCTGCCCCCAGCTCACCACAGCTTCCCAGGCCCGCCCTGGGCCTGGGGGTGTCCACCTAGGTTGTGGGGACACCTGCTGGCAGCTGACCCTCACAGCATGTGCCTGGTCTGGTTCAACGTTCCATCTAGGGGCTGGGGGAGCAGGGAGGCTGGGGCACAGCGTGAACCCCTATTATAAAAATGGATCCAGCAAGAACACCAAGCAAGATGGGGTGAGACAAACTCCGAAGGGTTGAGGAACCCCTGGCTGACAGACAAAAGGCAGTGGACTCTGGGGGCATCACTCCTCAGACAAGGCAGTGGACAGGGGCCAGGTGGTGCCAACTCCAAGGCACAGAGACCAGGGTCTGGTGTACACACCCACAGAACAGGGACGGTGGCCAGGGCGGAGCTGCCTGAGGGGTCGGCGCCACCTGACCCAGCCTGGACTGCAGGCAAGGACTTGGCTATTGGCTGGCCCCACACCACCACCTGCTGGCCAGCCTCAGTACTGCGGTGTGGTGCATGTCCCATTGGGAGCCTTTGCTTATTAAGAGACCCCATTCCAGACCATCCTGTGGGGCTCAGCTGGCTGCCTGAGGCCAGAGCCTCTCTGGACATGCTCTTGGACCTAGGACCCCTAAAGCCCCCACCCCTAGGACTTTCAATGCATCCAGCTGGTCTTTGGGAGAAGCGGATATAGCTGGGGTCCCTCATCCACAATGGCTCAAAATCACTGTGAAGGCAGGGGTAGGGTTGAAGGTCACACTGCCACCATTGCATGACATTTCGGGGGGGGGGATCATATGGCTTTTGGGTTGGTGAGGGTCTTCAGACACCCCACGCCTGTCATGCCAGGGCACCAGCCAGACAGACTGGCCACACAGGGGTAGCAGGGCACACATGTGAGCAAATGAGACCTCCATTGAGCAGGACCCAGTCAGCTTCCACCTTGCAGGCAGAGGGGAGGCGGTACCCAGACCACGACCACCAGACCCACAGCATCCAGAGGCATCTCTCTCTGCCACAACAGAGGGTCTGTCTGCTCCTCCAGCAGCCACAGGGGCAGTTGCAGTGGTCAGAGTGCTGTGGGTTCAGCTGCTGCCTGCAAAGCCCTCACTCCACATCTGAGCCCAGCTTTGAGTCTCAGCTGCTCCAGTTTCCACCAGCTCCCTGCTTCTGTGGCTGGGAAAGCAGCGGATGGCAGCTCCCTCAAATGCCTGGGCCCCTGCCACCTGCGTTGGATACCTGTATCGAGTGCCTGGCTTCAGCCTGGTCCAGCCCCAGCTACTGGCACCATTTGTGGTATGCACTGCCAGATGGAAGCCCTCTGTCGGTAACTCAGCCTGCAAGTCAATTTTCAATAACAAACAAAATAAATGGTGGTCCCCTTGGTCAGTGGGGGCACCTGGCCCCTCCCCAAGGCCCTGAGGAGCGCCCTGCCCGGCCACGTCCAAGGTAGAGGACAATGTGTGACTCGAGTATAAGCTGCTTTTTAATTAGAACCACGTGTGTAAATGACAGAATGCCACGGCCGTGTGCAGACGGCGGCCACGGAACACGCATCGAATTCATTCTGCCCAAGGGAGGGAGGGAGGCCGCAGGACCCCGGCGGTCGCCTGCTCGCGCCTCCTGAGCGGGAAGCAGAGCTGGAAAGCACAGCTAAAGGGACACCGGACGCCGGCGGCCCCCTTCCTTGCCGAAAGCATCTGAGTGAATTCATTGAAGGTATCAAAAATATACCCTGTAAACCAATACAGCATCTACACCTCCTCTCCGGCGCCATGCGCGGCCACAACGTGCTGAGGGCACAGTCCCGCTCCGGGGCTCCCGCCTGCTCCCTGCCCCGGCGTCCAGCGTCCACTCGCCCATCGGCGGTCTCCTTGGCTGTGGCAGCCCACAAGGCCGGGCCAGGCACACGGGGGAGTGGGCGGGGTGGCTGACGGCGTCTGTGTCCGTCTGCACAGAGTGCTAAGCGGGACGGGAGGCGGGAGGGAGGGTACGGGGCTGCCAGCCCGGTTTAGACTTTGGTTCCAGATGCATGAAGGGGGGAGGCGGGGGCGTGGAGGTGCGTGGTCGTCCTGCTGTGAGTCCCTGGCCGGCCCGGCCGCGTGCGTGTGGCCCCTGCTCTCCCCTCCCCTCCCGAGCACCAGGTAAGCATCCCCTGAGTAAGGTCACTGCACAGGGCCGGCCCGGGGCGGGGTCCCAGTTAAGGCTTTAGACGGGCAAGGATGCCAGCTCGGCATGGACGGATGGACAGATGCGCAGGCGGACTGGACTCGGGGGCTCCTTCCTCGTGGGGGCACTAGTGGCCACCCCGCGCTGCACCTGCCTCTGGCTGGGGCCTGGCGCCGCCCCCACCCCAGCAATGGCAGTCACTCGCTGTCGGAGAGCGTCTCATACTGGGAGCACAGCAGTGGCTTGGGCTCCTCGTCCCAGGCTGGGTGGGGACCCGTGGGCAGGCCCGGCGGGGGTGGGGAGGCCATGACGCCCGCCTGCAGCCGCATGATCAGGGGGTTGTAGGGGAAGGGCGTGGAGCCTGTGGGAAGAGCATCGTGTGAGCTGCCGGGTGCCCCTTGGCCAGGGCCACGTGGGAGAGGGAAGCCCACGTGGCCTTCCTCTCTGGGACCACCCTGCCAGCCCACGTGGCCACCACCTCCTAGCCCACGCAAGCACACCTGCTGAGGAGGGCCGGTCCTCCCACACGCGGTTGGTGAGCGGGGTCCGGCGGTTGCAGTCCCCCTCCGAGTGCACCGAGGAAACCGAGGGTGGACGGTCCCCGGACGCCAGGCCCGGGGCCGGGGACTTGGCTTTTCGGCTGCTGGGTCGGCCGGAGACCTTTGTCTTCCCGCCACCGCCTGTGGGGAACAAAGCAGGAAGTGGCTGTGTTGGATCCATGGTTGGCTCCGGCCGCGGCACAGGGAAGGTCCACTCCTGCCGGGGTGGGTTGGGGAGGCCAAGCCGCTGGCAGACCCAGCAGTGAGCCCTGCACCGGGCAGGGGGCTCGCTGACAGTGGGCAGGGACCGCCTGGCTGTAAGCTGTCCACCCGGCTACCATCCAGGACACGGCCAGCTATCAGCTGTTGCAGGGAAATGCTGGTCCCAGCTTGGGGTCTAAACACGCCAGGCCTCAGTGTCGGGTCTGGCCTACAGCCCTGGGCACGGCCTGGGACCCTTCTGCACTGTAGCGGAGGGTGCGGTGAGCACTGGGCAGTGGGAGGCTGGTCCCTCCCTTCCTGGCTCTCACTCCTCAGCTCACTCTGGGCTCATCCCATGGGCCACGCCCTGGCCACTGTCCCTATCTCCTCCACAAGGCCTCCCTCCAGCCTGGCAGTGTCCCCCAGGGGCTCGGCAGGGGCGGAGCGGGCAGGGACCAGCGGCGGAGTGAGCGGCCCCAGGAAGCAGCAGCGCTCAGGGCCTCGTGGGCAGGAGGGGCCAGGCCGGGTGCCGTGGGCCCGGCTTCGGGTTAGCAGGCTCCAGAACAACATCAAACAGGCACAATGACAGAGTCAGGCTCCACAGCTCAGGGGGCCAGAGAACGCAGAGGACAAACGACACCGGGGCGGGCACAGACGGGACGGGCACGGATGGGGCGGGCACGGACGGGGCCTGCAGACCTGGTGAGGTGAGCGTGTGGTCGCTCCGTCCGTCAGCAGCGGTTATGGGCATAGCAGCGGGCAGGCTGGCACTGGCAGTCAGAGGGTTAAAAGCATGGGCGCTGAGCGGCGGGGGCTCGGCCCCCTGGTCATATTTACCCATGAGGGCCTTTCTAATAATGGCCTCCAGCCCCAGGTTGGCGCTGGCATGCTCCTGCAGCGCCTGGCTCCGACAGGTCATAAGGCCTGGGAGAGAGACGGACAGACACACACACAGGGGCCAGGGGAGGGGAGGGAGCCAGAGGGGCGGCGAGAGAGGAGGGGAGAGGGCGGAGCGGGAGGGGAAGGAAGAGGAGAGAAATTCACATGAGCACATTTTGCAAAGCAATGGTTCCACCCCTCCCCCACGCCTGCAGGTGCCGAATGGGGGAGGGGGCTTCTAACAGGGGCTCTGAAGCGCCAGGCAGGGCCAGGGCCGATGCCCCCTCACTTCCGGGTGATCTGTGGCCCCTGTACCCAATTCCAGTCAGAGCTGTCTGCAGTCGCCATCAGCAAGAGCACAGGGCACCTGCGTGGGCAAGGGGCCACTGAGAAACCGGGTCAGGCCAGAGCTGGGTGCTGGGGGTGGGACCGGCAGGGACCTCCCAGGGCCTGCCAGGCCTGGGCTATGCCCCCTCCCTGTCCCTACCCCAGGGCCTGACTTCTCTGCCCATCCACCTCTCCCCACCTAGGAGCCAGAGGAGAAAGAGGCCAGCAGAAAGGGGCCTGAGGTGAGAGGTGTAGCCATGCAGTTACGTGCGTGCGGGGGACAGGGCAGAGATGGAAACGAGTGCAGGGCAGCCCCTGGCCGGCCCTGGCTGCTGGGACGGCCCACGAGCTGGCCCCTCACGGCGCCCCCGCCGGGCTTGCGGTCCTGTCTTTGTCCTCTTGCACTGTTCTGGGAGACCGTGTTCCAGAAAGGCAGCATGAGCCCCAGCCCAGGGCTTCGGCTCAGAGCGAGAACAGGGCACGCCCTGCAGGCAGCAACGGTGGCAGCTGCCTTCTGGGCTCCTACCCTCGGGTGCCAAGCTTGCTGCAGCCACACGTGCGCCAGGCTCCAGCAGAACCTACAGGGCAACCGACCTCACCGGGAGGAAGTACTATTTCTAATGGGCTGAGTGCTGCGGACAAACAGGTCCCAGAGGCCACGTGCTCAGAGTGGGAAATGGAAACCAGGCCACAGGCAGTGGCCAGCGCAGGTCCAGGGCCATGGAAGGGGCCTTCTGGCCTGACCTAGGGGTCGGAGCGGCAGGTGGCCCAGCAGGTGCACATGGCCAAGCTCCTAGGAACCAGGAGACACACTGTGCATGCTGGGCTGGGCGCTGCTCCCTGAGTTTCTGCATACCGACACACCCGAGCCTATAGCACTCCCATCGACATCTGGAATATTCCATTATCATTATAACTTTCTAACCACCTTGCTGTTTCGATCAAATTGGGCTGTTTTTCACTGCCCATAGCAGAAATTTCCCAGTCACAGGCCGCAGTGATTTCTGCCTCCGAGGACCTGACTGTTCCCAGGGTGCACCTGGGCGTCCCCCGGCTCAGACACAGAAGTGTTGGGACCGGGCCTGTGGGGGCATCTCCTCGAGGGCTGCTCTGGGCTGAGTGCCTTCACTTCAGGCTCCCCAAGGCATGTTCCAGGACCCACCCCAGATGCCCCTGCAGGAGCGGCACAGACGGGTCTGATCCCAGGGCCCTGGCCGCCCGGAACAGCACCCAAGCCCTACGTTTCTGCTTAACACGGCATGGGATGTGCTGCAGCTGACCAGACCAGGCAAGTCGCCAGGGCCCAACCACACAGCGGGGAGACTTTCCCAGAGAGACACATGGTCACCATGAGCATGGCCTCAGGCCTCTGAAACATGAGCCTAGTCATGCCAGGCCCACTATGTGCCCAGACCTGCCTCTGCCCCCCAACACCTGGACAAGGTGAGTGTCCAGTGTGCATTCCTCACTCCCAGCCCCAAGGACAGGCGCCTTGCAAAGTGCAGGCCCCCACCACGTCCCCAGCAAGGCCAGTGCCACCTGCTCACGACACAGCCAGGAGGGAGCCTCAGGACCAGGGCTGGGGAAGCACGGTCACCTGTTCCAGTGATGGCGGGCATGTTGAAGATCTCCGTCCCGGGCTGGCCAACATCTGGGGAGGAAGGACAAGAGGGTGAGGCAAGAGCCTGCAGGCCCTGGGAGGTCTTCTCCCCTGGGCAGGCCCATTCAGGGGCCCCACAACACCCGGGGGCGAGGGCGGGGTCAAGCACCGGAACAAGGAGCCTGGTGGGCTGCACTTAGCTGGGCTCTCCAGCTGCTGGCCTGGACAAAGGGATACTGCCTAGAAGGGGCAGCTCCCTGAGACCCTGCGACCAAGGGTGCTTGAGGCCAGGACCTGGGATGGCACCTGTGCCTGCTGGCAGACCTGCTGCCCGCCGGGCACCAAGCTGAGGATGGGGATCCAGCTGTGCGAGCTGGGGCGACATGTGCAGTGGGCTTGGCACAGAGCATGCAAGCCCGGGTGTCATGGCTTATGAGCGCCACGAGCACCTATGGGAGGAGGAGCGGTGACTGTCCCGGGGCCCCAGTCCCTCATGCGGGCCCTGGGTTCCCCCTTACTATATTCAGGCTCATTGCGGTTGTGGGTGTTGAGCTTCTTGTTGATCTCCTGCTTCTTGGACTTGACCATGGCAGAGTTGCTCTCAGTCAGCTTGCTGAAGAAGGCCGGCGGCTGGCTGGTGCTGCCTGGGGACTTGGGGCCCATCCTGCTGCAGGGCCGGCGGCTGGGTCAGCTTGCCCAGGGCTGCCTTAGCAGCACAGAGCCTGACTCTGCCACCCCGTCCTGTGTCCCACACCGGTTAGAAACCCACACTTCTACAGCTCACCTGTCCTTGTGCTCAGGCAAGCTGAGACCTGCTACAGCCCCACCCACCCACTATAAAGTGGGGCGCCCTCAGCCCTGCCGGGGCCTGCTGTCACCCCCACCTCCACCCAAACCTTCCATGCTCTGGCCCAGCACGTTCGCTTTTGTCACGAGTCCTAACCCCACCAGGCACAGGGCTAGCCTGACACGTGGGACTTCCTCCAGGGAGGCTGGGGACTGTTCCCTACGCCCCCAGTTGGTGACACTGTTTGGTTAGCCCACACTGCAGAGCGGGGTGTTGTGGGACGGGGGTGGGGCTGCACAGGGGGCAGGCACCTGGGCTCCACCTGCTCCCCGTCACGGTACAGCAAGGGGTACACAGCGCTGCGGGGGCGCCCCGGCTCCGCTACGCCCTCTGGTGGGGACACGGGCTCCACGGTGTCCTCGCTGCTACACAGAACTGATGCTTTGCTTGGTTCTGGAGACCTGGGCAGAAAAGGGGCCCAGCTGTGGTCAGTCAGGGCTCTCCGCAGGGTGGGCATCACCACCGCCAGCTGGCCGCGCCCTCAACCAGGGCAGAGTGGGCTTTCCCGCGAGCAGCCAGAGAACAGCTGCTCTAGGCGCCGCTGTGGCAGCAGCCTCCTCGCAGCCACACAGGCTGAGACCTGAGGCCAGCCCACAGCCAGCTTGGCACTCCTGCTCTGGGTCCTGGTCCGAGCCCGAGGGGCACTCACAGGGCACCCACACAGGGCTCCCTCCATGCTGCAGCACAGGCTGGAGTCCAGGGGCAGTGAGAATGGGAAACACCAGGGCCGGCCAGTGGCTCTCTCTGGGAGCCGGTGGGAAGTGAGCTCACTTCTCCAGCCATGGAATGAGCCATGGGGAGAACCTGAGAAGGCACTAACTAGCAGGCCAGGAATGGACGGCTGCCTGCTGAGCCATGCGCCCTCTGACAGCGGCCATTGGGCCGCCTTCTGGAACCCGATCTGCATTTTCCCATCCTCACCCCACTTACCTCTTGCCCCCCTCACTGTGTGGGGAGCTGCGAGCCGGTGGGCCGTGGTCTGGGGGCGGGAGGTAGAGGTCGCTGGCTGGGCGTCGCAGGTCGAGGACAGGGCAGCTGGCCCCGGGGAAGGAGTAGAGGGGGGCGGGCAGGGGTGCGCTGAGCTGCTGTGGGTGATGTCGCGTGTAGTCCTGCGTGATGACCTCCTGCAGGCCGAGGCAGGTGGGGGTCAGGGGAGCACCCTGCCAGAGCCTTCCCTGGCTTCCAAGCTGACTTGGGACTTGCCAACAGGTTTGTGGGCCTCCTGGAGTCTATGTGCACAAGGGAGCCTGCAGCCACAGGCTATTTTCAAATGGGGTCATCCAGGTGTCTCAGGCAGCCCCCCAGGGATGTGGGGACAGCATCTTGGGCCTTGGGAGTGAACCCTCCCTGTCCCCTCCTTCAATCTAAGGGACCCTGTGTGAGTCCTCCCCTCCTGGGACTGGTCCCTGCCCCGGGTGCCACGAGCAGAGAGGTAGTTACACTGATGTGCTGGGCCAGGGTGACGACCCGCTGATGACCCTTGACCCCCGGGGTGGCCTGAAGCAGGGGGCTAGAGGAGGACTGGCTCTCCCGCAGCGGCCGCAGGTGTGGGAGATGGGCAGGCTCCCCGCCGAGCTTCACAGAACCTGTGGGAGTAGTGGAGCAGGTCAAGGGAGCGCTGGTGCTGGGGGTACCCAGGGTGTGCCCGGCCCGGGGCGGGGTGTACCTGGCTGCTTGGGCCGTAGCTCCCCCTCCAGGTGGCTCTTGTCCAGCTCCTCTAGGTGCTTGGGGACCCCCTTGTCGTGGGTCAGGCTGGGCGAGCTCGCAGGGCTCACGGGCTCCACCCCGTCCGGGCTATAGGTACTGCTGCGGTAACCTGCAGTAGTTGGGGCTGAGCTCAGCAAGCAGGCTTGTCAGCCCCGGGCGCCCTTCTCCTAGCCCCCTGAGCCAGAGGCTGGTTCCTGGAGGGAGAGGCAGGGGTAGACAGTAGACCCACGGGAGCAAGAGCCAGAGTGGGGGGCCTGGAGAGGGCAGAGGCAGAGGGTGAAGTGGCAGTGGAGGAGACTGGGCAGAGGTAGGCACTGAGCGGTAGCTGGCAGTAAACCCCCAGCCCTCACAGGCCGTTGCCTCGCCCCGGGGTCCAGCCCTGATGACTCCCCTGGTCGCAGGACGCAGGATCTCCCCACTCCCTCCACCACAGCAAGAGTGAGCCAAGGACTCCATCCCTGCTCCCCAAACTGAGGCGCAAGGGTGGGTAAGGGAGGCGCAGTCAGAGTCAAAATCACAGATTCACTTGATCAGGAAAAAAGGCGAAAATCCAAAAAAAAAAAAAAAAAAATCCCCAAAACAAAACAAACAAAAAGAAAAACCAAAAAACCAAAAAACAAACAACAAAACAAAATCCAAAATTCATGACCAAAAGGGCGTGCAAACGATGAGACAGCTTGGCCCATGGGGGAGGGCGGTGGCTGGCCCCCCTCCCCCCACGCGTGCAAACCACGGAGACGTGGCCAAAACCAAAATGCCAAAAACAACCAAAAACGGGGCACAACAAGCAGAAATCGGAGAGTCTTGAGCCCACGGGCGGGGCGGGTGGGCGCGGGGCCGGAGTCTTACCGTCGTCGCGAGGGGCCGCGGCGGCCAGCGAACCTCCTCCTCGCGGCCCGTTATCGCGAGCAATTTGACGCATGATTATCGCGTCTATGAAGGTGGCCGCTGTCAGGGTGGTCTTACCCAGAGATCGGAGCTCCAATTCCTGGATGGAAAAGGATTTACTCTGAGTCTTTTCCCGGTGCGTGTCCGAGGCCGAGGCGGGCAGCGCCGCTGGGTCCGGGCTGGCGTGCTGGGCTGCGACGCTCTTCGCCGGGGCACGGGCGATGGCCGTGTGGCCGGGGCCGGGGGGCGCCAGGGGCCGGGGCTCGGAGCCCTTGCCGGGGGAGGAGGTGGGCTCTCGGGCCAGGGACTTGGCGAGGAAGGCGTGGCCGGAATCTGTGCGAGGCCGCTCGGACCGGCTGGCCCGTGGGGCCTCCTTGGGCAGCAAGACGGGCTCCATGAGGGTTGGGTAGACCCCGTCGAGGCTGCCGCCCAGCGGGCAGTGAGTGGCAGGTGGGAATGTGGCGGCTGGGCGGACAGGTGAGGAGGTGGAGGTGGACCTAGGGGAGGGGACAGAAGGAGGGGGTCAGCTTGGCTGTGGGGCCCCTGCCCCCCCACAGCATCCACACTGAGCCCCCACTATCTACAGTACCTACTGCTTCCAGCCAGGGCAGGCCAGGGCCCCTCCTCCCGTTCAGTGGCTCATTCGTTCACCTAGGCATCACTGCCGTGCCTACCTTATTCATTCACGTATCACGGCTATCCCCACTCGCTCACTGGTTCATTCATTCACGCCACACAGTGTGCCCTAGGCTATGTATTGCTTATCGCGTCACAACGTAAACCACTCCACTCATTCATTCCATCACGCGGCCTCCCTGACCCTGTTTATCTGTCCTACCCACTCCATTCATGTGCCCTTTCTTCCGTCCTACCGTGGGCTTCCCTACCTCGTCCCCACTCGTTCACTGCGTCGTTCCAGGCAGGAGAGTCCTCGCCCCACCTGCTCCACCCCCTCTTACCTCTCCCAGCCCATCCTGTGTGTGCCCTCTGAACCCATTTGCTCCTGCCAGCACACCCGCCTCTGCTTGCCCATGCCCTCCTGAGCCTTTGCTGCCCGCCCCGTCGGTGCCCGTGGGTGCCAACCTGGCCCACCTCAGGACTGTGGGCGTGCTGGGCTCCACGGCGACAGCGGCGCCCTTCACGCCCGTGTTGTGCAGCACACTAGGCCTCTGCTGGAGGGCGTCCTGGGTCCGGGGGGAGACGGGCGAGTGCTGGTGGGGGTGGGAGGTGGGGCGGCTGCTGCTGCCCCCACCCCCGCTGCTGCCACCGCCGCTGCTCTGCTCTGTACCTGGCGACAGGCTGCTGTGTCAGGGGCAGGGCCGGCCGCCTGCGGCCCGCAAGGCCCCTGGGACTGGGGGCGGGGGCCGGGGGCTCACCGGGTCTCCAGATGGGCGCGTGCTCCACCGTCGCGCTGGACGTGAGGAGGGCCTTTTCCCGCTCTCGCTCCCTCTCGGATGAGGCTGAGCTGGTTGCTTTCGTCAAGTGGGTGGGACCTCCTGGGAAAGCCAGTGGGCACCGCTAGGGAATCAGCCAGGGGCTCCCCACTTGCCCACACCCTGCATGTCCCTGGGACTCAGGGGCACGGCCACTTCACCTGGGGAGAGCGGCGAGTTGCTGTGCCGGCTACTGAAGGGCTGGGGCGCAGTGGGGAGGTAGGCGAGGCGGTCCATGGCGGTGGCTGGTGTACCCGGAGTTGGGGGCACCAGCATGGGCAGGTGTGGCACTTGGGACAGGTCAATGATACCTGTGGGAGCAGGTGGCTATGGGCTTTGGAGATGCAGCCCCACCAGTGGCACGGATCCCTCCTACACACTGGAGGATGCTCGGGTTCCCAGAGGCAGCCCTACCTCCCACCCTGGTTCCCTGAAGGAGCGTACAGAACAGCCACACTAGAGAGCTTCCAACAACCCTGATGTGCCCATCGGGGGAGGTTCATGCCACGTACACTATGGCCAGGACACCCCAACCATGCCCATGCTCCCAAAG
Source organism: Ochotona princeps (assembly GCF_030435755.1). Taxonomy (NCBI): domain Eukaryota; kingdom Metazoa; phylum Chordata; class Mammalia; order Lagomorpha; family Ochotonidae; genus Ochotona; species Ochotona princeps. The sequence continues at coordinate 2,811,103 of NC_080860.1, read as the reverse complement.
CTGTCATCTCAGCAGGAGCGTGGCAGCCCAAGCGTATTCCTTCACACGCTCCCGGGGAAGGCCCAGCCCCAACAGCAAGGGTCCACCCACCTCGTGGGCCAGGGGCGTAGCTGAGCGCCAGCGAGGACTCGCGGGGTGCCAGGCCCCTCAGCATGTCAGCACGCTGGGCCATGGCAGTGGCCGCGTTGTGGTGCATCTGCTGTGAGGTGATATAGTCGTTGATAATGGTCTGGCGGTTCTCCAGGGCTGCGGTGTCAGGGTAGCCACGGATGAGGTACGGCGGGTACAGGTGCGGGTAGGTCGGGTTGGGAGCCAGGTGCCGGGGCAGGTAGTAGGCGGCAGCTGCTGCGAGGAGGGGAGAACCCGGTCAGGCCGGCTCAGGCTCCACTTCACTGCCCATTTCACACACATGTGGCTCCCCAGAGCCTGGCCGAGGTCTAGCGATAGGGCAACATCTGACCCCCATCCTGACACCCAGGGTGCCTCCAGGAATCCCCAAGCTAAGGTACCCCCAGGCAGGTGGCTATGACTCCTAAGGGAGGCCTTCTTGGAGACATTTGCCATTTTAAAGGCACTGAGAGGTTCTGCAGGAGAGAGAACCCCTCAGAAAGCCACCTCAACCACCCCTTAGGTGCCAGGCCCTCACCTGCGTCCAGGGGGATGCCACGGGGTATGGAGGTGGGGTCAAAGGCCAGTGGGATGTGGCCCCGGTACAGGTCCATGCCGCTCACGCCCCGGAGCAGGTGCTCATAGGGCGAGATGGGGTGGGGGTGGTGCTCAGGCACGGTGCTGTGGGGGGACTTGGCGATCTCACGGGGCGTCGACGTCAGCTTCCGATCCTGGGACGCCTTGCTGGATGAGAGGCTGCCTGTGGGATGAGTCGTGGTGATGCATGACTTGGCAGCCCCGTGCCTGGTGCAGGACCCAGGGCAGGGCAGCCAAGGCCGCAGGGCAGGAAGCAGGGGCGCCAGTGTTGGACCAGTCATCTTGTCTACCTCTCCATCGGCCTCTTGGCTCACTCTGGATGGCTGACTCGGTTTTGCCTTTTAGTTATTCTTTTTTTAAAAACCAAGGTTTGTCCTTACACTCCTTCCCTTGTTTACTGCTTTTGATCACAACACATACACGTGGCCCCCACTGCACGGTGAGCGCAATTCTGAGAACTGGCTCCCGGCCCCGTGGACGAGAGACGAGTCCACGACCACGGTCTGAAGTGCCACCTTGGAGCGGGGTGTATGCAGGAGAGGGAGGGGCTGGCTGAGGCAGGGTGACACACGGGGAGGGGAGCGAGCAGCCTCCCCCAGCCACAGTGAAGTGCACAGCGTCAAGCTGCTAGAACAATCTGAGACATTTAAAAATCTGTTTAAGGTGAGAACTCTGGCTGCCAGCTGGGGGTCCCTGGGGGTCCGGATGGGCAGGGGATGCCTGTTTGTGGGCAGAGCCTCTTGCCCAGCGAGATGCCTTCTTCCTATGGGTATCTACTCACCTTCCTGCATGCGTGGCGTGGGCTCGCGTGTGGTCACAGGTGAGCCCCGAGGCAGGTGGCTGGCAAAGGGTGTCCCATGGTCCTCATAGGTCAGGGGGCTCTGCCGTGGCTTGCCCAGCTCAGGCACGATGACCGGGGCCCCACGGGTAATGGAGCCACCCGTGCTGCCAACCGTCCCAGGCCGGCTCTTCAGGCTGTCATCGTAGCAGGCACGCTCCAGTGCCCGTGCGTCTGCTGTAGCATCCAGTGGGTGCACGCTAGGGAACGTCCTGCCAGGGCTGCCAATGATGGAACGCATGTCGTGCTTCTTGGAGCCCGTGGAGGTGGGGGCGCCAGTGTCATACTTGAGCGGGGTGCCCTGTGGGAAGGAGCTGTGAGCCTGACCGGTGGGTGGTCTAATTCCTCCTGAGCCCCTAGAGGTCGCACACCTGCCACTCACAGGCCCACCCAGCCTGGGGCTGTGACAGCTACCCAGCTCAGCAACAGGCTGCCAGTGCAGGCACAGGCCATCTGGGAGCCTCCAGCCCCACGGTGTCTCCCTCAACTCAGCTCTAGCCCTCCAAGGGGCACAGCTCATGTCTGCTTCTCTGGCCAGGAAGGAATGGGGAGCCATGGTCAGGGCTGCACACTGAGCAGCCAGGGCCCCACGCTACTGGCCCATCCCAGCAGGCCTGGGAGCTGTGGGACACAGCAGGGCCTGCACACGGCCTGGGATGTGGGTGAATGGGAAGTAGGCTGCCCTGATCTCTGTGCATCCAACTAGCCCTGTCCTGTACACACAGCAGACGCTCACTCACCAGGGGCTCTGGACACCAAGCTCCTCCTGCAGAGCCCGGCTCCCTTGCTGCCCCCAGCTGGGAACACCCCCTTACGACCACATCCTGGCCAGGGCAGCAGGTCCCTGTGGCCACAGGAAGGTACAGTGGCTGGGTAGTTCCTTAGCTGTCACAGACATCTTTGGGGCTGGGGCCCATGTAGAGGCTGGGTTAGGGGCTCAGAGCTGCCACGGTCACACTAGGTCATGCTTGGCATGGATCTCAGCCTCTCTGGGCTTCAGGGTACCAGGAAAGGGAACCTGTGAGTGGCAGGGGCTCGGCCAGTCAGCTTGCAGGGTCCCTCAGCAAGGGACTGGACTGGTCAGTGGTCTGCCTGATGTTCTTGGGCTTCCATGTTTCTGCCCGGGAAATGGGGTGGCACAGAAAGCCCCTCCCATGCCCCCCTCGCTGCGCCGTAGTTAACAGCCGACGTGGTCACAGACACCTGGGGCCTTGCTATGTCCCCAGTCCTCAGCCCAGACCATGAGGTGCACACCTGAGTGATGGAGCCCTCTTTGAGTGGCCGTGGGGCCAGGGGCAGCTCAGGTGTGCACCGGAGCTCTTCGCGTGGGATCTCATGGATGGAGCGGCCGGCTTCTTTCACAGTGGCCACCAGGCCCTCGGAGGCTGGCTTCAGTTTCAGGGGGCCCAGGGTTTCCAGAGGCCGGGGCTTATAGGCATCTGCCAGGTCCCGCGGTGGTGGAGGAGGCGGAGGTGTGCCCTCCCGCTTCAGCAGCTTGGCTTCCCGCCGCAGGTAATCCTCCTGGGCCTCCACGTAGGATCGTGGGATGCCTAGCGGGCACACAAGGAGGGCAGGGTTGCGGTCAGCACGGTCCCAGGCCTCCAAGCCAGGGGAACCACACAGAGCGGGACTGCTAATGGCCTACTCCCAGGCAGGCAGGGAGGTGGCAGGTACAGGAAGCTGAGGGGGCTTGGCCTCACTGAGGCTTCATTGCCTCAGCGCACGAGCCAGATACAGCAGCGCAGGGGCTCCGCTCTGGACTCCTCCCCCGACATGCACGGGTCCCAAGGTGTGGGTGGTACCCCCCCGTCCCCCGGCATGGTGTGGGGTACCTTGTGTGATGGAGCCACGAATGTGGTGCTGCTCCTTCAGGTGGTGAGGGCTGTGGCGCTCAGCAGGGATGGCACGGCCCATGAGACCTGTGGAGGGAGGCGGGGGAGGAACCCAGGGCGTCAGCCACGGCATTGGGTGTATAGCGGGACCCACCAGCATCCCAGCCCCATCTCCGCATCTGTAAACAGGGCTCCCTCCAGCACTGTAACTTCAGAGTTGGGGCTGGTAGGACACGCACCCTCGATGCTGGCTGAAGAGATGGCTCTGGCAACCCGGCCCTCCATCATGTCGTAGGTGCGTTTGGGGGCGGCCGGCTCATGGGTGGGGCCCGAACTGCTCCGGCCATCCTCCTTGGAGCCCTGAGACACGGACATGCCACCTGGAAATCAGAGGAAGCACGTGGTTACCGCATGCACAGGCCTCGGATCAGCAGACAGCTCCATCACACACAGGGTCGTGCAGGCCATGTGGCCGAGCACCCCCTCACCCTGAGATCCATGGCCTGGGGTGTAGCAGGAGGGGGAGACTGGCTCTGAGGACAGGAGTCAGCTCTGTGGCTATAGGCATGTGCTGCTGAGCACATGTGGAACATGAATAAGAGTGGGAGTGTGTGCGTGTGTACATATATATATGTGTACACCTACCTAGGACACGGCCAGCCCCACACACGCATACCCACTCCTCGACAGGCTAAGGCTGCGGGTGTGCACGGAAGAATGGGCTCATGGCATATCACAGGCAGGGGAGGCTGTGTCACAGGAAGGGGGCCTTACCCGATGGGCCTGGCCCAGTGCCCCGACAGCAGGCAGCCCCCAGAAGGCAAAGTGGGTCTGGCCCAGTGGGCTGGAACTCCTCTACGGGACCCTGTCCAGGGGGAGCCCCAGCCTGGCCCTGCAGAGGGAGTGACCAGCTCACAGGGCCCTGGGAGCCTCAGCTACCTGGGGGCAGCCAGGCTGCTGCCCTAACCCGTTTCCAACCAAACTGCAGATGTCTAAGTGCCCATGAGACCTCTGAAGCCAGCGGCAGTCAGTCGGGAGGGGGTGGGGCAGCCAGGCACATGCTGAGTCTCCCAGGACCCAGTGCAGATGAGGCCAGCCCGTCAGACCCCATCAGAGCTTTTATCTCCACGCCCTGGTGAGCTTCGCTTCCCAGCACTCAGCTCCCTGGCTCCAGAGCCGAGCGAGGAAGGGGAAAGGAGTGGGGCCAGGATGCCCAGAGCGGGATGCTGGAGGATTGCCCACCCTGGCCAGTGGCCTTTCCCTGCAGGCCTGGTATTCCAGCAGCAACAGGGAGGTCACTACCACTCAGCCCTGCCTCCCCACACACCAGCCGCACCCTTGACCCCAGCTCCCCTTGCTAGCAAGGGACTGACTGCCGACTGCACAGAACCGCTGTGTGGGGCAGCTTCTCAGGGTTCTCACCTCCAGAGTGTGAGTCAACAGCTTGGCCCTGTCTCCCCAGGCTCATGTGCCTTCAGCCCCCACTTTCCAGGAACTGACCCTGACCCTGTCATAGCCCGTAATGAGGGGACTCCTTCCTGTCTGGCTCTTGTGGGGTCTGATCCACTTCCCGTTCCAGTACAAGCTAGCTCTGGTCAGAGCCAAGAGCCTGATCCCCACTCACCCTCGTAGGATAGGACGTGGCCCTTCTTGCCCTCATAGATGACGTGGCCCTTGGGCGGGTCCTCACGGGCACGCTCCAGGCGGCTGGCGCTGTCCTCGCCGATGATGCGGGTGATGGTACCCTTATACAGCACTTCAGCCGGCGTGCCCTGCAGGGGGCAGGGTGGGGGCTGACGTCACCATGTGGGTCCCAGGCATCAGGCCCACCCCGGCGACGGGCACAGCGCCTGACTGTGGGAATGATTTTGAGGGCAAGATTATCTTGGGGCCTGTCGGGCTGGGGGGGAACTATGCGTGGATGTCCGTCTCGGAACCCAGCCACAAGTCCTTTCACTGCATCTTCTGGGAACGTTGCCAAGTCCCCTTGCACGTGGAGGATGCCTGCTGGGATGGCATTGTGTGGCTGCTCACTTAGGGGGACCCCCACGAGGCAAGGCTCTCAGGGTCCAGTGCCAAACACCAGGTGGTGAAGCTGAGGCAAGTGCCACCAGGAACCACTCCTGGCACAGCGTGCCCTGTAGGTTCTCCTTGCCCAACCCCAGGCCCTCAGTGTCCACCCAGGATCAGCCAGGTTCCTAGCTCCTGCACCCTGGTTTCCTTGTCCAGGGATCCTGCCATCCCATCTCTCTAGGGTGGGCTCTGCTGAGTGCCAGACCCTGCATGGGTGACCCGAGGCTCCCACTGGAGTTGCTGCTCCCTGTGGGAGTGTGTGGGGGCCTGGCAGTCCCTGGGCACTCAGCACAGACCTTGCTCTGATACCCTCAATTCAAGTTTCTATGCCCTCTAAGGCACTGTGCAAAACGGCGTGGGGCTGGGGTAACCATCCGGAGCACGACGGAGGTGTTCCCGAGCGGTCAGGGAGGCCCCCTGCACGGAAGAATGCGGGCAGGACAAAGTCAGAGGCCGACCAGGAAGCTTGTCTCCTGGCAGATGGGACTGGCATTACCTTGGAGCTGCATCCTCTAGAAGTGAGTTTTCTGTGGCACTAACAAGACACCCAGCAGCACTGCCCTTGGCCACACAGGCTGGCCATCCTGAGGAAGTTCAAGGAGCTGAGCCTGCAGTCTCTTAGGGCTGGCCCCCCGGGACAGAGCTGGGAGCCTCTGGGATCCCTGCTGGGGCAACAGAGCAGTGCATGTGGCCAGAACGGCCAGGTCACAGCCACCAGACAGTTGGGTGCATGAAGGCTGGGGACCCAGCTCTCTCAGAACACTCCTTCCAAAGGGGAAACTTCCCAGCATATATGGGTCCCAACAGCCCTGTCGGCTAGGCTCTTGCCCCCAGCAACTGCTCCTGGCCCCTGACCAGGCTGCTTTCTGGAGCTCACAGCCTCAGAGATGCACAGAGCGCCAAGGGCCTCCCTGGCGGCCACAGCTTGATGCTGGAAACCTCACCCACGTGCGCAGGACTGCACCGTGTCTGAGCATGTATGGGCTCCCCATCCTCTGCCTGTGTGCTGGGGACAGACACAGTCAGCACTGTGCCCCAAGCCTACCGCTGCTCAGCCTGGGCACCTGCTGTTGGCACAGCTTTCTGCCCAGCTCGTTCCCTCTTACTGCTGGCCACAGTTGGTGCGTCCACACCCCTGCAACACCAGACACAGCCCTGGGCATCACTTACATTGAAGGGCCGACCTCTATGGCCACCCTGCTCTGCTGTCACCTGGCCAGCACCAGCTCTCTGTGGGCAGTACTCAAACAACTGACTCCACACCAACAAGGTCAGCATCCACAGGGATGTCACCCCCTAGGGCTGGCCCACGCAGCGGCTACCAAGGCAAAGGCAAGGAAGTTGGCTCAGCCTGGTGCCAGTGCCCTTGGCCCCCGATGCTGTCCTTGGGCTACCTACGTGGGTGATGGAGCCGCGGTAGGTGATGGGGCTCTCCGGAGGCACCCGCGGGCCAGGGATGCCTTTGGTGATGCTTCCGCCTGGAACGGAGCCCAGAGATGTCCCTGCAAGACACAAGACACATGTCTGAGGCCACCTGTGGTCCCTCCCGGGGCCCTAGTCTCAACATGGAAGGTCTGGTGCCCCTTCATGGCCACAGACCCTTGGGGAGGAGATGCTGCGTGGTAAGCCTTGGGGAGGAGCCTGACTCTGCCTGGCGATGCTGGCAGCAGAGAGGCAGCCGCTGGGCTGGGTGCCCCTGCTCACACCTGGACTGTGCCGGCTGTGCAGGGGCAGCTGCAGAGCCGGGCACTCACCTCTCAGCACGGATGTCTCCTGTGCCGTGGGCACCCCCAGGCTTTCTGATGGCCCGGCCTGGCCTCGCGGGGACAGTTGCTCCTGCTTCACTCCACTGAAGGGCGCTGAGGACCAGTGAGAAGGTGAGCTCTGAGCCCCTGGGGAGGTCAGGAGAGGCACAGCCCCATAGGACCCCACAAGTTGCAGCCCCAGCTCCCCACACCCAGGCCAAGGTTCCTTGGGCCACAACTCCCTCCCTCAGACCCAACACTGACAGCTGGAGAGAGCTGGGGCCTCCAGGGGGCAGGGCCTGGACCCTTACCCAGCTTCTTGGGGTCCATGGTGAGTGGCAGCCCCATGGTGAGGGGGCCGACGGGGGCCTTGGCATGCTCGGAGTAGGGGATGTGCAACTGGACCGACATTCCCTGTAGGGGCAGAGTACGGGGTCACAGGGGCCTGGCCAGGGACACCTGATACCTTCCCACACACACAGAGCTGGGCCTACCACCAAGGCAGGGGATCCAGTGCTTGCCACCAGCTGGCTCTGCTGCCAGCCCCTCTGGACCCGTTTTCAGGCTTCTACCTCCCGGAGGACAGACCGAGGCCCGACAAGGATTTGCCACCTGCGAGCCCCACACGAGGTCCTGGGCCCTAAGGGCACTTCCAGCCCAGCTCCACAGAACCAGAGGGGACCGGCCCCCCAGAGCCCAGCCTCAGGCTGCCTCTGAGCCCTACCGCCCCACCATGCCAACCAGAAGAGCAAGTCCTCGGAGCAAGTCAAGGGGCAGCCCTCACCTGGGAGATGGCCCCCATCTGCCTCTCGAGGACACTGGAGTGCTTGGTGGAGGAGATGAGGGGCGGGGGGTTGGAGATGGTGGGCGGGCGTGGCAGGACGGGCCGGGTGCTGTCATGGAGGCCCAAAGGCAGAGGGTGACCTGCAGGGACATGGCCGTCATTGCGGGCCTCAGAGCAGCCCTGTGCATGCTTGATGTGCCGAGAACCCTTTGCACAGCGGCCTTGTCCCACCTGGTGGGGTCATCCCAGGAGCTCTGCCCTCAGTGACAGGCAGAACCCTCACTGGCGGGCTGCCTGGTCCCTGTTCCCATACAGACCCACACAGTCCCCCTGCCCCACTGCCAAGAACCAGAGAGATCTGCAAGTCTGCCCCCTCCCTTGCTGTGAGCCCCTGGTCTTGGCCCCGGGGGTCTAACAGATATCCCTGGCCTGGCTCCCATGTCCTACCCAGGCAGTGCCACGTAGTGCCACCTGCTCTTTCCTGCTCCTTGGCCAAAGCACACAGGCTGCCCCACGGCCCAGTCCACTTCACCCTGCTCTGTCTCCACCTGGCTGCCCTCGGACCCTCACCTTTAAGGCTCAGTGAAGCTGTTTCTACTGACGCCATGGTTCAGATCCACTCGGCTGTGCTGCTGTCACTGCCTGTGAGGCTGGGACCACCTCGTGCCCCAGGCCTCGTGAGGCTGCCCCTTTCCCAGAGCCCCTTGTTCCCTCCGCTGTCCCGGCTGTCTCCCCCATCAGGATCTGTCAGGCTGTGGGCCAACCGTATGCTGTTTGTTCCAAACCAGGGCAAACAGATGGTGCCCAATGATTGTGCAGCGGGTGGCTTAGCGTGATGGCCGAGCTACTCACCAGGTGGTGCGTAGGAGAAGGCCGAGGGTTCTGGGGCGTGTGGGGAGCCCTTGCTCAGCCCCCGTGGGGGCACAGGGAAAGGCAGGCCTGACGTCCAGCAAGGGGGCTCAGCCGACAGCTTCTGGCCCTCGGCCGCAAAGGCTGGAAAGAACGCGGGCTTCTCCACTGAGGGCGAGACAGGGCTGTGAGGCCAGGTGCCCCCAGGCCCAGCAGCCTGGCCACCAGTCTGGGCCCTGTTATACTCTGCTCAGCATGTGTGTGTCTTGGGGGGGTCCAAGCAAATGCTAAGGGGGCAGCGGGTGGTGGACGGGGCCCACCTGCGGCACAGTTACCTGGCCATGTATGGGCCACGTGTGCCTGCAATGGGTGAGAGGGGCCTGCTGACCAAGGACGGTGGATGCGGAGGTGGAGCCCGAGCCCCCACACTGTGGACGGCCTCTCAGGGACTTCTCAGGGGTGTTAGGAGTACAGGCCGGTGAGAGCTGCATGTTAATGCACGTGTCTCTGATTTGATACACTCACTTTACAGACGGACAACTGAGACTGCGAGAGGCTAAGTCACTCGGTCAAGGACCCTGGCTAGCAAGGTGCATGTGGCAGCCTCATGCCCAGGCTGGGCTGTAGAACACAGCTGTGACCTTGACCTTTGCACCCCAAAACCGATGCCCAGCCTGGAGATGCCCTGCAGACAACGCCAGGGGCCTTGGGGTGGGGATCAGGCTGGTCACATGGTATCCCTGGCTAGCTTCCTGCTGTTTGATGAAATCTCTCCCTAAGGCCATGCTCTGGGTAGGGAGGGGTAGCTGGCCCAGAGGTTGGGCACAAATACAACCTGGGAATGGCAGACAAGGGTCATCTCTTGGACAACCTCTAGACGACCCCAGGTGGCTCTGGACTGATTAGTGATGTCTGCTGTGGGCACAGCAGGTGGCAGTGGAGGCCTGTGTGTGCAGCCTCCATTTCTCTCCAAGAGACTGAGCTGCCACCTGCAGCCCTGGTGAGGCCAATGGGAGTGATGTGGCTTGGGGATTCTTGATCTTCAGCTGGCCCCCAGTAGAGGTGGCCCTATCAAGCCTGCCCAGGGGCCAGGAAATTCCATACACGCCATGAACCTGGGTCGTCCAGCAGTACAGCTCGGGCGTGTACCTCAGCTGCTTTTTTCAGCTCAGCCTGGGTCGGGGGAGGGAGATCTGGGCTAAGGCCAGGCTGGGCGGCCGGCCGAGAGCCTGGAGAGACAGCCTGTTCCTCCAGCCGGGCCCGGCAGAGCCCGAGGGACCAGTTTGGCGGAGCTGCTGCACGTAGGAGCCAGGGCCGGACTGGCCTACTTCCTGAGAGACCAGAGGCAGCTCTGGGTGTCAAGTTCCCACGTGGCCCTGGGGGGAGCTGAGTCGCAAGCCAGGCTGCGTGAGAAAGGCAGGAGGTGTCTGAGGACAGGTGCACCACCCCTGTGGGGAGCCAATCCAGGAAGCAGCCCGGCCCCTCGGCGCCAGAGGGCGGACAGCCAGGCTGCTGGCTGGAGGCTCGTTCCCTCCCAGGCCAGGGCCTGTGGCCGGGCCCAGGTGGTTCCAACCCATTTTAGATCCCATACCTGCTGAAGCCACCAAGGTCCCCAGGCTGGTGCCTGAGGCTGCAGCGTCCTGCTTACGTGTGTCACACGTACCCAGCTAGCTAGCCAAGCCTACCCTTGTCAGGAGGTTGGGGGCGACACAGCCCCTGCCGCCCCACCATCCCCATGGCCACTGGCCACGCCAGCAGCCGCTGACCCTGCAGGACACAGCACACCTCCTCTCGCTTCCTCTGACTCTTTCTCCATAAGTGGCCGGAGGGCATTCTCCCAAGATGTTAGTTGGATTCTGCGCCCCAGTCCCTTAAACACACTTGGCTACGCTCCCACCAGTGGCATCGAAGACAAAGCTTGCTCTTCTGAGCAAGGCCAACGCTGCACGGTCCCACTGTCCCACTCTTGATTTGCCACACTGCCTGAGCCTGTGCCCACCCCTGGGCCTTTGCACATATGGCTTTCATTGCCAGGTATGCCCACGGCTGGCTCCTCCTGCCCTCAACTGAGACAGTCTGAGCACCCCTTGCCATGCTGCCTGCCTTGTTTCTGGGTCTCTGGATAAACCACCCAGATCTCCTCCTGCTTTCTTATCTAACATCCACGTCTCACACAGAGGGGGAGCCCAGCACGGTGTGTGGCTGCTGCGGCTGCTCAACCTCTGCCCGGGCCCTGATGGCCTTGGCTTGTCCTGCATCCTGGCTGGGAGGCTGGCCTGACCTTGAGAGGCCTCCAGACTTCCTACAGCAGGTGCAGGCGGCTTCAAGAGTGGGTGGGGACAACTGACCGGGTGGAAGAGGGGCTCCAGGGCCCCCTCTGGGGCCAGCACTGCTTTTTGTCCCGGGTCAGGCTCCTGCATGGCCGAAGGCCAGCTGGCACCCAGGAGATGGAGGCAATGACCACAGTACAGGAATGGCATGGTGTGGGGAGGGCAGTGCACTGGGCTGTGCTGCTCGGGGACTGGCCTTGGGCTGCCCAGTGCAAGCGGGCTCCAGAGCAGCCCCAGCCCCCCAGCTGTCTACAGCACTGCCACGCCCGGGGCTGCTCAGGGCAGGTTTCCCCTTGGACCAAGGCGCCCAGGGTTCACAGTGTGGGGGCTCAGGCTCCACCTCCACATCCGCGGTTAAGGAAGGCATGGCAGAGCAGGAGATCCACAAACAAGTGATCCTGTCCTCTGCTCTGACCGCTGGCCCTCTGTGGGGACGGTGACATACAGCCTGGGCAATGGTCACAAGGTAGGAAGCCACCCCGGTGGTGTCCCAGCCAGCGTGGTCCAGAATGCAGGGGCCACCAGCTCACACGTGGACCGAAGACCCCCCCAACCCTAGTGTGTCTCTGCACACTTGGTGCTTCTGGGTACCCTGAGATCAGAGGAGGACGATAGCTGGGGGTGCTGCCTCCCACTGCCACGCCCCACAGACGCCCCTGCCACAGGACTCACCCTCCTTCTCAGTTGGGGGCACGGGGCTCCTGCTCTTCCCTCGGGGGCTGCTGCCAGGCTGATGGGGGCTGTCACTCTCTGGCTGCAGGTGCTGCGGCGGTGGGGCAGCAGGAGCCGGTTTTGGGGGAGCGGCATCCTCCCGTGGGAGCTCATGAACTTTGGTGACCTGCTGGGAGACGCAGCAGGAGTGAGAAGCCATGTCCACTGACAGGAGTCCCAGAGGGGTGAGAAGACCTCACCTACCCACAATTACACCCCACCCCCATACACACATGTGCACACACACACTCACACCTTGCCCCTGGGGAACAGGCAGAGCCAGGCAGCCGAGCACACAGGAAGCCGCTGTTCCCCACGGGCTTGGTGGGGAACCCCAGGTGGCACTCACAATGGAGGGGATGGCGGCTGCCCGCTGTTTCAGCTGCTTCAGGTCCAGCGGCTTCTGCGGTGAGGCACTTGCCCTGGGGTCGCTGGCTGTGCTCAGGAGACTAGGCCTTGGGGACAGCAGCCTGCGGAGAGACCACTGTCAGCTGATGTCAGCTCCAGATGGGGCGTGGGTTGGGGGTGGGCATGGGTGCGGGACGGGGCTGTGTCCCATCTCTCTGGCCTCGGGTCCTGCCCGTGGGACCCGGAGGGGCTGCCCACAGAGGCCCTGAGAGGGGTCAGAGCCAGTGGCCAGGGGCAAGATGTCCCCAGAAAAACCCGACCGGGACTCAGAAGGGAGGGCCAGATCCAACTGCAGCCAGGTGCCAGGAAGCCGGGCTCCTGGATCCCCGGATGAAGGGCCAGCATCGAGCTGTACATGGGCAGCTCATTCCTTAGCCCAAGCTGGAAGGCTAAGAGCTGACACTGTCTCCTAGAACAGGGAGTGAGGGAGCCACACTCGATGCTGGAAGCTCTCCCTCCCACCCCTGGCAAAGCAGCCGAGAGGCCAGCGTGGCGTGCGTACCACTCAGCAAACAGCCTCCAGCTCAGCACTACACTGGGGTGTGGCTCCCTGGGCTGCTTCCTGCAGGAAGCCTTCAGGGCTTTCCAGAAGGTCCGGCCATCCAGGCAGGAGCTGGGTCCCCTGCAGCCTGGGAGCCATTGGAGCCACCCAGCTTTCCACCTCCTCCTATAGGGCCCGTGTGTCAAGACCAGCCCTGGGCCTGGGGTGCACAGAGGAGGCAGAACCCAGTTCCTTCCCAGGCCTTTAGCACTGGTGAGGCCAAGGCCCGCTCAGGGACAGGCTCCTGCCAGGGCCCAGATTTGGCTGGAGGGCAGGCTGAGGCCAGTTTCGGAAGGCGGCAGCGCCTGCCTCCACAGCCCGTGCACTGCCCCAGCTCCCAGCGATGCCAATACACATGGCCTTCCAGAGTGGGGAATGGACTTGGGGTCTGCACTGCCCCTGTTGGCAACAGTCTCCACATGCAGTTAGCACAGGGCCCCGGGTGCCAGCCTCCTGCCCACATCCACCACAGGTTCAGCTGACTGGGCGCAGCAGGCAGACCACGCATCACCTGCTGAAGCTGCCCAGGGCGGCAGACGAAGGTCACCCTGACCTCCAGGACACCCAGCCGCCACCCCTTCCTGTCCACATAGGCCCTGGACTTGCCCGAGACCTCCTACTGCCTCTCCCTTGGACACTGCCCTTCCTGGCACCCCTGGTCTTGGGCCCAGCTCTATTTCCTTGCCACCCTTGGGGCAAGGTACCTTGATCTGGGTCCAAACGGGATGGTATCACTGGCCCAGCTGCCACCCTCTGCCGGCTGGCACCAGCACATTCAGTCTGGAAAGACCACAATAAGCCACGTGGAAAAGACACCAGGCCACATCAACCTGACCTGGAGACTCCTCACTGGGTGAGGGAAAACAAATACCAACGACCGAACTGTAGACCCCACGCAGATGCCCGTGGGCATGGCAAAGGTGGTCCACACTGCCCTGTGCCTGAGCACCGGGAACACAGGCACTCCTTGCTCGGAACAGGAAGGAGAGCGGGAGGGTGGGAATGGGGTGACGGACACTCCTGGACTTGTACACGGTGCTGGGCATGACATGGTAACCGAGGCGCATGCCCCCCAAGTGCTGAGCAGCACAGCCCAAGCTTCTTGGCTTATGGAAGCTGCTGGAAAGGAACAGACCGTGGGCGCTGTGAAGAGGCGGTTGCACACTCCCCGCAGGGCCAGCAGCAACATTAAACACGGTCACGTCCAAGTGCCAGGAGCAAACATAAACCTATGGAGACAGAGTCTGTGCGGATAACACACACAGGGCACCTCGTAGGCTGGCCCAAGTGGCCGCCCAGCAGGCAGGGCCTGGGGGCTCTCCTGCCTCGGTTTCCCCATGGCTCCTCACCTAGCCTGACAGGCAGTCAGGTGGGCAGGGACCTCCTCTCCACCACTCTTGGAAGGCCCAGCTCTGTTCTCCCGTCCCCTGTGGTGGGGCTGCTACACCACAGCTTACCCAGTGCTGAGCCCAGCCGGACCTCTCATGGAGACAGGGTGGGGTCCGAGCGAGAAAGGGAGGGGGGCAGCTGCTGCTGGCTTGCAGGTGTCCCCCAACCCCTGATTTCTGCTTTGGAGGACTGTGGGGGAGCTTGTGGGCTTGACCTGGCACATGTGGCCATACAGAGTGAGCCCTGCTTCAGGTCCTAGCAGCCAAGTATGCCTCAATGTCCCTATGTGGAATGGCAGGAAAGCAGAGAGCAGCTGCTTGCGGCTGAAACCAGTACTGGAGGTGGGGCTGAGGGCCACCCTCCCAGTATGTGGGCTCCCCCGTCATGCGCTGACACAGGCCAGGAGGCCCTGCTCTGGCTGCCCCACCCCCAGAGCCAGGCTGGGATGGCAGCATCTGTACAGACATGGCCACACGTCTCTGCTCTCTAGGGACCTGACCCCTCACCACTGGTGTTTCATGTCTCGATCACAGCCACGATGGGCCAACCTGGCAGGACACACCCATCTCACAGATGAGAAAACTGAGGCCCCTGGGAAGGAACTTTCCTAAGGTTGGGCCCTGCCAGGTACCTCATCTGGGAAATGGAACAGGGCAGGGCAGGCGGGCTCAGGGCTCTGCAATCAAAGCAAGGATCTCTGGTCGCCTGCCAAGAAAGCTCCTGGGCTGAAGTAGAGCGGGGGAGGGGAAGGAGTAGCAGCAGGACAGCTCTGCTCTGGGACTAACCTCCCAGGCGGAGGCCGCTCTGAGCTCGGGCCTGAGCCTGCCCAGGGACTGCCGGGCGGGAAGGAGGGTGACTTGTGGGCAGCCGATGAGTGGGGTCACAGGGGCCCTCCTGGGAGGCCTTGGCTGTGGGAGTGTGTGCCTGACGCATTTTGTTACATCCTTTGGTGCCTACTTCTGTGCGTGTGTGTGTGTGTGTGTGTGTGTGTGGTGGGCAGAGGGGTTGCCGGCCAGAAAGCCCACGACCAGCCTTGCTTGCAGAGGGCAAGGTTGGGGGCTGACCTGGGCACACGGGTGCAACAAAGCCAGCGTCTTGACTCCCAGCCCCAAGCTCCTTCCTCAAGGGGCGGGGAGTGTCAAATGCCAGATAACAGTTGGGATGGGGAGGGTGGATGCCAGACCCCACTGCGGGGGACACATGCCTGGGTACGGGGCTCTCAAGGGAAAGGGTGGGGGATGCTCACAGCACCCTTGGTGGCATCAGGGGTACAGGCTGATGTCATAAGAGCTAGCCCCACTGCTCAACAAGGGTAGGCCACCTGGAGCCAAGACAGTCCAGGAGCTGCTGTGCTGGGAGTTAGGGTGGGTCAGCATGCCACCCCAGCCCCAGCAAAGACCCTGGCCTGCCCTTCTGCAGGCCATGAATGCCATCAGGGTCAAGCTGAGCGCACCAGATGGGCAAGAAGCGCAGAACCTGCCACTGGCCTTAGTTTATCAAAGTTCACGGCCAGACAGTGTGCTCCCCAGTACAGGTGTGCTCCTGTGGGCAAAGCCTCCAGGAGGCGGGCGTGTGCCATGGCACAGCTGGGCTCATCCAAGCGTGTGAGCAAGGTCTTTGCAGCTGCCTGCCTGGCAATGCCTGGACCACACTCTTCAGTCTCAACAGAAGCGCCCGCCTGCCTTGAGTAGGAAAGAACCCCCCGGGTGTCCAGGGGTGAGCAGGACAGAGGGTCCTACCTCAGGACTGGCCATACCTCTCATCTTTGGTCTTAAGGCCTGGGCCAGGAAGGGTTAAAATCTAGCATTCCCAGAGCTGGGGAAGAAGTGTCCATGGCAGGAGTGCGCATGTAAGAGTGGCCTAACCTGAGCCAGAGAGACAGCCTGCCTGCTGCCCGGAGCCTGAGCCCCCAGCCCTACACGGCACTCTCGCATCTCCGGTCCCACCATCTCTTCCCCCCCAATACCTCTCACCCTGACTTGAGCTCCAGCACAGCAGCCAGGAGCTGGCCACAGCAGATGAACCACAGCTCAGGGCTCCTGGGCAGGTGCCCACCTGACTGCGAGCATGTTCCGTAGGGCCACCCTAGCCCTGCGTTCACCCTCGACCCCTCTTTCAAGGCTGTCCCTGCCCCCTGGGCCAGGGCCTTTGCACCTGCTGTTCTTGCCATTCCGAGGACAGACACACTCAGTCCCCACCCTTGGGTACCTGTGGGAGAGGCCTTATTTGGACATGGGGCGTCCTGTCGCTGTGACCAAGTAAGATGAGGTCACCCTGGAGCTGGCCAAGCCCGAATGCAGGGCCTGGTGTCCTTATAAGAAGGAAACTTGGACATGGAGATGAGTGGGGGAGGAAGCCACGTGCCGGCGGAGGCAGAGCCAGAGCACACCCTGGCAGCAGAGGCGCGACGTGGCTCACGCACACCTTGCACCAGGACTGTGGTCCACTGTGAGTGGTGCTGTGCTGCAGAAGACCACAGAAGCCGCTGCCCCCGCCGCCCAGCACTCCCCTGAGAACTGCTAGCAACATGGAACCCCGAGGGGGCCTTTTGCACCCAGTCTTCCCTGACTCGACCAAGAGCTTCCCAGGACAGGCAGCGGCAGCCTGTATACATTTGGCACCCAGCAGTGTGTGCAGCAGCACCAGCGCACACAGGGAGGACATGCTGGTTGTACACTGACCTGCTCTTGTCTCCGCCCTCAGGCTCGTCCACCTCGTCGGCGCTGCATGTGGCACTGGAGTCGCTGTCCTGTGGGGCACCCGAGCCCTTGGTCGCAGCCATCTTGCTGCCCCCACTTTCCTTCTTCTCAGCCTTGAGCACCCCTTCTGGGGTGGCCTCTGAGCTTGCCTCTGGCCCCTTGCCCTGGTCCGACCCCTCCTCCTGGGCCTCCTCCTTGCACTCGCTCTTGACCTCTTCCTCTGGAGGTGACCCCGGCTCCTCCGTCGTCCCAGCATCCACCACCAGCTCCTGGGCCACGGGCACCTTCTGCTCCTCGCCTTCCTCCACTAGGGGTGCGGCTGTGGCCTCTTCCTCCTTCTCCTCCTTGGGGACCACCGGAGGAGGTGCTGCGGGTGAGGAGGGTGCTGTCGGGGGCGTGGGGGAGTCGGCAGCCTTGGGAGCCGGGCTGGACTCGGCGGGAGCTGGGGTATCCTCTGGCAGTGGGGTGGAGACCCCAGGTGCAGGTGGGGGCTGGGGCCCGCTCTGCCCCGTGTCCTTGGCGGCCTCGGTGCGAGGGGAGGGCACGCTCTCGGTGTCGGAGCTGTTGCTGACTGCGGCGGCTGTGGAGGGAACATTGACAGTGAGAGGGCCTGGGGGCATGACCCTCCACCCCACCACCCTAAAGAGCCTGCCCAGCTGCCTCCTCCATACTGAACGAGGTGCCATATCTGGTCAATTCCTCTGCCCTACAGAGCGGCTGAGGGCAGCTACAAGAGAAGGCCTCCTTGCGCCCCACTAAGCTCTCACACTCACTCTGTCCCTCTGCGGCTGCAGGCCCATGGGAGACCTGGTCAGCTCTTGGATGACAGGGAGTAACACCCCTCAATGCTATTTCTCAACTCTGTGGGTAAGCTGGGGGAGCATCAGGGCTCCTGATGGCTACCTGTCACCACGCTGCTTCACTGTGGTCACCCAACAGGACAAGGTGCAACAGGACCCGTGCCTGGGAGGCAGCCAGGGGGACAAGACCCCACGAACCCCATCTCGAGTTTACCATGGCAGTGGCACAGCAGTCAAACACTGGTGTTGTGTGCACCTCTGGTCCTGGCTCCTGTGCCCTAACACCGCTCTGGCCACCTCTTGGGTCTCTTGCTCCTACCAGTTAAGCCAGATAAGAGCTCAGGGGCAGAGGTTAGGCTGCAGTCTGGGACATTCTACAGGAAGCCACCCAGCTCCGTGCTCAGGCACGCCCAGTAGGGCAGCAGGTGGCGGCTCGGGCCGCTGCCACCCATGCAGGAGACCGAGACAGAGTCCCTGGCTCCTGGCTTTAGCCCCAGCCCTGGCTGTTGGAGGGAAGTTAGGGAGTGAACCAGCAGATAGGAGTTCTCTTTCTCGCTTCTCCCCTCTGTCCCTTGCTCCCTGAGCTTTTTTGCTGTTTTACAAGTAGAGACAAAAACAAACACAAGCTCCTCACACACAAAGTTGCTGGTGTAAGCACTAGGACACCGAGCAGCAGGATAGGGCACACAGATGGGCAGGAAGCAGCGGGGGGCGGGAGGGGGACAGACACTGCAGCAGGGAGGTGGCCCCAGTGCAGATGGTTGCGCACACAGGTGGAGGCACATTCTAGAAGCACCCCCCCCCCCACCACACGACGCTAGACACCCTACCCAGCCCAGCCCTCCCTCTGGCCTCCAGTCAGCTGGTTGAGTTTGTACCTGGGCCACTGCATTCCCCTCTGGGCACCTCACTCCCGGAGGCGTGTAAGGCTGGAAGGAAGTTAGACAAGAGTTAGGAGCCAGGTGGCAGCGAGCAGCGGAGTTGGGCAGGGCAGCTGTGGCCAGCAGGGGTGGGTCCTGGCAGGCAGCAGCTCTCCCCAGCCTGGCTGCAGGGCTCGCTGGCAGCCACCCCCTCACAGGTCACACAGGGAGAGGGACGAGTCTCGGCCACTTTAGGCTTCTAGGTCCTGGGAGAGGTGGGGGAGTCTGAGCCCTTTCAGAAGCCCCTTGCCCATCCACGGCATTCGCCAGCTGGGCCTGACTGCTGTCCTCAGGACCTGTGTGTGCTGAGCTCCTGGCTGCCCTTCATGGGGTGATGCAGACACTGCTCAGCTGCTCAGCTACCTCCACACTTGGGACAATCTGCTTGTTGCCAGCTGAAGAAACTGAGGCTCAAGGAAGCTCGCCGTGCTGGGGGCAGAAATGCTGATGCCCGCAGCAACGTCTTCCCTTTCACACTGTCAGACAAGCTTCTGTGGGCAAGGGGTAAGCCTGCGGAGCTTCCGTTTACCATGAGACAGGCACTTAGCAACTCACTGCCACTCAGCTCTCAACCTGCAGTACGCCACAGAAGTACCCGGGCGTCTAAACAACACAGCCCTGGCCCCAGCCCAGGAGTGCTGCACCACGAGGCAGGAGAGGCCCCAACGCAGCACTTGGGGGTAAGCGCCAGGCCACATTGATCGGCTATACCCAGCAGGTGTTTAAGAGACACAGCTGGAACCAGGAGGTCAGCAGGCAGCTCCCTCCTTGTCAAGCTGTTCCAGAGCTGACTGCCCTGGGGGCCTGTCCTGGCCTCAAGGAAGCTGTCACCATGAACTGAAATACCTCCTCTGCTCCTGACCTGGCCATTCCCATGGAGGAGTTTGTGGTAATGGGGCAGGGGGTGGGGGAAGCCGGTTTGTTCTTCTGGAAGATTCCATGGAACCGCAACCAGCCCCCACCTGCCCTGTGAACGCTGCCTGGATGGGCGGATGTCAGGAGTGTGGGTTATACGTCTGAGGATGGAACAGAGTGAGCCCCAAAGTGCTCATCTGCTGCAAGGTGCAGCCCTGGGCACCAGCAGGCTTCTTACACACGCTCAGAGAGCCCTCTGTGCTCACTTGAGCTCCGTAAGCGACAAAGTGTGGCTCGTGTACCCTGCCCTTGCGCGTGGTTGTGCCGCATCTGAAAGTGGCTAGGGGAGGCCGGCAGAGGAACGAGCAGCCCTGGACTTCCTGCATGTGCTGGCCAGATGGCCGGCTGAAACGGGCTGGACTCTGCCTAGATAAGCGCTGCCAAGGGGGTGCGGGCTGAATCCACCTACAGGCCTGGCTGTGGGGGGGCAGCCTGGGTGGGCAGGAGGCCTGTGGGCAGCTGGGGTCATGGCATGACTCCCTGTGGAGGACCCCCTCACCCGTGGTGGGGACTGCGGGTGCTGGGCATCACTGCCTACCTCCTCACTGCTGAATCTCCACAATGACACGGTGATACGGCCCGCTTCGAGGATGCGAGCCCCTCCCAAGGCCCGCCCAGTGTCTAGGGGCCCCTGCCTGGCCGCCTTTACCTTCCGCCTCCTCCACCATCTCCTCCTCGTTGCCGCTGGCGCCCGACCCCTCCATCTCCTCGTCCTCCGCGGCTGGTGGGAAGGCGGCCTCCTCGCTGGCCACAGCCGGGGCTTTCTTCTTCTTCCTCCGAGCGTTCCTCTCCTTCTCCTGGAAGGAATGGTGAGCGAGGGTCAGGGCCTGGTCCTGAGAGACCCCAGGCCCTGCCACGCTGGAAGGGGCAGTCATCCCAGCTGCGCGCCCTAGTGTCCCTACACTCCGCAATCATCTCTACCAGGTGTCACCCCTCAGCACCACCATGGGCATTGCCTGGCCTCCTGGGGTTGCTCCTGGTCAGAGCTGTGTCCACACCCTGGGGACGCTGTGGCAGCTGCATCCACTGGTTGGGGGAATGAATGACAGCATAGACCCTTTCCAGGCAGGCCCCATCTGCGTCTGAGCCCCAGGCACAGGCTGTCACCACACCCCTACAGAACAGCTCAGGGCCAGGGACTGCCCCAGGCCCTGCCCTCGAAGGCTGTCTGTCATCTGGGACACAGCCACTAGAAGAGGGCAGGGTCCCACAGGGCAGGACAGCAGACACACGCAGGGAAGGACATCTGCGGGGAAGTGACGTCAGAGCCAGAACCGGTCAGCGTGGTGAAACCTTCCAGTGCCCTCTGTAGCCACACCACCTCCTGTTCTTGTGCCTGCCTGGGTCAGACACCTCACTGTCCTCAAGTGCAAGCTCCCCGTGCCAAGCGAGGCCTGAGTGGCACAGAATATATCAGAGTGTGCAGGTGTCTGGAGACCCTAGCCTAGAGTTGTTAAGGGCTAAGGAGCTAATGGCGCTTGTTAAGCTGAGCAGTAACAGGAACTGGGCTTGCAGCTACAGCAGCAGCACAGGCTAAACTTTTAACCCTGCAGAACACCTGGACTAAAGAGTTGGATTCAGCTGTACGGACTAGCAGAACTAGGCTCAGCTGTATGCAAGTGCTTGGCTAAAGGACTTCGCGGGAAAGGTATAGAAGGCGAGGTGGAGGAGAAAGACATGAGAGCTGTGGGCGCCTTCTACCCTCACTGGTCTCCTGTCGGTGTTTCATCCCCAGACCCTCTCCCTGTCCACGTGATTGGCTCCGCTGGCCAGAGCATAGAGTGAGAGGGGTAGCAGTCTCAGCTCTCAAGGGGTACCAATGCACACATGGAGCTCCCAAGGTGCCAGTGGCTCCTACCGCAGTCCCTGCCACAGGCCAACAAAGTCACGGCCAGCTCACCTCCATCCAGGAGCCGAGTGATGTACATAGAGGCGTATGGAGGTGGGCTCTTGGCAGATATGCCATGTGGGTCAGGCTAAGCTCCCTGGGACTAACGTTCCTAAGACATGGAGAGAGGATGATGGGGCCAGAGAGGGAAGTGTCAGCCAGGGAGCTCAGCAACGGCCAGTGACCACAAGGACCCCGGATCAGAGCCTGCGTCAGAATAGGCCTTGCATAGCTTGGGGCCCAGTGTCAGGGCAGACCCCATATTGCCTTGAGCCCCCGCCAGGGCAGGTCCTGCACAGCCTTGGGCCCCAAACCAGGGCAAGTGCAGCACAGCTTGGGGCCCCATGCCAGGGAAGGTTCCACGCCAGGACAGGCCCCACACCAGAATAGGCACTACGCAGCTTCAGGCTCCACACCAGGGCAGGCCCTGCACAGCTAGACACCAGCCTCAGACCTCAGGGCAGGATTCAATCCCATAACTGTGAGACAGGATCCTACACTCAGCCACACTGCTCCCATGTCCTTCCCCCATTCAAATGGGCACAGCTGCTCTTGGGTACTGAGGCTCAGGGGCCAGCAGGCACCCAGCAGGCTGGGTCCCAGGACTGTGGGGGACTGATGGGGCCTCCTGCTCACCATGTGCCACTCTCCAGCCCCACCCAGTGGAGGGTCACTTCCCGTCTTGCTGCTGCCTGAGCAAACAGTGGTCTGCAGGGTGCAGTCGCCGGGGACAGCAGGAGAAAGCGGAAGGCCCGAGCCCGCCCACTCGTCACTCTTTCCATCCAGGCACTTAGCCCCAGCCCCGCCCCGAGCCTGCAGCCGCTCCAGCCATGGAGGCACGAGCAGGCTGTGGCGTGTGGCTTCTGTGGCTGCGGCCGAGGGATCCCCTCTTCCCCACTCTGTTTTTCGCAACAAGCACACTTGGGTGACTGCTGCCCGGCAGGTGGGAGTGTGGGGGACACCAAGAGCTCAGTAGGGAAGCACTCTCCGGGGCTTGGCTGAGCCGCATATCTGCCTGAACATGTGCAGTCTCCAGCTGAGCAACCCCAACACTCCGTGCCTTGGTAGTGGGAGACGGGGTGGCACAGCAGAGGGCTGGACTCTGGGCACTAATTCACTCCGCACACCTGCTCTGCACATCCGGACACCCAGTGCTCCTTCCCAGTGGCAGGCCCTTGGGTGACATGCATCTGGTCCCACCGACAGCACCGCCCACCTTATTGCAGGGCCTTTGCACTGGCCCCGGCCCAGACATCCACAGGGTCCTCACCTCTGAGATGTCTCCCCTCCCTGCCACAGTCCTTCCCCAACTCTGTCAGTGTCCACTGGTGCACCCTCAGTGCATCTGCATGTCTGAACTTGCCTGAGGGCTAGGCTCCCTGCCTGCCAGCTCCCAGCTCAATTCTTGCAGCGCAGCACACCCCGACAATGGGCCCACAGACAAGGACGGCAGCTCCAGGAGGCAGCCACACATCTCTGGGGAGAGGCGCACAGACGTTGGTGCAGGTCGGGTGAGACACTGCCTGCATGCCCTGGGACAGGGGATGACAGAGGCCAGAGACGGCCGCTAGGCCCCGGGGGCCTGGACCCACCGAGTGGAGCAAAGGGTAACCTTCAGCCACAAAGTGGGAGGGACGGGCCCGGCGGCGTGGCCTAGCGGCTAAAGTCCTCGCCTTGAAAGCCCCGGGATCCCATATGGGCGCCGGTTCTAATCCCGGCAGCTCCACTTCCCATCCAGCTCCCTGCTTGTGGCCTGGGAAAGCAGTTGAGGACGGCCCAATGCATTGGGACCCTGCACCCGCGTGGGAGACCCGGAAGAGGTTCCAGGTTCCCGGCTTCGGATCGGCGCGCATCGGCCTGTTGCGGCTCACTTGGGGAGTGAATCATCGGACGGAAGATCTTCCTCTCTGTCTCTCCTCTGTATATATCTGGCTGTAATAAAATGAATAAATCTTTAAAAAAAAAAAAAAAAAGTGGGAGGGAGAACCTCAGGCAGGACCCAGCGCCAAGCGTTACATAATCGGGGCGCACTCCGCTTCCTGCTGACGTCGCCGCCGGCCACGCTTGGCCAGGCCTGGTGTGAGGTGGGAGGGGACCCCTGCCTGCCCTCTGTTTCCTGCAGTCCTTCCTGAGCCGGCCTAGGGGAACGTGTCTTCCTGTGCCCCAGACAGGCCGGGCCAGGGGCCAGAGGCCGGGGTGGCTGATGGGAGGGGCAGGAGTTCTGAGGGCACAGAGTTCAGGCCCAGACTAAGTGTGGGCCACGTGCTCTGGCATTAGGAGGCTGCTCCTGGTGGGATGAAGGGCCCCAGCCTGGAGGGACCACAGCGGCCAGGTCCCCGCAGCTGCGCACTGTGCCTTCTGTCCTCAGAGTCCAGTGGCCTGTGCCCACTTGTGACTGCTCTGGCCTCCGGGTCTCCCTCCTGCTGGATGCTCAACACCAGAGAGGGGAGGCCACCTTGCTGTCAGCCCTGCCTCACTGTCACCGCAACCAGGGCGAACCACAGGGTCGCAGCACCTTCCAGCAGTGCCTGCACTCCTACTGGAGAGGGACGCCTTGCCTGGCAGGAAAGCCCCAGGCATACCTTGGCCCTCGAGGTACCTGCTGTCACCTGCAGTAGGTGCTCAATGACATAAATGCCACCCCTGGGTCCCGCTCTGAAGTACTGAAGTGCCTTGGAAGGAGGCAACGACAGAATGGACAGATGACTCCACTGGCCAGCCAGTCCCCACCGTCCTGGCTAACATCAGGGCAGCCCTCCACTCTGACCCTCCTCACTGTGGCCTCTGGGGCGGGCACACCTGCTGCTCTCACTCAGAGAGGCCAAGACACCTGCCCACGGCCATGCAGGGCGGAAGCCGGTCTGTACCCACAACCTGCCCAAGCTGCTCCCACTCCTGCAAATCGGAGCTGGCATGGGAAAGGGGCATAAGCTTGAAAATACAGCCAGGGTCATGACAGAGTCACCAAGAGCCCTCCCTGGCCCTCCCAGAGTGGCTCCCCACTGCACAGGCCAGTAAACAGGCTCAGGGTAGGGGGCTGGGGAGAGAAGCCATGACCAAGGTCCCACAGGAGCTGGGACTAGCTCATCTCTCAGCAACAGCCTGGTTGTACTGTCCACCTTGCTGGGTGCTTCAGGTTCTCTAACTCATGCAGTAGAGTGTGGGGACCTTGAGAAGAGCGGGAGGGGGCCCTGGAGGAAGCGGGGAGGGGCAAAGAAGAGGGCAGGGGGAGGCAAGAAGTAGGAAGACAGCAGAGCAACAAAATGCTTTGTGATTTGGTCTCCTGCCCTGGGTGGTCCCGAGCACACCTGACTCCCAGAGACTCTGGCCCAAGACACACCTGTCTCTTCCACCAGCTTCCTCCCACCCCGGGGTCCTCTCTGCCCTAAGGGTATCCAGCAGGTGTTCAACACTGGTGCAGCACACCCTCCAAGGGGACCCTGCTGGCACCTACAGTTCAGGAGCATGCCCTCAACTTCTGCCTGGGTGTGAAGCCCTCCCTGGCCACTCCTCTGGGCCTCGGCAGGCCCAAGGGGCTGGTTCTTGCTCAGGCACAGGCAGCCCCGAGGAGGCAGCGGAGGCGAAGGGCTCCTGGAGGGCAGAGCTGTGCAGTCTTGTCCCATATCCACAGGGCAACATGGGTGCCGCATTCACACATTTGTGGGTTCAAACCTCATTAAAGCCTGGCTGAACCTCAGGTCTTCCAGCTCTTAAAGGGTGACCAACTGTGTGGGAAGGTAAAAGAAGGGACGGGGGAGGGAGGAGGAGAAGGCAGCTCTGCCTCCCGGCGGCCCCTGACTCCCCACCACAGCTGCGGAGGAAGCCACACCTTCTGGGCCTCCCCCGCCCCGGGGTGGAGGGGCCAGGACTGAGCCACCAGCTCCCCCAGACCTGAGCTCCCCTGCCGGCTGCGGCCTTCCAACCGGGAGGCCAGGCAGGGTGGGGGCCCTCGCGGGTGCATCTGCCTTCTCATTCCAGGGCGCTGAGGCTGTGGATTCCTGGCTAACTCAGTGCCTGACCTACCAGGCTCCTTCCCCCACACCGAGGGGGCCACCGCTGGCCCTCCCGCCCCCCTACCCCGGAGAGCCCGTTTGTGCGGGGGAGGGGAGCTCACCATCTTCAGCTTGTGTTGCTGCAGTATCTCATCCAGGTTCTGCCTCTTCTTGTAGTTGAAGTAGAAGTTCTTACACTGCGACACGGTCTTGGAGCCCACCATGCGGGCGATGGCCGACCAGTTCCGGCCATGTTCCAGGAGACCTGCAGGATGCGGGAACAGGTTAGGTGGGTAGCGGGGCTGGGAGTGGAGGCAGATCCCCCTACCCCCATCTCCCCAAAACCGCACCCCACAGCCTGTGGATGCAAACACAAAGGATGGGTCTGGGAGGGGAGGCCCCCGGGGACATGGAGGACACTGGGGGCTGAGGCCCAGGATGCAGCTGGCCGGGGGAGCCGGCCCCTGCTGACCCAGCCCTGACACTCGCTCACAGCTGCAGCCGAGGCCTCTGGAGACCTCTGGGTTGTTTTCCGGCCACACCGGGCCAGGGAAAGGAAGGAACGCTGCAGGCGAGGGCCGGGAGGGCGGAGCTGGAGTGAGCCGGGCCGGGAGCCCGAGCCTCGGTCACCTCGGGGTCCGAAGCTTGCTGCAGCCCACGTGGGACTTGTAGCCCAAGTGGCCTGGATCAGGGGCGGGAATGCTTCCATACCACAGTCCCTGCCCCCCACCAGGACCCCCAGGAATCCCAAGTACACCGAGGCCAGGACAGGTCCTCTGGTGCCCACAAGCTGAGGACAGAGTGCACCCCTAGCCCCTGCCCACGTCAGGTGTCCAAGATCAGAGCAGCCCAATCTCAGCATATATGGGTGCCCACCTCCTCCAGGCCAAGTCTCGGCCCATCTGCCCAGCAAGCTCTCTGTCCACATCTCCGCACCACCGCCCTTGCCCCTCCTGGCACCGGTGTGACCTCGTATGGCCCAGGCTGCCTTCAGGGCCGCGGCGGCAGTCCAAGTGGGCCTTTCCTGCCATCCATCCCCCCATCCATTCATCCCAGCACACCAGCGGCTGGCTGGCTACACACGGGCCTCAGCCAGCAAAGAAGAACAACAGTACAGACATCCACAAACTGTCCCCTCAAGTGGCTAGGTGGCAGGCTGAGGCCCATTGGCTTTTCTGAGAATGGGCTCTGTTCTACTTGCTGTGTGGGTCCCTTGCCCAGGATGCAGGAACCAGAGGCCAGGAGGGAGGATAAGGGGTTGGGGGGTTACACCAACTGCTCCCTGCTCTGGGGACCGGCCAGCTGCCTGTCCTGCTGGCCTCTGGGCCCCAGCATGGGGGTGGAGCTGGCCTGACAGGACACCTGCTTGCCTGCAGTGGCCATAAGTCACGTGGCTCCACGGTCGGTTCCTCAGGGTTCCTCAAGGACAGGCCAGGGGCTGCGGTAGGGGGTGGGGTGGGGGGGATCAAGTGTAACTCGGCCCCCTGACCTTTTCGACCGCCTGCGCCAGCAGCAGCTGCCACTCGCAGAACCTGCAGACGGCCATGTGCGTTTATTTATATTTCCCAACGCAGTCCAGGCAAACACGTCGGGCCAGCGGATCACAGGCCCGGAACCAGGGGTGGGAGGGGCGGGTCCCCCATCTGGGCCTGCAGGGGGGTTGGGCGGGGCCTGCAGGGCCAGCGGCTGGAGAGGCTGACATTTCAAACTCAGTCCATAAACACCAAACACGGCGGGGCTGGGTGCTGGGGCCCCTCACTCACTGGGTTCATGCAAGCGGCAGGAAGCAGGAGCAGGGGACAAGGGCGGTGGAGGGGTCGCCGGCCCTTTCTGGAAACGCAGGGCTATGAGGCCAGGCTGGGTAGAGCCGGCCCTGCCTTTCTCCCTCCTGCTACGGTGGGTGTCCCATTGCCCGGACAGGGGCCTCCCCAGGCACCGGAGCAGCACTTGCCACAGAGACCCTGGTGCCACGACCCAGACCCTGCCCGTTGCTTCCAGAAGTCTTGGGCCAGAACCACAGGGAAGGGGCTGTGGGGAGAAGGACAGGGTTGGTGGAATCTTCCCCCCAACCCCCAAAAGGAGCCCTGATTTCCTGCTGGCCACGTCGCGACCCCCCACCCCCACTCCCACCCCTCCCCGGGGCTGCTCACTCACATCCTCTCATCCGCGTCTCCCCCTCGGCCAAGTTTTCCGGAAACATCCGGCTGGGAGGATGCTCCGCGGAGCGGAGCTGGGAGAAGTGGGCTGGAGGCTGGGCGGCCGCAGCTCTGCTGGGGCTCCGGCGGCTCTGCTCACATCCTTCTCTGTCCAACGCGAGGGAGGGAGTGTGAGAGCGCGGGCGGGCGGGCGGAGGGCGGGCCGCGGCTGGCTCCGGAGGGCGGGCGGGAGGCAGCTCGGTGCGCTGCCGCGGTGGCCCAGGGCTCCTCCGCGGGCGGGCGGCGCTGCCACCTCAGGCACGGCCACCTCAGGCACGGCCCCCCCAGTGGCAGCTGACGGCCGGTGACTTGTCAGTCTTGTGCCTGGGGCATTCCTGTGCCAGACGTCATCTGCACACACGGCGTCTGGGGGGCGCTCGGCGCAGGACCCCAAGCTGAAGCCCCCAGACCCCTGAGCCAAAGCCGAATCCAAACACCCAAAGCCGTCGGGGCAGGGCTGTCCCCGGGCAGCCGGGCTGTTTCCCGGGCTCTGCTCTTGGCGCTGCCTGACCCAGCGAGACGCGACGCGTCAGGACTGAATGTGACCTCCAGACAGGGCTCGCGGGAGCGGCGGGCGGGGGAGCGTGGCAGAGGCCCAGGTTCAAGAAGGGCGGGCCAACTTGGCACCAGCGTCTCTCCCTCTCCCTCTCCCTCCATCCGCGGCGTCAGCAGCGGTAAGAACAGATGAGGCTTCCAGAAAAACAGAGCTTCTCCACCCCCGGCAGACGGGAGCAAACAGCTTCTTCCGCTGTCACCCCCTCCCGGCGCAGCTTCCACCTGCGGGCGGCTCCCCACCCGGCCGCTCTCTGGGGGGGCTTTGGGTGGGCAGGGTTGGTGTGGCCTTCTTGGCAGGAAGCCTCTGATTGGAGGGGCCTCTCCGAGGGCCAAGGGGACCTGCCTCCAGGGAGGGGAGCCTGTGCTCCCTGCTGCTGGAGAAGGGGCCCTCTCTGAGCCACCTGGCCACCTCGCGAGCCGGCTCCCCGCACACCTGCTGGCCGTCCCAGGACAGCTACATTCAGGTCATGGCTGATTTCCTGACTCTGGGCACCCACATCCTTTCCTCCCTCGCCCTCAGCATTTTCTGTCCCACCCATGGAGGCAGAAGAACGGCAGGTGTCTCGTGCACACCCTGGTCCATCTGCGGTCCCAGACCCAGTTCTCAGCAGGGCAGTCCTGAGGGAACTGCAGGGATGCCAGCCTCATTGGGCCACTCTGCTTCAGACCTTCCCACAGCACGCCTAGTGCCCTCTGGCTCACTCACCAGCCCGTGAGTGTGCCCCTGGGCATCTGAGCCTGCTGCCCCTGCTGTCCCTGTGCCCCTGCTGCCCCTGCTGCCCCTGCTGCCTGTCAGCTTTCTCATAGCTCTGCCTCTGCCCTCCTTGGAGATGCTTTCCTGACTCCCTCTGCCCCTACACGGACCACCCTGGCAAGCTCTCAAACCCCGTGCTGGGCATGCAGGGCTCATGGCTGGCAGAGACAGCTCTTGGCACCCCCAGCAGTGAGTCTGGCACTCATTGGCATCCCTCATCATCTCTGTCACCTCTGGGGCTCCTGGGAAACTCCCAAGGGATGGGGGACAGGGTGTGCAGCCCTGTAGGGTGCTGAGGATCTCCCAAGAACAGGCCGGGAGTGCTCCACTCCACACCAGGGGTGCAATGTCCCCCAAAGCACCCAGCCCAAGGCAGCACATTCTGCCAACATACTCTGTGGTCTGGGCTCGACCCCACTTCTGATTTCTGCGGAAGCAGTTTCATTCTGAAGACCCAGGGAACAGGGACTAGGAAGTGAAATCCACGAGACGGAAGTCCAGCTGGGAGGCCTGAGTCACAGGTGCGGATTGAGTGCAGAGCAGGCGCAAACCAGGCCTATGGTCCAGCAGCCACAGGGCAGGGGCCGGGGAGGGGCTGGCAGTGGCCCCAGGGGCTCGGGCGCCTGGCCTGGACTGAACTGCCCTGACCACCAAGGGAGACAACTTCCTGTGAGCTGCCCAGAGCCCATGACATGTTAGAGAAGCAACGTGGTCCCAGGCTCCAGGCCTCCATCTCCAGGGCAATGCAGAGGTCCCTCTTCTGGACCAATCCCCACCGAGGGCCTGCACGCTTTGCACACACCACAGCCGACCTGCCCCTGCATGGGTCCTCCCGTGTCCTGGGAATGCCAGAGTGGGAAATCAGCCCTTACCCCAGACAGTGAACAAGAGGGGCACCTCTGCCACCCCCAGACTCTCCCAAGCTGCCATGCAATGCCCCCCAAGGAGAGGGGGAACCCACAGCCACCCTAGGCCTGAGTCTACCACTTCCTCCTCCCGGGAACCCCAGTCTGGGGCTGGGAGCTCCACGGGGCTGCAGCTGTTGGCTGCTGGGTAGGGTGTTGAGGCCACCTGCCAGCCCTATTGTAGCGTCAGGCATCAGCAGGCACCTTCATGCCAGAGCCCTCGCACCCTCTCCAGCAACTGCACCTGCAACTGACAGACATGTCGCGACACAACACAACCCCGAGCCACCCAGCCCACGAGGCCATCCAGAGGAATGCCATGGCAGCTCTCCATGTCAAGTTTTCCTAAGCAGCAGAGCTGAGCACAAAAGCCCTGTTTGGGATCCACAAAACGGTTGTCAGGGTCCACACTGTGCTGGCTTCCACGCCCGCATGGCCAAAATCGCGTGTGTGCGTGAGCAGCAGCCACTGCCGATCGCCACCTGACCGTCTCTGGGTCAGGACAGACATGAACCCTATGTGTGACTCCCCTGGGAGTGAGGGGGCTGAGACATCCCCCGTGAGCTGGCAGGGAACGGGCAGCATGGACCCTAACTTTGTCCTGACAACTGACCACTTCTCCAACACTGGCTCCAGCTGCGGCTGCTCCTGTGCACCATGTAGCCTCCTCCTGGGCGAGCCCTGGGGGCTGCACTTGGCCCTCCCGGCTCCCCTCAACACTGTCCCACCTATATTCCACTAACCACGTTCAGTGGGGCCCCGCCGCCACTTGTGCCTCACGCCTGTGCTGACTGCTACCCCATACTGTCTGGTCACAAGTTGAGGCCACCTGTCTCCTACCATCCAGGCCAAGCATGCAGGATGCTCCTCTTCTGTGGTCCCCACAATGTACCACAGGATGAGGCTCTGGCGATGGCCCCATACCTGGGGACTCCCAGCTCCCTCCCCTAAGCCTTGGACCTTGTGACCAGGAGCCTCCCAATGTACTACACGGTTGCCGCTTGGCCACTATAGTAGGGGATTGGGGCCAGGAGGAGCTGTCAGCTGAGCCCTGAGCCTTCTGCCCACACCAGGCCAGGGTGACCCTCCCCAGGGGGAGGCAGCCCCTCACCCGGGCTCAGGAACAGCAAGCAATATGTGTAACATGAGGCTGGAAGGGAGGTGGTGATCCTCTCGCTATCCAGCTCCACTCCAGGCTGGCAAGGCGCCCAGGAACTCCTCTGCCCCAGCCTCTCACCTCCTCTTCTGAGCTTCTCACTTGACCTCGCTGCCCTGCCACAGGCCTTGGCATGGGCCATGCCCACTTCTGGCCTCCATGGTGAGCAGTAGCTGGCACCCATTCCTCCTTGGCAGCCAGACAGCCCAGCTTCCACTCTCACCTCTGCCCTTCCTGGTTCACTAACCATCTGGGGGCCTTGGTTTTCTCATCTGAGTAGGGGAATCAGGAGTAGCCACATACTACAGGGCCCCTCCTCTGTGGGCACCCTTCCCAGTGCCCTCTCTCACCTGCCCTTGAGAGGCAGAGCCGGGATGTGAACCCAGGACATAAGGCTCTGTGGCCTGTGGGGCCTGCCAGAGCTCCCCCATGTCCGCCCGTGTCACCCTGTGATGTCTCTAGAAGGCAGCACCCCGGCTGCACATCCAAGGAGACGCTGAGAAAGCAGGGTGGGCCAAGCAGGGACAGGGCCTTCAGATAGCGCCAGCCGCGCACCTCGTGTCTTAGAACCCACTCCGCAGATGGAACTAAGATGGGGTCACATGGAACTGGCGAGGGTTCCAACCAAAGGCAGTGTGGACAGACGCACAGGGAGAGGCTGTGTGAAGTTGGATGCATACAGCAGAGGGGGCTGGGCAGGACCCCACAGGGCCTCAGTGAGGGGCGCACCTGTCAGCCCCAGCTCATCGAACCCTTGGTCCAGAACCAAGGAGCATTTGTTGTCTGCAGTCACCTTGCTGTGGTGGCCACAGGAAGTGCACAGTGGGTGCTGTGTTGCCTCCTACTGTGCGTCTGGAGACACAGCCGAGTGCAGGCTGGCTGACTGGACTCCAGGGTCTCTGGGGAAGAGGCTGCCAATAGGGTTCTCTCTGGGATGGGGCCCAAGGGGCCAAGGCCCTTAGCACAGCTGGCTGCTCACCTGCCCGCACCAAAGGTTCAGACTCCTGCCGCAGCAGCTGGAATAGGGGTTGGGTAAAGTGACGGGGAGGGGCCTGAACACCGGCTACTCACTGGGGGTCCTTTTCCCACCTCCAGGACCCCCGGGGCTGGACAGGAGGTTTTGGAACATTCCCTGCCTTCTCCCCCACCAGCTGTGGAGAAGGAGTTGCTGGGGGCTGCAGCACCTGCCTTCCCGCCCGCGCCCTCCCTCCCGCAGCCAGCCACCCTGTGTGTAATTGGCCAGATTGCTGTAATTCACGGCAGACGAGCGCAAATGTCAACGAGCCTCGCAGCCCTGGGGGCCTCCGCCGCAGGCTCCGTGAGCCAGACCCGCGATGAGCTCACAACTATCCTCACCGAGGACCAACCTTGAGACGGTGGGGTGCGTGCCCGACTCCGCAGTGACTCAACACCATCCCTTCCTTCCACAGGGCAGGAGGGAGGGAAGGCAGGCGGCTGCCTCCCAGTTACCAGGCGGCAGTGACAGCCGAAGACACGGGCGGGACCAGCGGCAGTTCATATGGAGTCCCTGGTGGCCAGAGCCCTGGGCCATCAATCAGCCAGTGGGGCTTGGCGAAGGCGGGTCACAGGAGGTTCGCAGCAGTCCCAGACGCGCCAGCCAAGGCAGAAACAGCCCCCACACCCACTAGCGCGGACAGGGATGCAGACCGCCTGAGTGTGCAGGCATCCTTCAGCAGGAAGAGCCACGTGGGGAAGTGCACCAGACAACAGCGACCAATCGGGAGGCCTCCAGGCACCCGCCATGCTCAGCGGACCGCCAGGGCAGGCAGGTCAGGGACAGCCAGCTCACTGGGGCTGCTGGAGCAGCAAGGGGGGCTGCCTGAGGCAGTGGAAAGTTCTGTAACTTGCCAGAGGTGGGAATTGCACCTCCTACAGACGACGCTGCTCACTTCTAAAGGGTTAGACCGTAAGTTTTGTGTGCCTCAGCAACACCCAACAAAAGAGGGAAACCTGACACAACTCCAGGAAAGCCTTAGTTCACAAAGAGCACAGGGGAACAGGTGGCAGTGACCGGCCACCCTGCGCCTGTCCCACTCAGCCACATGGAGGCAGGGACCCCCTCCTGTCCCACAGACCCTCAGGCTGAGGGCTCTGGGGAAGAGGTGGGCACCAAGGCGCAGGGTGTGAGGGGAACAGGCATGTAGAGTGGTGACAGGTAGGACCCTCAGCCACCAGCAAGGCACGGTGGGCGCAGGGCAGCAGTGTCCTGGACCCCTGCCCTGTGCACCTGGGCTCTGCTTGTCCCCTCTGAGAGCTGTGGCTTACAGTTTCTGCACAAGGAAGCCGCACGTTGGAGATGAGGCTTCCAGCACAGCCACAAGGGCCTCCACATGCCAGCGCCAGGTGCTTGGGACAGACACAGGCCCCACCTCCCAAGGCTGGGGTCTGGGGATGCAGAGGCATGGCCCCAGGCGCAGCACTATCAGGAGCCTTGCAATGGGCACAGCAGAGTGGCAAGCCAGTGCACCCAGCAGCCCCAAGTGGGTCAGCCTGGCCTCGGGACCCGCAACATCGACCTGACAAACCAAGGCCCAGTCCTGGGTCACCGAGGCTCAGGTGTTCTACCACTGCAAACGTGTGTGCGGTTTCCACGACAACATCCTGTTTGCCCTGCCCGGCCCTGGGTCTCAGGGACAC
The DNA here is from genome assembly GCF_030435755.1 of Ochotona princeps. Taxonomy (NCBI): domain Eukaryota; kingdom Metazoa; phylum Chordata; class Mammalia; order Lagomorpha; family Ochotonidae; genus Ochotona; species Ochotona princeps. The sequence goes on along the minus strand of NC_080860.1, from coordinate 2,777,461 downwards.
GACTTCTGCTGCTGACACCCACACATGCCCAACAGCCCCTCCTGCAGCACATGTAACCCCTACAACCAAGCCGGCAACCCCAACGTCTCCACCACTCCAGACCCCACCATCCCTGCTGCCACTCGAAACTCGAAATGCGATCACACAGCCACCAGGACGGGCATGAGAAGGACACCACCAGAGAACCAAAACCTGCCTCAGTGCAGGGGCCACCACGGGGCTAAAGGAACTGGCCACAGAGGCCACCCAGAGGCTACTCACCCGCCCCACGCACGGCACCAGTCCTGTTTCTGGGCTGTGCCCCACCCTCCCCTAGGTCTGTAGCCCCAGGACACAGTCCTACACGCCCATTTCCTGAATGGCAACAACAAGGCTCTGGGAAGTAACAACTGACCTGAAAACGTCCTGGGATCACAGCTGGCCTAGCCCAGTCTCACCCTTGTCCCCGGCCTAAGGCCAATGGTCACCTCTCTCACCACACAGCCGCAGATGCCCAGGCCACCGCAGGGCCCTGGCAAACCCTTACCTTTCTTGGCCGTCTCCATCTCCTCCTCTGTCCAGCGGGAACTCTCGTTCATCTCCATGGAAGCTGAAAAGGGAGATGGTGGGTTGGCCAGAACCCGGATGGAGCCCCTGCAGGGTCACCTCCCAGCTGTGCTCCATTTCTGGAGTGCCTTCCCACTGGCGCCCACCCCACCCCGAGCAGCTGTAGGCACCCAACTAAGATGGCCCCGTGTCACAGACAGGCAAACAGCCTGTCGGGGGCTTTAACCAGATAGCTGCCTCTGCACCTGGCTGGGACCAGCCCACCTGGTGATGCGGTGACTGGAGGAGGAGCTGGGCCGGTCACCCCCAGTCACTCCACGCCCCTGCCCACTAGGCGTCCGGCAAGAGCCCCTCTGTGAGCCTCATGCCAGCGTCCCACTCCAGGGGTGACATCAGAAGTGCCTGGGAGGTGGGGGCATTGCCCCTTCCCCATCTGGAAGGGTAGGATGGGACTTCTTGCTATGCACAGGGGCCCCAGGCTGGCCCAGGGAGGGTGCATGGCTGTCTCTGAGTGCTCCTTGGAGAAGCCCTGGGTGCGAGTTCTGCTCCTCCCTTTCAAGGATCTGCCTGGAAGTGTGCGTTCCCCACCAGAGGGAAGCTGAATCAACAGCTCCAGCTGCAGAGGGGAGCCCCCGAGAGAAGTAGGGGAATGCCACAACAGCTTGGGGAGAGCCAGGCTGTGTGTGCCATCCTGCAGCCCAGCCTGAAAATCCAAGGGAGCTGGCTTCAAATCCTGATTGTCCCAGTGACTTCTGGGAGGCCAGGACCGTTCTTGTACCCTCAAGGAATCCATTAATGAAATGGGTCCATGCTATGTCTCAAGGGAAGGGGGGACATAGCCTGGCACAGACCCAAGACCCGCGGTGACCAGGGAGAACCCAAATAGAACACCCATGCCACACGCTGGGAGAAACAGCAGGACCTGGCTTGAGCACCAGGGGCCTTGGGTGGCTGTGTGGAGGCCACAAGCCGAGGCCCCAGAGGCCCACTGGGGCCCGGAGCACCCAGAGGTGAGAGACAAGCTGAGGCCACAGCCGGGGGGCTGACATGGATGTCCAGTAGGACAGTGGGAGCCATGCTGGGAGAGAGGGTGGCTCGATCACCAACTGCTGCCCCATGGCAAAAACCCAGAATCAGGAGTACCCTGGACTTTGGGGGATGTCTCTCTACACCCCCAGCACACCTTCCCCCTCCAGGCCCTTCCTACACTTCAACTTGGACACCATGTCGGGGTCCCTACCACGATGTCCCCTTAGGGAGGACAGGACACGGAGACAGAGAACTGAGACGTCCCCACAGGGCCCAGAGTGGGGACGCATGGCTGACGCTGGGATCTGACCCCAACCTGGCCAGGCCCTGAGCTGCAGGGACCTTGGCCAGCCACAGCCCCGACCCTTTGTGGGCCCTTGTGGCTCACCCAGCTCGGCGCTCTGCTGCGGCGTGACGGCCTCCTCGCTGTTGGCCTCGCTGGCCATGGAGCGGGTGATACGGCCCTTCCGCCGCCCCTGGCTGTTGGCAGTCTTGCGGCCTCGGGAGGCCACAGTCTCCTTTTCATCATTGTCCTCCCCCGAGGTGTCGTCTGTCTTCTCCCTGCGGACGCATAGTGACACGGGGCCACTCCCACCTGTGTGGGCACCACAGCGAGGCAAAGCCCCACCCTCTGTCTGCTCTAGTTGGTGAGGAGGGGCCGTTCTGACAGAGGGTGGTGGCAGAGGGTGGTGGCACCCTGCTAGGAGGGCTGTGTGAGCCACACTGGGTGACTCCAAGCTGCCATGTCCACCAAGGGACCAGTTCACAGCCTATGGCCGAGAGTGCCGTGCCCTCTGACCACAGGGCATCAGCAAGGCCTTGAAGGGGCAATCTGCCCTGCCAGGCCCCTGCAGGCTGGGCCCAGTGAGGGCATGGGGTGTGTGTGAGCATGCACAGAGCTGGGGCTCTCAGGCTACTGCTGTGGACCCCGCTCTCTGCCCTCTTACCCATTCAGCTCCCTCAAAGGCCCCTGCTGGGGTGGGCTGCAAGGTATATTCCTGGGCCCCTTGCAGTTACCTGGTACCAGCGGCACCCTCACTCTGCCCTGATGGCACAAGGACCTGTCACAGCCCAGGCCCTCTCTCAAGCTCCTCTGGTCCCCACGCCCCTCCCAGGGCCCCAGAGATTCCCTACTGAGGCACAGCATCGCAGGGGCACCGCATCCACCCTTGCCCCGGGAGCAGGGCTCAGAGGAGTTACCCGTCTCTAAGGGCTCCATAGGGAGAGCTGCCTGGCACAGACGGGGTGGAGCCGGTACAGCTCTGGGCAGGCAGCTGGGGTGTGGACCCGGTACAGGTATCCCGCTATGGACAGGCGGCTGGCGGAGAGGAGCTGCCTGACAGACAGTGGACCCAGGACAGCCCTCCCTCTCTGGGCAGGTGACTGTTGTGTTGGGGGGGTGTCTGGCACCGACAGGAAGGACTCAGGACAGGCTTCCCGCGCTACGCAGGCGGCTGCGAGGGCCCCAGGGCTGGCCTTACTTGCTGAGCTCTTCCCGGTCGTGTTCGGCATCTGGCTTTTCCTCCTCCTTCTCCGCCTCCTTCTCCTTCTCGTCCTTCTCCTCGTGGCTGCTACGGGGCATCTGCTGCTGCTGTTGCTGCTGCTGTCAGGCCCAGGAGAGCAGGGAGGGGACAGAGGACAATCAGCCATCAGGCAGCTGCACCTGGGCTCCGCACGAGCTGCGGGAAGGAGGGAGTGGCTCGCAAGGCCTGCAGGTGTGTGGGAGTGGACCCAGGGCGGTGAGGTCACAGCTGCGTCCTATGGCTCAGGGCTGGGATCAGGGCAGGGGGAGGGACAGGAAGTGCTGGGCAGGTTCAGATGCCCCAGGTTCCAGCCCTGTCTCCTCTACCACGAGGTTGTGCACCCTTGACGTGAGACTGAACCTGTCCGTGCTCTGAACAAGAGCAAATCCAGTGCGTTTATGCCTTAGCCAGTGGCCGGAGGGCTGAAATGAGAGATTCCTTGTGGATTGCTCAGTACAGCAGCTGGGACTTCTGGTGGGCGCTGGTGGCCCAGCCAGCCTCAGGTGGGCACTGGGGACGCAGGCCTGCCCATGACAAAGCTCAGGCCCTCCTTCTGCCTCCGTTCCCCATACCTGCTGCCAGGCCTTGATCTCCCCCTCTGGACACTGCCCAAGGGGGGCAGAACAGGCCCGTCCACAGCAAGCACTGAAGGGGCTCGGGGCAGTGCTGGCCTCTCTCTCCCGTGGGCCTGGCCTTACCCTCTCCTTCCCCAGCCCACCCATGCACATGGGTGCTGCCCTCCCTCACTAGGACTGGAGCAGGGGCGGGGCACAAGTGACCAGTGCTGCCTTCTGACTTCCTCTCTGTCCCGTTTGATTTTGGAGAAGGCACGTGCCAATTTTCTTGACCACCCCAACATACTCCCACAGACGGTGCCAAGCTACCACGCTGTCAGCCAGAAAGAAACCCCAATAGCAGGGAGAGGAGGCTGGGAGGGAAACAAGAGAAACACTCGTATTTGTCCTTCTCGCCCTGAGCTCAAGCCCGCCCTCGGCTGCAGGTGGGCACAGGGGCCAGGCCGAGGATCCGTGGGTGCTGAGATATGGCCTGGCTGGGAACGCTCCTGGCCCCATGTCACTGCTGACTCCTCACCCACATGCAGCCATGCTCCTGACCCCAAACCCTCAGCGTAACCTCAAGATGGCAGAATAGGGCGCCTTCGTGCCTCTCTCGGGCTGCCCATGGAACTTCAGTGGCCCCTCGCCCAAGGCAGATCTGGGCTTTCTCACGGCAGGGGACAGGCAGGGGTCACCCTGGGCTGTGCCCAGCTCTCCTCACCCGGACGGCAGGGCTACGTCTGTCTACTCGCCTGGGGAGTCTGGGATGCTGGAGCACCAAGGCCCACACAGCCATGTGCCCCAGGCTGCTGAGGGGGTGGTCCTGCACCCAGACCTGCCTTTTGTCCCTAGACAGTCCCAGTGAGATGACGTGGATGAGAACGGCCATGCCTGAGATGGCCACTCAGCATGCCACGTGGTCCATCTCCTGGAGCCCTCGGCTCTGGCCCAACATCCTGGGGGTGGCGATAAAGGAAAGCTCAGAGAGAAGTGGGGACGCCCCACCAGGCCCACTGCCTGGGCTCTGTCACTGCAGTCCCATGGGATGCCATCGGCTGACTGCCACAGCAGCTGCTTCCGGTCCACAGGGCGCAGGGTAGGCAGCGCAGCAGGGAGCCCTCGCCCGCCCTGGCCCGCCCCGCCCACCATCATGCCTCCCCAGACTAGCACTGGGAGCTGTCACAGCGTCGAGTTCACCAGCCTCACAAGCTCGCAACCTCAGATCTGCATGGTCTTCTCTACCTGCTGCCCCTCCAGCAGACTTTACAGAAGGGGAAACTGAGGCACGAGCACGCAGGTGAAACAGCAGGGCCAGGACTCGCCCCGGGACCTGGCTCCATCTGTTCCCAGCAGCACACAGGCTCCTTCCACGCCCGACAGAGTGCGCAGAGCAGCGTGGCGAGCTGCCGGAGCCCGGGCCAGGCTGACCCCCCTCCCCATGGACTGATGACCATGCACCCCAAGTGGCAGGAGGATGAGGGGAGAGAATAGCGCAGCCTCGAGGGTGAACGTGTGTGGTTGCTCTGCCCGCATGCTGCCAACCCTCTCACAATTCAGGATGGCAGCCACGGGTCAGGGAGCCCAGTCCTGGGGGCCCTATGGTGCACAGCTTGGCACTGGGGAAGCTGGCTGAGAGCCAGGTGGCTTTAGTTTTATTTGCCAGGTATCTAGCGGGCAGCCAACCCTGGGACCTCAGACCTGGGGCTGATGAACCTTGTCCATGGGCCGTGGGTTTGTGGGTCTGGGTGTAAGTACAGATGCCGGGTCCGTGGCCAAGGGCACGCTCTGCAGACCTCAGCAGCTCCCCGTGTGCCTGGACCACACAGACACCTGGCAGCACATGTAGGGTCCCTGCTGCTGGCAGCTTCGCACAGACCACTGGTCTGGGGGAGACCCAGGAGCCCATCAGGAGTGTCCCCCAGATCAGCGGTCTGTGCAGAGATGTCAGGATCCAGGGCTGGCCAGAGCCATTGGCTCAAATGCTCAGGGTCCCAGAATACAATGGTACCAGAAGCAACACAGGCTGCCTGCTCTTGGCCAACATGGGAGGAGACCCTCATCTCTCCACTCACCCTCCCTCCATCATCAGGAAGGTCACACAGCAAGGTCCTGCAGGCTGGGGGCTTGGTTCTCTGAGTGCCCATTAGCTCATTCCCTCTACAAGCAGGGGCTGAGCCCCCAGCAGGCAGAGACCCCGGACAGAAGTGTCCTCAATGAACGGAGTGTGCATGTGGGATGTACCACCACCACCCTGAGCTGCAGGGCTCTGTGCAGAAGCCCCAAGCCACCTCCGCAGGCCGTGGAGTAAGTCCCAAGCAAATAAAGGTCTGGTGGTGAGGAAATGCCAACTGTGGAGGCTGCTGGGGAAGGGGTCTGGAGGCAAGGAGTCCAACAGGGTGGTGGTGCCAGCTGTCTGGGAGCTGACAAAGCTAAGACCCGGAAGAGAGCTCTGGAAAGTGTTGGAGGGAAATGCAGCAGTGTGGCGTAGGGAGTAAGCCACCGCCTGCATCAGCACCAACCAAGGTGAGCGCCGGTTCGAGTCCCGGCTGTTCCACTCCCCATCCAGCTCCCTGCTTATGGACTGGGAAAGCAGTGGAGGGTGGTTCAAGTCCCTGGGCCCCTGCACCCACGTGGGAGGCCAGGAAGAAGCTCCTGGCTCCAGCCTGGCCCATTCCTTCCTGCTGTGGCCATTTGGGAATGAATGAGTGGATAGAAGATCTCTCTCCCTGTAATTGCCTTTCAAATAAATGTATAAGTAAGTAAATAAATCTTTTGAGAAAGCAGGGCGGGGGACTTCGCACTACTTAGCCACACTGACTACACAGTGCCTCAATCACTTCAATCAATGCACACTTCACAGAGCACCTACCAGGCCCTGGTGCCCCTGGCCCTCGGACACCACCTACCTCCTGGCAGGAAGGGAGGAGTCCCGGGAACCTGACTGGTGTGGGGAGTGGGGTCAGGGCAGGGTCACCTCAGTGGCTACCCCTTCACCAACACCTGCCCTTCCTAGGAGATGTGGGTAGGGTGGTCCACTTGTCAAGACCCACAATGAGGCCCTGCCAGCCACCAGGGCAGCTGCCATCCCAGCACCTAGGAATAAGGCTGAGCACAGCCCCCCCACCCCATGACACATACACAGAGGCCCAGGTTGGATCTCAAGAACTTGGGATCAAAGCCGAGGGGTGGGGCCTCCAAACCCTGACCCACGTGGCTGCTGGCCGTGACCCTGAGGTCATCTCCTCCTCCACAAGGTGTCCCTTCCCTTCTCACTCGAGCCATAGTGTCCCGGGGCTGCCTGGACTCAGGGTGTGGGTACACACGCAGCCGCTGGCACCTGCAACAAACGGCAAGCCAGAGACCTTCTGCTGAGACCCGTGTACCAGCAAGCACAAGCAGCCCGTGTGCCACTGGCAGCCAGGGCTCCGTCTTCAAACCCAAATCAGACCCAGCACTGTGCCTGCAGTGTGATCCATAGTCCTCATTGTAATGCGAGGATCCTCGGACCCCAGCCAACACATAAGCATGCCCCTGGCACACGGCCTGGGCAGCGTGATCGGGTCAGACACAAGCCTCACCCAGCCTTCAAGGGCTGAGCAGGTTGGCCAGGCCCCGGAGGCGGCACCAACCCCATGCACCTCCCTGCCAGGCCCCAAGTGTGGCCACTCCCCTGAGACCAGTCCTCCCGGTCACACTGCTACCCATGCAAGTGCCAAGGCACAGGGCCAGCAGAGTGTCTCACAATGGGACAAGGTCATCGGTGCCTGAGCAGGAGCTGGAGAACTGGAGGTAGGGGGGCAGGGAGGAGGGTGGGAGACACACAGTGGGAGCAGGTCCAAGATGAGGGATCCAGGGAGAGAGAGACAGAGTGTGGACATAGAAATCAGGGGAGAGATGGGACATGGGCAGAGATGAAGGGACAGGCAGAGAGAGAGACACGAGGCAGCCACGTGCAGAGGGAACGCCCCCCAGGTGCAGCAGGAGGATGGGGCCGGGCAGGAGTCAGACCGCATGGCCCCCATCCCTGGGAATTTTCCTCCCAGTGGGTGGGGTGGGAGGGCCAGGAGGGGCAGGCCAGGGTAATCAGGGAGGACAGGCCTCCCGGCCCCAGTGCTGTCCCCATGGGAAGAAAAGGCCACCACGTAACGACCCTGGGCCTTCCTGGGACCTCCCAGTGGCCCGAGGACTGGACAGGGGCACTCACCCTAGGGCACCTGTGCGCTTGGCTACTTGGCGACCCTATAGCTGTGGGGGGACAGGGAGGCGGTCCGCTGCTGGTCCTACTGCCAGCAGTGAGCATGGTTAAGCCGCCTGTAGCCCATATTCCTGCTTCCAGTGCTGCCATTCAACAGGATAATGTGGCCCTTATGTCTGTGAATTATGAATTCTAAGCCCCTAAGCTGTCACCAGTGTCCCCAGTCAGCCTGTGATTCACCCTGGGGCAGCTGGTGCGGGGGCCAGGGCTAAGGGGGAGGAGTCGGGGGTTGGGGGCTAGGCCAGGGGAGTAGTGGTAGGGGCTAGGCTAGGGGAGGAGCCAGGGGCTGGGGAGGAGCCAGGAGGAGGTGGGTTGGAGGCTCCCCAGCCAATTCCCTTGTTCTGGGATGGGGTTGGAGGTGCTGGCGTCCCAAATGTCTCCACCTGACCCATGGTCATAACACAGAGTAGCTGCTGGAAGGCTCCCTCAATCACATAATCCAGGCGACCAGGTCAGGTCCTACACCCAGTGGATGAAACGGATGTCGGTGGGCAGGTTTCCCTCATGGGGGCCAGGGCAGAGGTCGCATGGTCCGAGGTCTGAGCCCAGAAATGTCGTAAGCACCTGGTAATCATCCACACATTTGCAACAGCAGCACTGACCCGGGCTGGATGTCTGCGGCACCTGCTTCCCGCGTCAGAGCACCTGGGCTCAAGTGCCCACTCTGCTCCCAGGCCAGCTTCCGGCTAGCAGGGGACGGCTACCCACGCGGGAAACCCAGATGGAATTTTGGGCTCCTGGCTTCAGCCTGGATCAGTCCTGCCCAGGGCAGACACTTAAGCAAGTGAAGCAGTGGATGAAGCTCTCTCCCCCTGCTTTCAAAAAAAAAAAAAAAAAAAAATTAAAAAATTAAAAATTTTCAGAAAGGAAATGCTGAAAAAGCAAGTGGCTGAGCCCACAGGGGGAGGGGAGACGGGCTGGCCAGATGGTCTGTGAGGGTGGAAGGTCCTGAGTGAGGCTCGCAGGGCTGGGCTCTGGGTGCCCACAGGACACGGGCAACCCTGGGAACAGGGTCTGACGAGGCTCAGAGCCATCGGCTGGCCCTGCCCAGTTCTCAGCACTGGGCACAAGGCTCCTGAAGCCTGGCCTCCCCTTCAGCCAACTGCTCCCTGCTCGGGGGCAGGCCTGTAGTGCAGGGGCTCCACAAGGGTTCCTGACCAGCGGTTGGAGCTGGCGAGAAACAGTCTCAGGTCCCAGCCCTGCCACCGGCTCCCCTTCCTCCAGAGCCAATGGCAATCCCAGGCCAGCCCTGGTGACAGGCCAGCCCCCATGGGGCCTACATCTTCCTGGGTCATGTGGGGGCACCGTTCCCAGGAGGCCCCACCTTGCAGCTCTTCATAAGAGGCCAGGGGCCGAGCCACCTTCTAAGGGATTCCAGCCAATTCACCTGGGAAGGGCAGGTCAGGGAAGAGGGGGGTGCAACCGCTGCTCAGCCAGCCACAGGCACCTCTAGGGTGAGTTGGGGGCACCCTGGAGACATGGGGGTGGGGGGGCCTGCCAGAGCAGCCTAGGCCATGAGCTGAGTGGCCACTGGTGGCTGCCCTGAGCAACAGTGTGGTCCCAAGTCATAGGAATCGCGTCAGGACCACAGGCACACAGCCTCCCTGTGACCACCCACAGCAGCCTCCAGCCACCTGGGAGCGAGGGCGAGCAGGTAAGTGGGTGCTAGGAGAAAGCGGGCAAGGAGAGATGGCCAGATCCTGGGACACAGTGGCAATGGGGAGAGAGGTGGAACAGGCAGCCGGGGGCGGGGATGGACCAGGTGGAGCCAAGCTTACCAGGGCCCCTCCAGTGTCCCTGGTAAGGGGTCTCTCAGTGAGCCCACTGCCCAGCCTGACCCGGTAGAGCCCAGCATACACCCAACAGAACTCCGCAGGGCTTGGGGCTGGGGCCACGGCCTCACCCAGGGAGCCTGTGCCTCAGTTTCCCCATCTGGAAAGCACTTTCTTCACCTAGCTGCTCAGCCGGGCACAGGCATCAGCCTGGAGTCAAATGGGAACCCCAGGGCCTGAGCCTGAGATGCAGCCTGTCTCCCAGTGAGACAGATGGGCTCTGCCCTGCCTGCTTATGAGAGGTGGGGCACAACACAGTGTCTCCCACTGTCCTGTGGAAATGCCAGCCTGGCACAGACTGCAAAGCCCGCCAGGGCAAGCCTTCCGCATCTCGAGGCAGAGAAGGGGCACGCGTTTCCTCTGCTGCGGCACTCTGGTCCAGTTTCTGCCCTTCATGTGACCCCTCTGAGCCGCACAGGCCCTCAGCCACTCCCTCCACGCACCCGTGGCTCCTGGCAGGACATCAGGGGAAGTGCCCCTCTTCTCTAGCAGCACCAGGCTGCCCACACAGCCAGCGCAGGGGGCACTGGAGATGAGCAGGACAAGAGGGAACCAGGAGGAGCTCAGCCAATACCTGCTGATGCCGACCCTCCCGGACAGCCACCATCTGCCCTGGGCCCCACTGTGCCCACCTGCCCCGTGTACCTGACGTAGAAACCGGGTTCACTCGGTCTGTCAGTCCAGAGGGTTCCAAGCACTCCAGAACTTCTAGAACTAAGTCTGGAATTGCTTAATTTGGTGCCATGAAGTCCTGGTGCCAGGCTGGCTGGGTGGACTGCACAGGGCTGGACAGAAAGACTGCAGGGCGGCTGCCTACCCAACCCCTTACTCCTGGGACCAGCTTTCAAACGCAGGCACTTCACAGTCTGGCACCCACTGTGTGGCCAGACCGGCTTGGCCCTGACAGACATCCTTCACTAAAGGTGGCATGCAATGGCTACTCTGAAGGCCCCGGGGCCTCGGCTCTAGGCTCGGCAATGCAGGGGCAGGGCCCACCACAGAGAAAACTCAGGGCCCTACTCTCCTTCCAGGCCCTTGCTGCAGGCCCCAGGACCGCCCCACGCCGTTGGGCCCCAGGGAACGAAATCCCCCGAGGAACTCGAATGGAGCACCAAGGCTGAAGAAGCCCCCACCCTGGCACCCCAAGACACAGAGGACCTGGGGCCCCCCTCCCAGTGATAAGGGTCTTCCCTCTAACTCAGAAGCCTAGAACCTTGAAAGTCTCAGGCGCTATGGACCATGCTGCTTGGGCTGCCAGTCCAGAAGCTGCCAGGGTGACGGCACACTAATAAAACTTGACCCGCAAAAACAGGCAGTCAGCCAGGCTCCACCGCCTCTCAACCACAAGTTGCCCACCCAGCTCCCACGGACACAGTGGTGGGGCTCACCCTGTGCGGTGACATCCAGGCAACACCACGCCGGGGGACAGGCTATTTTTTCTCTCTATGGGCCACAAAGATAAACACACAAAACCACTCAAGTGTGTAAGATGTCAAGTCTGCGGACCACCCCAGGCCGTCCTGGGAAGTCCCACTGTGGGAACAGGCGCAGCCTTCTGACCCCGGGAGCGCGAGCGCGCGGTCCACAGTTGGGAATTCTGCAGGCTTGGAGAGGTCGCAGTCTTAGCCCTGCCTTGTCCTGCACTGCGTGAGTGGATCTGACAGAGAGAGGGCTCTGAGGACCAGCCGCCAATGAGGGGCAAGCACCAGGCAAGTAAGACGTGGCCTAGGGTGCCCGGGGCCCCAGGACGACGACGCTCCTGCCCAGCGCTCACCTGGCTCTTGCCACGGCGCCGGTAGCTCCGCCTCACCAGGCTCTTGTAGTTCTCGCTCTTCTTGGTCAAGTAGTAGTAGAGGACGCACTCGGCCACCGTCTGCAGACAGAACCAGAGGGGCAGGCTGAGGCACGGGAGGGCAATGAGAGTGGGGTAGTTGGGCGACCATGGGCCGGTCCCCGAACCTTGGGGTGCCTTGGTGTGCTCATCTGTGAAATGGGGTGCCTCACAAAGTGCTCCTGAAGACCAGGTCCAGTGAGCAGGGTGTGGGAGCCACCGCCCGGCACGGGCACGGCTGTAAAAAGGGCTCCTGTCATTACGGCCGCTGCTGCCGCCAATAACACTGTGTCATCCTGGCCCCTGGAGAAGCAGGGTCGGCAACCCCAGCCCTCCCTACCCCCACCCCGGTCTGGCCAGCAAGACACCCTTGCAGCGCAGGCCCAGTTTCCCAGTCACTGGGGAGCAGTCTAACTCCTGTGACACACTCCCGGGGTGTCCCCATCATGAAGGGGCTCCTGGCCACACAGTAGCTAGGGACAGTGTGGGTGAAGGAACTCTCCCCACTGCCCCACAAGGCAGCTGCCCTCAGGAACCAGCTCACTGCATCAGCCTGGCTCCCTGCTAGTAGTCACCTGTTCCCATGGGGTCACCTGTTCCCATGGGGTAGTCACCTGTGCCCAGGCCCTGGGGAAGCTTGGCTGGGCCCCCAGGCAGCCAGGCTGACTGCCATGAGGAGACTGCTGGTTCCCAGTGCCCAACGGGATCGTTCAACCTGGGTTTCAAGGGGAGGAGGTGTGCCTCCCACACAGGAAAGAGACCCTAGCTTGGCACATAACCATTAGACACGATCACACATGGGAAGGGGGAGTCACTCCCTGGGCCCAGATGGACTCTCCCTATCCTGTCCCGTCTCACTCCCGGCATGCCCAGCAGTCAGCTCGGCAAGAGGAGACATTGGCACCGCCTGTGATCCTCATGTCACTGGTGGGCTCCTGTTCCCAGCCGCAGACAGGGCCGGGGCATTCCGGGTTCCCCAAGACCACTGTGGCAGTGCAGGCCCTGCCCCAAGGCTGCTGGGGCTCCAGGGTCCCCTCCATGCCAGGCCCTCCAGCCCCTACCCGTGGCCTCTGTCATGATGCAGCTGGCTTCATGGTGTGCAAAGAGAGGGCCGAGCACACTTTGGGGACACTCTGTGTCCACTGGAGCCAGAGCCAAAGGGAGCAGAGGGGAGGGGCGGGGCAGGGTCTGGAGGGCTGGCCTTAGTCACAAGCCTGGCACGGCATCAGCATTAGGGCTATCAGCAAACACATGGTGGCCAGCAGAGGGATGAGAACGGAGTCCCGAGCCAGCCCTGGACAGCACTGTGACCCCGGCCCCTGAGGCCGCAGCTGGCCCATCTTGCATGCCACTGCTTCCAGAATGCAGCAGTTCCCAAGGACACACAGGGGTTCTAGGAAGGCTGTGGACACTGCACTCACCCCATGGACTCACGGACAGAATGGAGAAGGAGGGCTAGCAGTCAGAGCCAGAGGCCAGGCTGGCAGAGGCCTGCCAGGCAGGGTGGGAGGGCCCTTGGCTCCTGTGCCAGTGCACATCCAGGGGGCCATGGACAGTGTGGAGACGGAGGGCTGCTGGGGGATTGGGCCACACTCACCTTCCTCTCCAGGAACGAGGCGATCAGGCCAAAGTTCTTAGGGTGCTGCATGAACCTGCAGGACGAGACGGACAGGCATGAAGCTGGACCACAGGGGCTTCCCCGCCGGGCGCTGCCATCCCCTTCAACCGGGCTGGGCGGGCACCACCCTGTGTGGGGCGAGGGGGTGGGAGGGTTGAGGATGTGAAGCTGTGAGAGGGCGTTCCTTGGAGTGAATCACTGGTGTGAGCCTCTCTGAAGATGCATTTGTTTGTCCTGCCGAAGGCAGCTTCCAGGAAAAATGAGGACATGGCAGGCCGCTCCACGGCGGGCCTCCCCCACCACGCTCTTTTTTTGTTTCTCTCTCCAGCTGGGTCTGGGAAGTTGAGCCTGCTGGGGAGCTCAGCCGGAGCCCCACCAAGAGGTCACGGCCGGCTAGGCCTCCCCAGGAGAGGTGGGGCCCAGGCTCCGTGCCCATGGGCAGGCGGGAGGAGGTAGGCCAGCCAGGCAGTCGGCGGGGATGGCCTGCAGCCGGAAGGGGTGGCGGGAATTGGCGCCAGGCCACTGGTGTCCTGCAAAGCCTGGAGGATCACTGGGAAACCACACAGCGCTGAAATGTCAGGGTCAGGATCGTGGCCAAGAAGCGGCCACAGCAGGGGTGGGGACGGGGGTCGAGGGCTGCTCAGGCCCAGGTGCCCCCACAGCATGTTCCACTGCCCCTGGCAGCCTTCCATGGCGAGGAGCTGCAGGGTCAACGGCTGGCACTGGATGTGCTCGCGCTCCAGGTGGCCGGGCAGGAGGCCAGCGGGCACCACCCTGTTCCCAGGTCAGACAGTGGGCCCTCTCCAACAGCCTCCTCCCTCTTCCCAGAGGAAGCAGCAAGTGTAGGGTGACTTCACTGGACCAGCTGGGCCCCTCTCGCCCTCTCCTCACCCAAAGAAACCAAGAACGCCAGGCGAGGGTACGACCACCAGCCCACCTGTTCCCCCAGCCATTGGCCATGTGCCCTGCCCCCATCACCATGACACACCACTCCATATGGGGGGCCCTGAGGCAGTTCCTGTTGGGGCAGGGCCCTGCACGCACATTGACACGCATACTCCCTCTGCCCACGCAGCCCCCAGCACAAGCTGTGTCCTCAGCAGGTGTGCCACGGCAGACCTGGGGAGCCACGGCAGACCAGGGGAGCCACGGCAGACCCAGGGGAGCCACGGCAGACCCGGGGAGCCACGGAAGACCCAGGGGAGCCACGGCAGACCCGGGGAGCCACGGCAGACCCAGGGGAGCCACGGCAGACCCAGGGGAGCCACGGCAGACCCGAGGAGCCACGGCAAACCAGGGGAGCCACAGCAGACCAGGGGAGCCACGGCAGACCCGGGGAGTTGCTCAGACACAACGTGGAGATCATGGGAGGACCACACTGTCTTCACCCATACACAGGCATTCAGGATACTCCAAACACGCCTGCAGTCCATGGGTCAAAAACCCTGTGCGGAACCACCTCTGGGCTGGGCATGGGCCACCTGCATGGAACACAAATGGACTATGTGCCCCAGCAAACACTCCACGGTCTGAAAAAAAAAAACCAAACCCCAAACAGCTGGACCCAGACAGCACAGACTGGGACACTCACTCACCAGGCACAGCGCCATCTGGCATGAAAGGTGGAGTAGGCTTTGGTTTTGGCACATGGCAGTGTGAGGGTGCAGTCCTTGTGGACCTCAAGGCTAAATCCACTTTACAAGTGAGGAAACTGAGGCTGCGATGGCGGGGCGTGGCCACACTGCCAGTGAGAGGGCAGCTCTGATTGAACTGAAGAGGATTTCTGGCAGCCCTGAGCACCAGCCATTCCTCAGCCCGCGGCCACACTCAGCAGACACGCAGTTGGACCACGGCTGCCTGGCACCCAAGTTGCACCAGCCCCCCGCAGTTGCCAAGGTGACCAAGCATGGAAACCACTAGACCTGCAGACCAGCACAAGCAGCTGCACACAACACCCTGGAAAACAAAACACCAGACTGGCCGGCGAATGTCCCGTCCCCCTGACCACCTAGACCTGATTGCACAGGCAAGCACACGTCCCAGCACAGCCAGGCTCACATTTCCTGGGGCAGACACGGGACCGGGGCTGGGGAAATCAGATTCTCTCTCCCTACATGTGTCAGCGTCCAAGGCAGAAGCTGCTCCCCAAAACCTGTTCCTTCCTACCAGGACCCCTGGGTATCCCCTTGCATCCTAGCACCTGCCTGACCTATGGCTGAGACCATCTTGCAGGCCCCACAGGAAGCTTCCCTGCCTTGGAAAGGAACACAGCCAACCCTGGCCTGGGTGGGGAGTCACCTCTTTGCAGAGTGCAAGGGCAGCAGCTATTCAGAGCAGAGGGGATGGGACCAGGCGGGACACGCATGCCCCTGCTCCCTGCACCCCCAACATGGAGGCCTCTGTCCCCACCTCGGTCTCCCATGCCTGGCGTTCTGGGGCCTCCCTATGAGAGGATGCCCAGCCTTTGCAGGAAGTGGAGGGGTTGTAACTTCTGAGCACTGTCCCCAGATGAGAGGTGGCTCAGCAGGCCACACCTTGGGACCCCTACCAGGAAAGAAGCTCTCCTGTTGTCTGACGCCATCTCCCCAACACCTCAGCCACATAGCAGCCCCTACAGACTCCTATCTCTGCTCCCACCCCAGGCTTTTCCCTCTCCCCGCCACGTGCCTGCAGTGTGGCCTGTGTCACCCACCTGTTCTTTCAACACACAGGACTCTGCTGTGCATGGGGCCGCCTCACACTTTGCACCAGGCTGAGCCACATCCCCTGGGGCTTCATGCCCACCCAGACCCTCAGAGTGGGCCCTTCTTTGGAAACAGAGCCCCGGAGGATACAATGAGGTAAGATAGGCCCTGAGGATGCAGCATCCAGACAAGAAGGCAGGGAACAGCAGAGGCAAGGGTGGGGCGTGTGTGGTTGCCAACGACCGCGGGCACTGTGGCCAGCAGAGGCCCCCAGAGGACTTGACCTTGGACTTGTGTGTGACGCCCCAAACACCCAGGGTCTGAAGGAACCCCGGGGGACTCACTTCTCCCGGAAAGTGTCCTTCTCCTGCTCGCTCCACATGTTGGTGACCTGCCGGTCTTTGTACACCTTCATGGGGTCATCCATGAGCCCATTCATGTTGATGAACTTGATGCGCTGCTGGTCGGCATCATACAACATCGGAGGGATCACGGCCAGCTGGCGCATCTGCTTCTCCAGATTCTGCAGGGACAGGGAAGGAGGTGCGGGGCAGGGACAGCATGAGCAGCAGGCAGGACTGGGCCAGGGGAGAAACTGCAGAAGCAGAGAGAACGGGCAGCGTGTACCGAGCCACTGGATCCCACCTGCAGCGGGCGGTACTGTCAGCCCCTGGGTCTGAGGGCTCCAGGACAACCAGAAGAGGCTCGGAGCCAGCCAGGCCCATCCAGATCCCTGCAGGCACGCGGCTACTGGCCGTGAGTCACCCAGCGCTGGAGGGCTCAGTGCAGCCAAGGTCAGCCGATGTACGCCACCCAGCCACCTGGCTCCCACATCCGACCTCTACACTCATGTCCAGAACCATGGCTGGGAGCAAAGCCTCAAGTGCCTGGGTCCAGCCACCGTTGCACAGCCCTCAGTGCTGAAGCGTCAGCCTTCCTGGGCTGCCTTGAGATGCAGGGATGGCAGCAGAGATGTCTCCAAGGCTCCCCGCTCTCCCCTCCAGGCACTGGGCACATGCCCTTCCTTCACATTCCTCAGGGAACTCGTGGGCCACCACCTACCTACCTGCAGCCCACTCCCTGGTCCCTCCACAGCCCTCAGGAGCCCATAGGCTGGACTCTTATGTTGCTGGGTGTGTGTGACAATTGACTGGGAACACACAGGAGGCCCCGCCTTCCCCCACCCCCTGGCTACAGGTGCCAAGGTGCTGCCAGGCCAGCACCCCGTGGGACACCCACAAAGCCACAGCATCAGCAGGACATGTAGCCGAGACAAGGCCAGCCACAGTGGGTAAGGGTTGGCAGCTACGGGCTGTGGCTTTCTGGGTTCCATTTCCTGCCACAGGGACATAGTTCCAAATAACACGTCACAGAAAGTTTTAAAAGAAAAAAAAAAATTTCTAATTAACCATTAAGCCCCAAAATGGCCTAAATCATCACCACGTGGGTAGACCGACAGGAATGCAGATTCTGGGGCTGTGCTGGAGAGTCAGGTGGGGGCTGCCAGGTCTCAACCAGGCTTCTGCAATTCAAAACAGCCGCCACCTCTCTGGACTCTGGGGCCGGCTACACGTGAGCCTGGCCCCAATGTGCAGGTGCCTCTGGAGTACCTGTGTGTGCCCGGTGCTGAGGAAGAGAGGGGCTTTTAATTCTGTCTCACTCCACTCACTCCCAACCTGAACAGAAGTCCTCACTGGCATACCCTGGCAGCCACAGTGCGGGGAGTGGGCAGCTGAATGCCACACAGGACCCAGGAGGAGCCAGGCTCAGGCCAGCCCTTTCCCCAGGAGGCTCTGTGGACCCAGTGACCACGGCCAGCATCCCCTTGACTGAGCTCAGGTATCCAGCAACCCCAGGGCAAGGCACAGGGCAAACAGGACCACGTCCAAGTCAGGGGTTGTACTTCCTCTGCCTTTGCAGGTTCGCCTAGGACCTCAGGCTCTGGGCCCTAGGAGCTGAGCTCGGGACACACGGCCCCCAGCTGGCCTGAGAGACTGGGCAGCATGGGGAGAAGGCAGGGCTGGAGCAAGGGGCAGCTGGCCCCGAGTCCTCTGTGGCTGTGCTGCTGGACCACGCAGGTCCCCCCTGCAGGCCTGGAGACGGCTTCCCATGCATGACCACTGGTGCCTCAATAGCCCACACCGCCTCCCAGGTCCCTGTGCAGAACCCACGGGCACTCACCTCCTGCTCCGAGAGGCCATCGATGATTTCTGACACCTCGTGCTCGCTGCGGGCAGCCGACATGGACAGCCCACTGCCCCGCTGGCCCACCCTGCTGGGGGCCAAAGGGACACACTCAGTCTCTGCAAACCTGAACCCACCACTCCCCCGGCGCAGGGACAGGGAGGAGGAGAGGCGGCTTGCTGCAGGCCCATGATGTGGGGGGCACTTGGCCTCCGGGATGTAGGGAGTCACACAGCTGGACACTATGCCTCCCCTGCCCGCTGGCAGCCTGAGACCGCCCGCCACGGACCCTTACCTTTGCATGCGCTCCTGCAGCTCGCGCTGCTTGCGGATCTCGGGGAACTGCTTCTCGTAGTACTCGCGCACCTTGCTCTCCTTGGCGCGCCGCCGCGGGTTGTTCTCAATGCGCTCCACTTTCTTCTCCCAGGCCTCCATGAGCTGGTCATAGCGCTGGCAGAACTTCTGCTCCTGTACGCGGCACAGCACACTCGCCACAGCTCTGACCCCGTATGTGGCTGTCTCGTTCCCAGCCCACAACGTAATGCATGGTCCCGTGGACAGGTAACACACAGACACATTCCCATGGGCAGGCAATAGACACATGTGGTCTCAATCACACACACACACACAGGGTCTCATGGGCTGGCAGATGACAGACCACATACAGTCACAAGGAAGCCCGGGGCAGGCCTGAACCCCACAAGAGAGAACTCCAGTTTTCCCTATGGGAGGCAGCCACCACCCTGGCCAAGCCTCCCCATGTGGAGAAGCCACCAGGCATGGGCATCTGTTACATTTAAACTGCAGGCTTGACCACGGTGCCACCTGCCACAGCCTGGACCTGTTAATTGTGTACTCCACTCACAGCCCCTGGAGGGCCCCGAGCACAGGCAGCTTGCGACGGTGCCCGCATCTGTGGATGGGGAAGCCACCCTAGGCCAGAGCAGACCTGGCTGCCTCCCTCCTGTACCCAACGCCCAGGAGAACACCCCCAGGCCCAGGAGAAGGTGAACCTTGTTGGCTGTGGGGTGCTGGGAGCCACAGTTCACACATAGGAGAAGCAGGGTCCACAGCCCCAAGTGCTGACTCAGGCGGGCTGTGGGGCCTCCTTGGGACCCTGCCTGGTGTGGCACTGCACTTGGAGGGAGTAGGGAAGTGGCTGCTTTCAGGAAAAGGCCGGCACAGGCCCCTCCTAAGGAGGGAGGTCTCAGGGCTGCAGGGTGGGCTAGGGGCACCTCCCACAGTGATGGCCTCTGCACAGCCAGCACACGCTGAGCCCATGGCACCCACCCACCTCTGCAGCTCTGCTAGGGCCCAATTCTGAGATGGCAAGGACTTCTCCAGCGGCCTCAGTGTGCAGCAAAACCCACTGTCCCCGCCCCTTCTAAGCCTGACACCCTCCCTGCCAGCCTCATGGGATTTCCAGAAACTTCACGTCCACTACCGCCCTGAGGTCTTCCCAGCAGCTTGGGGTCACAGCGGGACCCGGAGTGTCCCCGCTGATGTGGCCTCCAGAAGCCTCGATTCTCTGGACCTTGCGAGGGGCTGGCCAGCAAGCCCCGGGGAGGCCCCACGTACCCATTGCTTCCGTGCGTGGTTCCTCCTTTTGAAGTACAGGATTAACTTCTTCCGCATGGCCTGGTTTCTACAGCAGGGGACAGCAGACAGAATCAGCACCACAGAGGGGCTGGCCCACCCAGTTCAGGCCCCTACTGTCCCAGCCTGCCCCACCCTCCCCACCGCTGTCCCAGGTCTGCCCAGCCAGGAACCTGCTGTCCCAGTCCTCCTCTCCAGGCCTGCCCCATCCTGACTGCCACTGTCCCAGGCCCTCCCCTGTCCTGGCTCCACTGCTCCAGGCCCTCCCCAATCTGGTCCCCACTGCCCCAGGCCCTCCCACCCAGGTGCTCCTTATCCTGACCTCCATCTGCCCTAGTCTCTCCCCGGCTAGGCCCTCCCTGTCCTAACTGCTGCTGTCCCAGACCTTCCCAACCCTGATCCCTGCTGTCCCAGGCCCTCCCCATTCAGTCCCCAAGTATCCCAGGCCTCTCTGTCCCAGCCCTGAGCGGGAGCCCTGCATTCACCTCGTTACTATTTCTCCATGCCCCAGGAACTGTTGCTGTGCACTGGCTGTGTGGGAGCTGAACGCCTGTGGCTGCCTCCTTCCCATCCCCACAGGCACCCACATACCCTTGTGGCCCACCAGCCACACCTGTGCCTCAGGCAGAACTGGTCACACAGAAATATCCCTGGACTTGGGCCAGGTGGGCAGGTGTGAGCCCACAGCCCCACAGCTGCATGCAGGGCCGGGGTCTCAGGGTGTGACAGGTGAGCATGGGGTCCCCTGTTAGGGTGTCAACCCACACAGTGCCCTTAACTTTACACATGGTCCCACAGGTGCCAGGGGAGCAGGCTCTTCCCAGGGAGGACACGGCAGCACCAAGAGAATCAGGACCCAGAGCAAGGGATATGAGCACAGGTGGAAAAGAGGTGAGACAGACGGGTGGGCTGGAGGAGGACAGCGGGAGGCAGCCAAGGGCACGGGCTCAGACCCAGTGAGAGACTGAGAATGGAGTTCCAGGGACAGGCGAACCAGGCAGGCATTGGGGTCACAAGGCACGCCAGAGGTCGGCGCCTACACCGGGCATGGGCATGAGTAGTGGCCCACAACTTGTCCACCTGCTGGAGTCCACAGTGCCATTAGCTCCCAACCTCCCCATGTGCCAGTGCCCCAAACCTACTGAATGTCAAAACTCACACCAGGGAGCCACAGCCTGTGCCCCTGTCCTCTGCAACCCGAGTCTTGGGGGAGGGCAAGGTGGATGCTGGACAAGGAGGGACAACGCACGGCGTGGGGCCACCACTCTCTGGGTCCCATCTCAGCCGTGACCCCAATCCCCTGGCCTGAGACCTCACCACTCATATCAATAAATCACCAGCACAATGGAGGCCTTGGGGTCAGGGACAGGCTGGGACTTTAGCCCTGCTCCATAACAGTGTCTTCAAGCAAGATGAGACCAGCAGTGCCATCCACTCCTCCCCACTGCTCTGGCCCTGTGTGCTGAGCAGGTGCTGGCTGAATGCTATAGCTACACAGGAGGACACACCAAGCCCTGGCCTCAGGGAGGTGACCCTCACAGTGGCCACGCTGTCCATCAGCAGCACAGTCGAGGCTCCAGGCAGGGACTCAGCGACGGGAGGGTCTGGAGAGACAGAGGGGAAGGGCTAGGGAGGAGTGGTGGGAGGGCTAGGGGGGCGGGAAGAGAGGGCTGTGGAGACAGGGCAGGAGGGCTAGGGAGACGGGGTGGGATGGCCAGAGGTGGGTGCTAAGGAGTGTCCAGGGCTTAAGATTCAGAGTACCAGAGGCCCCCTAGGAGACCACCATGGAGAAAGATCTGAAAAGAAGGGGGCTAGAGGCAGAGGGTGAGCAGAGCATGCCCCAATGTCCTGCAGTGGAAAGGACCCAGGGGCAGACAGGAGAAGCTCATGTGGTCAGAATGCCCACGTAGGCAGAGGCCACAACACGGGCCAGGGAGGCCACCCTGGCTGGGGCAGCTAAGCTTGGACCAAGAAAGGTTTAGGCTTTTATGAAAAAGACAGGCAGCCGAAAAGGCCCAAAATCAATGCTGAGGGCAGCTATGAGCACCCAACTCTGAGGTCTGCTGTCCACTGTGAGGCCTGGATCTCATTTCCGCTGTCCACTGTGAGGCCTGGATCACATCTCCGCTGTCCACTGTGAGGCCTGGATCCCATTTCCGCTGTCCACTGAGAGGTCTGGATCCCAGCTCCACTGTCCACTGTGAGGCCTGGACCCCGGCTGTGCTGTCCACTGTGAGGCCTGGATCCCAGCTCCACTGTCCACTGTGAGGCCTGGATCTCGGCTGTGCTGTCCACTGTGAGGCCTGGATCCCGGCTGTGCTGTCCACTGTGAGGCCTGGATCCCAGCTGTGCTGTCCACTGTGAGGCCTGGATCTCGGCTGTGCTGTCCACTGTGAGGCCTGGATCCCAGCTCCACTGTCCACTGTGAGGCCTGGATCTCGGCTGTGCTGTCTACTGTGAGGCCTGGACCCCGGCTGTGCTGTCCACTGTGAGGCCTGGACCCCGGCTGTGCTGTCCACTGTGAGGCCTGGATCCCAGCTGTGCTGTCTACTGTGAGGCCTGGATCCCAGCTCCACTGTCCACTGTGAGGCCTGGATCCCGGCTGTGCTGTCTACTGTGAGGCCTGGACCCCAGCTGTGCTGTCCACTGTGAGGCCTGGACCCCGGCTATGCTGTCCACTGTGAGGCCTGGACCCCGGCAGTGCTGTCTACTGTGAGGCCTGGACCCCAGCTGTGCTGTCCACTGTGAGGCCTGGACCCCGGCTGTGCTGTCCACTGTGAGGCCTGGATCTCATTTCCGCTGTCCACTGTGAGGCCTAGATCCCATTTCCGCTGTCCACTGTGAGGCCTGGATCACATCTCCGCTGTCCACTGTGAGGCCTGGATCACATCTCCGCTGTCCACTGTGAGGCCTGGACCCCGGCTGTGCTGTCCACTGTGAGGCCTGGATCCCATTTCCGCTGTCCACTGTGAGGCCTGGATCACATCTCCGCTGTCCACTGTGAGGCCTGGATCCCGGCTGTGCTGTCCACTGTGAGGCCTGGATCCCATTTCCGCTGTCTACTGTGAGGCCTGGATCCCGGCTCCGCTGTCCACTGTGAGGCCTGGATCCCATTTCCGCTGTCCACTGTGAGGCCTGGATCCCGGCTGTGCTGTCCACTGTGAGGCCTGGATCCCGGCTCCACTGTCCACCATGAGGGCTTCATTCTGACAGCTGACTCCAGGCTGGGCCAGGAACACAGCTGATGAGCCCAGCGTGAGAGCCATCAAAATGAAGAATCACCAAAACCCAGCCAAACCACAAGACTGTCAGAAGGATGTGGGGTCCTCTCCATAAGTGACTACAGAGCTGGGACAATCCGGAGTCAACATAAACACTCACCCGAGATTACAGACCCAAGAACCAAACAAGCCCCGCGTCCTTGTGGGTCTAAATCCATGACTGCATAAATAAACACATGGAGAAAGGGAAATCAGTCCCGTCTCCCTAGGGCCCAGGGGGATTCCCAGAACAGGCACAGAGAATTCTGGCTGCATCATGTCCCTTTAGGCGGGCCCACCACCTACCAGAGCCACCGCTGTGCCAACGGGCCTCCAGCAGGCCCCACCCCAGGGGCACAAACCTGGGGACTACAACGTTGGGGCCAAGCCCGATACAACTCCCTTATGGCATCAGTCCCAAGGCAGAATACAGCATCAGAGCCACCAAGAACCTGCTCCAGATGTACCCCATTAGGACAAGCAAGGAAAGGCTGAGCAAGGGGCTGGCTCCGGGGTGCCAGGTGTGTGGGTGTGGCCTGTGGGCATGGCTGTAGTCAGCCTGGCCTGTGGGTGCGGGTAGCATGGAGCAGCGTCTCAGTCTTGCAGCCGCCACAGGTCCCAAGCAGCCCCTGCCTCACCAGCCGCCCACTGCTGTGGGCAGGGCACAGAGTCTCCCCCGCCTCCCGGCAGAGCCGTCACCTTCCAAAGCCAGCATGGTGCTTGGCACCCAGAGGCCTCCTGATATTGCCAAAGAGGACAAATGTCAGGTCCGCAGGCTGCAACTGGCACAGGGTGCTGGCGCTGGCCACAGCCAGTGTACTTGGACTGCGGTGCTTTCTAGAAAACCGAACCCACTGCCAGACCCAAGAACTCAACCCAGAACATTTGTCCAGTAGTCTGGCGACCCACCACTGACTTCAGGGCATAGGCTGGGGTCTCAGGCTCGGGACCCCAACGATCCGGGCACTCAGCTCACCACAGTCTCCGCCACTCCCTACTGCCTCGCTAGGGCCTCTCCAAGTCCCAGAGGCAGCTGGCTTCATGGGTAGGGCCCTGGACTCCTGGCTGATGTCCGTGTGTTTAGCGTTGTCCTGGCAAACGCTTCTGAGTGTTTACTCTGTTCCAAACAGTGTTTTGACCTCGGAGATGCAGATGGCTGATAGTGGACGGTGTTTCGGCTGAGGTTCCGGTCTGTGAGGGCCCTGTGCAAGCTGCCAGTGGAGAGCGTCTCCATGGAGTCCTGAAGGAGTCAGGGTGTCAGGAAGCATGCGTCCGCCATCCATGCCAGCCTGGGGCAGGAACGACAAGAGCTGGGAGGGCAGGTGCATGGGGCCCCCTAGGAGATCCCCTGGGGGACCTGCTGGCCGTGGCTGGGTCTTGATCGGCCATCTGCTCTGCTCACACAGCCTGAGCAGCCACAGCAACCAGAGGAGCAGCGTGGCTGGGCCAACCAGGGGTGGCTGAGCTCACGGCCACAACCAGCGCTGGCAGCCCCGGGCCCGATCCTGCCCTCCTTCACGGAGTCACGCCTGGGTGACAGGGAGAGCAGGGCCCCTGGTCCCACAGCAGGTGCCCCTGCAGCAGGAGGAAGCACAGGAGGCCATCCCAGCCACCCACACCGCAGCAAGTCAGGCGTGAAATTAATTTCAGCTCCAGGCCGGCGCAGACATAGAGGAATTCAAGTGATAGGCAAGGCCCTCAGGGACGGTCACCCTCACCCGCCACAACGCTGGCGATCCTGCTGTCTCTGCCACGGCTGTGACATCCCACACACCCATGGGGACCCCCACTAGGGGAACATCAGACCCTGATTACTGCCGTCCTCCTGGGACCCAGGACAGGGACTGGTGGGTCTAGACATCCAATGAATGACAGTGGGATCACCAATTCTCTACCCTTAGGGACAAGACCAAGGTGCACCAGCCCTGGGACCAGCCCCGAGTGGGGCACACGTGGGCCACCCAGGACTACTGCCAACCTGGGCCTGCTTCACAGACAGGACAAAGAGCAGGGCAAAGGACTCGGGCAGAGTGAGCCAGGGCCAGGCCTGAGGCACCCGTGGGCCAAAGCCCCAGGCCCCCCCGGACAAGGCACTTCTCTGCGGAAGATTATGGGGATGGCTTCAGCACAGGTGTGTCTACTGAACCCCACTCCTGGCCCTACTTTCTGCGCCCAGTTCACCCATGTGGGAGCCTCGTTCCCTTCTCACTTGAATTCCCTGGCTGCTTTTACTTCCAGAAATCACTCACATACCACTTGGGGGAGGGGCTGACAGGGAGTGCCTCGGGGCTGGGTGCCAAAGATGTGGTATGGGGGGCTGGGGGCAGAAGTGCCCACGACCCGCCAGTGCCCCACACTGGTGACTGCACAACACAACACAGCCCACTGGCTGCAGCTGGGCTCGACAGCAGCAGTGACCCCACAAGGCAGCCCCAAGAGGCCCAAGGGAGCAGTCAAGCTGCTGGGCCAAGGGGCCTGGCCAGTCAGAACCTGCAGGGCTTGAAACAATGCAGGGCAGCTGGGAAAGCCACGGGTCAGCATCAGCCACTGCCCAGGAAATACGGCGCTCCCAGGTCTCACACGGATGCCTGGGCCCTGTGCGTGACCAACCAAGGCACCGAAATGCAAGCCTAGCCTGGCCTCCGCTCTCACCTCTGCCCTGTGCATAGCCGTGTGGTCCTGTCCCCAGACTTCCTGTATGACAAGCCGATGGCGTATCCCTGCCTCAGCCAGAAGTCTACAAACAAGCCAGCCCCTTCCAAGCATTCCCCCAATCCCCAGCACAGTCCTGGTACCCTGTGATATCTACTGCCACCCCAACATCAAGTACACCCCCAGGATGCACCTGCCCCCAGGCCTGGGTTAGCACTCCTGGTCACCTTGACTGGACTGTGTTCCACATCCTGGGACACCCCCAGGCAAGCAACTACAGGACCCCATCTTGCCCCAGGCCCACGACCTTTCAACATGGACAGGATGCTGTCTGCACCTCCCCACCCCAGCTGTGTCCTAAGCCTCATGGGGTCACTCCCTCTGTTCTGGCTCCAACCCTGCTCCACGCCTTGCTAAGACCCCAAGCTAGATCCTACCAGGCCCAGAGTTCTTGCCCAAACTCTGGCGTCTCCCCTACTCCCAGCACCTGGCCCCACCAAGAGCATGGCCACGGGGCGCCAGCACTCACATTTTGATGTTCTCATGGTACTGCCGGGTGTCGGAGGGCTGGTTGTACAGTGGCTGCAGAACAACAGAGAGAAGCACATCAGAGTGGACTGCGCCGGGCAGTCGTGACCAGCTGCAGCGCCTAAGGCCCTGGCACCGGGGCACCCACTGGCTTCAACAGGAACCTAGGTACTGGCATGTGATCAGGCCAGGCACAGAGTGTGACAGTTCGGCAGGATACCATGGGGTGACTGCCACGGTGGCTGCTCCCAGGGGCTGGGCAGTGCTAGCCTGGAAGGGACGCCCCTGCAAGGGCTGAGATCAACCCTGGCTACCAGACATGGAAGCTGCCACATCTCTGGGCACCATGGAAACCCCCGGCCCAAACACTGACATGTGGTTGCACTCCTCCACCCAGCAAAGGCAAAGTGCAGAGGCCAGCCATGTGCTGGGGAGTCTCTGGGGCAGCAAGGAGCCTGTGGCCTGTGCTGCTGCATATGCTTGGGGCGGCCAGGCCCAAGCACTGCTAGGAGATGGGTGCAGGGCTGGGCATGCTGCAAGCCAGCCATACATGGCACAAGCCAGCGCCTGGGGACTTGTCTCAGTACACAGCCACGGGCCTGGGTAAGGAAGCACAGCTACCGCCCACGACGCAGCACGGCCCCGACAGGGAGCATCAGTGGCCCTTGGGGGTTTAACACGCATCCCGAGTGCTGCGAGACACAAGCTTGAATGAGAGCCTGCTCTCCATACCAAGCCTGCAAATGGTCCACACTTCCTGCCCATGGCGTCCACTGTGTCTGTCGCCCTGCATCCCTCTCCTGTGCCCATGGCAGGGACCTCCCACAGTGTCCAGTGCGGACGGGTACAGGTGGGACGCCAAGTTCCAGAGCCTCAGGGCAGGGCCGAGACAGGGACTTAGCAGGTTCTGCCCTGCTGCCCGGCCAGCAAGGCCCAGGCCCAGCCCCCGTCCCCTAGGGCAGTGGGTGGCAGCCGGGCCTGCTGACGACACGGGCCTCACCATGGTGACTCAGCCCTGGGCTGTGGGCCCAGCTCCTCTCCGGGGACGAGGACGTCACCCAGTGCTGGTACAGACAACTTTTCTCCACCCCAGGTCACGCTGCCCTCCCAAGCCGCTCTGCCTGAGGCACAGCAAGGTGTGCCCACCCCCAACCGGGCACTGAAGGGGAAAGGAGAAGTGAAAGTGGCCAGAGCCGGGCATGTGAGGTGAGAAGGCGCACACAGCACCCACCCCAACTCCATGAGGGAGGGCCAAGGCTGCAGATCCTCCTCCCTTGGGAGATGCCCGGCCCCCATCTGCACCCCGGGCCGATGAAATGACCCCAGAGCCCGGGGACAGGCCCAGATGCAGCCCAATTTACAAGCACTTCCCCCCGCTCGGGGTCTCAGGATCCCATCAGGACAGGGCACAGGACAGGCTCTGCCTCACTGGGCATCCGAGGAGCCCAGGAACTCAGACACGGCAGTGGTTTCGGTCTGGTATGGAACTTAAGGAGGTCAGGCTGCCTGCAGGAGCCAGGCAGGGTGGAAGGAGCACTGAGGACTGGGCAGGGGGCCCAGGCTTTGTCAGCACGGGGAGGCCTGGGGAAAGGAGGCCAGCAGAGGCCCGACTCGGCACACAGGAGCCCTGCAGGTCCATCACCATGCGCCCAGGCAAGCCGAGGCCTGAGAGCCACGTGGAACCTGGCCTGAGCAACCTGGGACGACCCTCTAGGTGCTGGCCCAGCTGCAAAGCAGCAGAGAGCAGACTCTGCTGGACTCCCCCTCAAGCAGACGCGGTGCAAGTGGAGCCCAGGGCCCGCACAGTTCCCCCCGACCCCATCCCACCCTCTGCAGAGGCGGCACGAGGCCAAACAGCTCCTGCGGTCAAAGCCTGAGACTGCACCAGGGGCCAGGCCAGCACTGCGGCCACCAGGTGTCCAAGAATCCTCCCGCCAGGGGCTGCCCCGGCCTGCTTTGAGCAGACAAGGCCCAGGCAGCCCTACGGTGGGAGCCCACGGTAGAGGCAGGCATGCGCTGGTGTGACTCAGAAGAGCAGCTGTCCCAGGGGGAGGGAGGGCCCCATGGGCCTGCCATTCAGCCAGCTAGAAGGCCAGGGGGACAGGTAGCAAAGGAGGCGTCAGTGCCAGCCTCAACGCCACCGTGACACCAGGCTCTTCAAATAACACCTCCATGCAGGGAGAAAGCGAGGAGTAACTCAAACCTGTGAACACACCTTCCACCCACTCCCTGCTCCAACCCACGGGCCAGCCAGCAAGCTGGGTACCCCCCAACCCAGCCCTGCCAGGCCCGCCTCTGCTTTGCTCCTCCTTCCCCATGCACATCCGCCAGAAGCTCACACCTCCCTCCCAGAGAGCTCTCTCCCTGCCCGGCTGTGGGCAGCAGCCTCAGGACTGTGCCCGTGGACAGGAACGCCAGCGTCCCCAGAGAGCCTGGCCTTGGCAGAGTGCGCCCTGGCTGCATCACAGTCTATGAACGATGACCCCTCCCCACCGCATCCCCAAACCAAAGTGGGGCTCTGCATCCTGTGACCCCAGGGCCTGGTGGCACAGCACACTGTCCACTTGGTCACCTGCTGAGTGACCACAGGTAAGATGTTGTCCTCTCCCAGGGCTACACCTCCGCAAACCTCACCTGCAGTGCCCTGTCCCGGAGTCCGTTCCCTCCCCACCTAAGGCCACCACACCTTGAGCCGCCTGTGCCCCAATCTGGAAAGGCTTCTCTGCTGAGATCCCCAATGGAGATGGGTCACCCAGTCTCCCCAGGAAGCAACAGTGAGGTCTGCAAAGCCCTCCTTCAGACCAGCTCCACGACCCCACCCCGACCTCAGCCTCTGACCCCAGCAGGCTCAGAGACAAAGCGAGGAGAGGGAGAGTGGGAAGTGGGTCAGTGCCACTCCCATCCCAACCTCACCATCCCTATATGGCAAAGCAGCAGCTCCTTGGAGGGGATGGAAAATGGGGCAACCAGTCTACACAAGAGCCCACAGTCCACTCCCAGCCCAGGACCAAGCAGCCATCCACACAGACACTGTGCTCAGGGCCAATGGACAGACCTGGAGACCCTGGCCCAAATGAAAGCCCGCGTTCTTTGGCCGTGGCCACATGTGGCAAGCATCTCCGACACAGAAGACTGTATGGCTACAGATAACCGCTGGGTGTACACACTGAATGGGCGAATTGTGTGGCAGGTGCACAGTGCTCCAGCGAAGCTGGCGCCAGGGACCTCACAATGTAAGAAGCCACTGCCCATGCCTACGCCCCAGCAGAGCCCCAGTGGGGAGCCCAGCTGGAGATGGAGGTACAGTAAGATCGTCAGGGAGCCCCATCTCTACCTGCTATCCGTCCACACATCCAGAGCGGCCAGCGCTGGCAGTAGCTCTGCCTGCACCAAGCTGACCCAGCCCCAGAAAACTCGGGTGGACGACCCCATGTTGCCCACCATTCACCACACTGGGCAGAGTCTGTCACACGCATCAGAAAGGGGGCCCTTCAGGCTCCCCAACTCCATAGGCAGGAAAACATGGGTGCCAGGAGGGGAGACCCTTCGCACAGGCTCTTGGCCCACGCCTGTGCAGCAAGCTCAGAGCCGGGCTTCCAAGATACAAGACTTCACTGATGCCCTGCCTGTACTCAGCGGCCCCAGATCCAACACAAACAGAAAGGAGCCCTGGTGTGCGCTCCTGGGGCTGAGGCCCCTGTGTCCCATTGCCCCAGGCCAGGCTCTCAGAGGCCAGGGTTGGCTTTCCAGCCCCACCCCCACCTTGATGCTCACCCAGTGTGCAATGACTCCTACCACGGAAATACCAGTCATAGCCACAGGGAGCAACTCTGACCAGCACGTGTGGTCACCGGCTGGCACCAGCACTGGCATGGGTGGGATGGCCGCACCCGTTCTATGTAGGAGGAAACTGAGACACAAAGAAGTCAAGAGACCTGCTGAGGTCAGAGTCCCGAAGCATCAGGCCGGGGATTGCACATAGACTGTGTGGTCCACGCAAAGGTTCCACAGCCTGAGCTGCGACATGCCACCTGCCCCACCACGTGGCTCTACCTGCCACAGGGGGCCTCTGCCTGGCCCCCACCCACTCCACAGCTTTACCAGGAGGGTGCGTTGTTTCCTGTACCCTGGCCACCACGGACTTCCTGTATCTCCTCCCCCTCCTCCCCCACCTGCTCCCTGCCCAGACAGCTCCCCGCCCCACCCCAGCTCACCAGCTCCACCTGGGGCCCCAGGCCTTCCAGAATGCGATGTGCAGCTTCGGCCTTCTTCTGCAGGACGGAGAGGCGAAGTGGAAAACACACAGAGAAGAGATTATAAATAGAGGCTTCCGGGAACAGCGGGCAGCTGCCCAACCCACATGTCGCACCACAGCCTTCCCCAGCCAACCGCCCCTCCCCCAGGCTGGGAAAAACAGAGCAGGGCCTCTGGACCCCGCGGTGTCCCCAGCAGGCTGGCCAAGTTTGGGTTTCAGGCCCCGTGCCCTGGATGTGGGCACTGCTCCCTGCCAGGCCCGGGCCGCTGCCTTGCCCTGGGAGCCGGTTGGGTCGCCTGCGATGACCTCAGAGCTTGTGCAGCAGCGAGGGGGCGGGGGAGGGGCCGCGGGGCTGGAGGGTGGCCTTCTAGGATTCCTGTGTCTCACAGTCATGTGACAAGGTCTGGGCTGCCCCCGGGGCTCCCGCCTCCCTCCCCACTCACAACCCGGGACTTATTAGGAAAACAGGAACATGTGGCTGAGAGGACTCCCCAAGGCTGCCTCAGCAGGCTGGGCCCCGCCCCCCACCCTAGGCCCTCAGCCCTGAACGCGGCCATTGTCCCAGCTGGCCCGCAGGTGGTCCCGGCTACAGGGGTGAGCGCACAGGGGTGGCTTCCCCAAGGCTGTAACAGACAGCAGAGGGCAGCACGGGCTACCCGGAGCCCGAGAGAAGATGGAGTGTATGGAGTACGTGGTCATGTTGCAGGGACCCATCAATGGGCAGCAGGGACTGGAGCCACATGAGCCACTTCCTCCTCCTCTCTCTCACACACACTGCCCAGACCCAGAGGATGTAGCTGACAGCATGGCTGGGGCAGCCCTGCAGACAGAGGGTGTACTCTGGCACTTCCTGCACCATGGGTTTGTAGGTAGGCTCAAGCTGGCACCTAGAACAACCTCTGCCCAGAGCCAGGGCCCAGCCCACCCAGGGCAGAGCCAGGCTCTCGGCCTTCTGTGCAAACCAGAACTCCGAGGACGAAGTATCCTCGGCGTGTGGCTGGATACGCAGGTCAAGGTGACCACACACAGCATGCATGACCAACATGCCCATCACATCACACCCAAGCACCAGTGAAGTGAACACAGCAGCCTACTTTACAGACACAGAGAACCAAGGCAGAGAGGAAGCCGGGAGAGCCCCACAGGAGGACTCAGGCAAGACTCAGCCAGGACTTCCCCACTGGCAGCAGGAAGTATCCCCCTTGGGTGTGAGGAGGGCAGAATCTGCAGGACTGGGTCCGGGGAGGGGTGGGCTCTGGGCTCCCCAAGCACTTCCTGAATACCCACTTGGCACTGAGTTTGGAAGAGACTCAGCCCCTGTCAGGCAGGGCCAAGGGGCCAAGGGTAGGGATGGCAAGGCCAGGGCACAAGGACAGGAGTGTGCAGGAGCAGAGCGGACACAGGACTGTACCAGTAAGAGCCCAGAAGAGCCCGGCATGCAGGGCTTTGAGGGCTAAGGGACCCCGAGGGGATGCAGACTTCCGGCCCAGAGCACTGTGCCCGTTTGTGGGGTGAACCCACAGATCTGTCTCCTGTCTCTTTCCCTCCACCACTGCATTCCAAATAAAGAACTCCTAACAGAAAAGGCAACCACCTGTCCCCAGGGTGCTACTGCTCACCCACCTTACAGATGGGAGCAGGAGTTGGGCACACCCCAGGACCCAGGAGTATTCCACAGAGCGTGAGGGCTCCCCACTCCTGGCCGGCTCAACCCTGACCACAGTTCAGTCCTAACAACATGGGCTAAGTAGTCACCTTAGGAACGCTGGTGAGCTGAGCTGCTAGGGGATGGGAGATGGGGGGAGGGGTCCTCAGTTCTCACCCCTCCCCTGAGGGTGGGCCCTCCAGCTGCAGGTTCTACCAGCTCCGTGCTCCGGCCACCTGCACTACAAACTTCCTCCACCTGGATCTTACTCAAGCTCGCCTCCTCCCTGAAGCCCACCCTGATAGACACACCCCACTGCCTCAAGGGCCACACACATACACACACACACACACACACACACACGTAGGAGGACCCCCACCACCCCCGTAACTCCCTTGTGCTGCCTACACATGCGTTCCACCCACACTCAAGGCAGGACAAACACAGGAGACCCCAGGGCCTCCAGGCTTGGCCTGGACCCCACCTCTCCCCCTGAATGCCTTCCACCCCTGCCATCTGCGTGCACCTGCCCAGCCACCAGGCCAAGCAGAAAAAGCCTAGCTCAGTGGCAGCTGCGCATAGATGAGTCCAACACTCAGGGCACTGGGGGCCGCACCCGGCACAAGCCGTGTTTTTCAGTGGCTCCATGTTTACACAGTGGCCATGCCCTTCATCCCTCCCCGGAACCAGCAGAGAAGGGAGGCATGGAGGCAGAGTAGAATCTAACCCTGTTGCTCCCCTGGGGCAGCAGGTTCTGGCCGCCAGACAGCTGAGTCCAGCCGGAGGGATCCGGCCCCTGCACCTCGGGAAGACCTGGCCTTTTGCCTGCCTATTCAGCGCACTGGGCAGGGATGCCAGGCACTGTCACAGGTGTGAGGGACACATCTGGGCAAGCAGGCAGACAGTTCCAGCCCCCAGGGGCCTCTGCTCCTGCAGGTCACAGGAAACGGTGTCCCTTCCCTGGAGGAGTGGGGAGGGGTCAGAGGAGAGGCAAGGAAGGGAGGGGGGAGGGGCATGGAAGAGGGAGGGTGTGGAAGGTGCGTGGAAAGGAGGGGGGCAGGGGTGTGGAAAGGAGGGGGGCAGGGGTGTGGAAAGGAGGGGGCAGGGGTGTGGAAAGGAGGGGGGAAGGTGCGTGGAAAGGAGGGGGGCAGGGGTGTGGAAAGGAGAGGGGCAGGGGTGTGGAAAGGAGGGGGAAGGTGTGTGGAAAGGAGGGGGACAGAGGTGTGGAAAGGAGGAGGGCAGGGGTGTGGAAAGGAGGGGGAAGGTGCGTGGAAAGGAGGGGGGCAGGTGTGGAAAGGAGGGGGATAGAGGTGTGGAAAGGAGGAGGGCAGGGGTGTGGAAAGGAGGGGGGCAGGTGTATGGAAAGGAGGGGGCAGGGGTGTGGAAAGGAGGGGGAAGGTGCGTGGAAAGGAGGGGGGCAGGTGTGTGGAAAGGAGGGGGACAGAGGTGTGGAAAGGAGGAGGGCAGGGGTGTGGAAAGGAGGGGGGCAGGTGTGTGGAAAGGAGGGGGAAGGGGTGTGGAAAGGAGGGGTGCAGAGGTGTGGAAAGGAGGGGGGCAGGGGTGTGGAAAGGAGTGGGGCAGAGGTGTGGAAAGCCTTTTCCAGGATCCAGCAGCACGGAAGAGGAGCAGAGATCTGGCAGCAAAAGGAGCTCTGGGCAGACGATCAGGCTGAGGGAGCCGGGCAGAACCCAGGAACCCCGACCTTCCCCTGTGGCTACTGGAGGGAACCGTGCCTCTTCTCCACCAAGTCAGGAACGCGGGTGGAGGTACCACCTGGAGGGCCCCCTGCCCCTGCACCACACGCTGCTGGAATCAGCTCGGTCTTGCCTGCACACAGGTCACCAACCCTCCCAAGCCTTGAGGTTCTCGAGTAAAACGGAGAGAACATGGTGCCCACTGGTAAAGTCAAAGGAAGCCAAGAGTGCCAATGACGGTGCCAAGAGCACTGGCTGATATACCTGGGTGCCAGGTGCTGTCCCAAGGGCATGGGGCAGTGGACTTACAGGCCCCCCGGTACTTGCCTGGGGTCTTCTCCCCCTAATCGGGGAGCAGAATGAACAGGCAGGTTTAGTAGGCTCATGGTGACCATCAGGGTGTGGGAGATGTGAGGCAGGGATGGCCCCTCAGCTCTCCTACAGGCCGTGGAAGCCAGGGTGAGGGCAGCGGGCAGTGACTGCAGCACGGCCCCTGACCCAGCAGGCTTGGTCTAGTTCCTCAGTGTGTTAGCCAAGGTGAAGGGCAGTGAGTGTCGCATGGTCCCCTGACCCAGCGGCCTTGGTCTAGTCCTGCCGAGAGTGTCTGCTTCAAGAGATGCAGGCAGACCCCCGCAGGCCAGACCACCGTTCCTTGCCACAGGCTCTCAAGCTTCCAGCAGCCACTCGGACCCAGTGTTGTCACAAACATCCCCAGCTC
Source organism: Ochotona princeps (assembly GCF_030435755.1). Taxonomy (NCBI): domain Eukaryota; kingdom Metazoa; phylum Chordata; class Mammalia; order Lagomorpha; family Ochotonidae; genus Ochotona; species Ochotona princeps. The sequence goes on along the minus strand of NC_080860.1, from coordinate 2,743,054 downwards.
CCACTCTGACCCTGGGCACTGATGCGGCCAAGGGAAGGCCCAGAGAAGAGACATCCAGGAGGCTAGCTGTGAGGAGGGGACTGAGGCCTTGGACAAGGATCACCCCCAACCCCGCCATGAAAACTAGCAGGGGACCCACCACGCACTGTCTGGGGCCGCCAACAGTGGGGCATCGAAGCTGTAGTCTCAGAGGGCAACGAGAAGCCTACCACCTGCCCTGGCACCAAGTGCTCCTTTAGGGAGCCAGCCCTGGCACTCCTGGCCCCTTCCCAAGACTGAGCCTTCCAGTGGCTGCCCCTGCCAGGGTCCTCAGGGCCGTTCCTGACTCTGTGTTTCATTAGCTCCAAGGGTGTCTCGCCAGGTCAATGCAAGCTGGCACAGAGAGGACCAGGAACTGCAGCACACGGGTTCAAGCCCCTGGCGCACTCCTTCCCAGCTCAGGGAGCCAAACCTTGCTGGGGCCCCAGAGATGAAACAGAAATAACCATAGGGACCCCCACCCAGGCCTGGGTTCCCAGGGCTGGAAGGGAGGAGCTGGGCAGGTCACACTCGCTGGAACCATTGCCTGGACCCTAGTAACCCCCTCTGCCCAGAGCCTGAGCTGGCTGCGAGAGCCCAGGGGCCAGTGGGCTTGGCGTGCTCCTGGAACCCAAGCACAGACACCCAGAAGCCACCAGGCCTCTGCTGCTCTGGGCTCACTGTGTTGCCCACTGCCCAATGGGGACCTTGGGGCATGGGCAAGAAGCGCACGGGACATACCCGGTTCTCGTCGTAGATGATCTGCACGAGGCTGCGGTGCTTGGCTTCACTGGGTGGCGGCGACACGGGCTTCTCCGGCTCGGCAGGCTTAGCAGCCTCCTCCTCCAGCTGTTGCTGCAGGACGGGGGACAGTTTGAGGGGCAGGGCCCAACCGCATACAGGAAGTCAGGCTGCTGACCATTTCCTCTGAGTCACTCGGGGACTCGGCCGTGCAGGGGACCCCCACCCCTTGCTGCAGCCTGCAGGCCATTGCAGCTAGCGTCATCCGCCATGACTCCTGCTGAACTGGTGGCACCAGAGCAGGCCATGTCTGTTCCGGATTTGCTGGGCGGTACTCGCATTTCCTAGTTATCTCTGAGCCTCAATTACCTCACCCAGAAAGTGGGGCCAAGGACAGTTTCTGCCCTGGAGATGGGGGCGAGCACCAGATGAGCTGGTGTCCCTGGCACTTGGCAGCACCACTCCTCATCCTCACCAGCTCCCCCTGAGCTGCCACTGGCACAATCATAGTCCATCCACCCCCATCACCTCGCAGGACAACCTTCCTGCTGCTGTCCGTATTCTTTCTAAAAAGTAAAGAACAGAGAGAGCTCCTGATGCCAGCTCTAAGACGCACAGGTGGTGGATGCCCGGCCTGCCAGGCTCATCACGCCCATGCAGCCTGCATGTGGCCACGGGCTGACTGTTACAGCCTGAGAGGCATCAGGGCCTGGGCTGGAGCAGAACTGCCTCAGTCCAACAGCGCCCACTAGGGGCGGCTTCCAAATGTCGTCCAAAGTGTAAAATGCAGCCAAACACTGAGGACAGAGCCTGCTGGGGCAGGCACACAGCCGGGTGGGGTGGGTGCAAGAGAGAGCCTCTCACGCTGCAGAACGGCCTCCCTGAGACGTGCAGAGCCACAGTGCATAAGGTGAACCAGCTCTGTCAGCCCCTCTGACCCCCAGTGTCTCCTGCAGGCACGTGGGAGAACCAGCGCCTCCTCCCCAGCTGTTCCCCAGCTGATGGGAGGTTGATGCTGCCGCAGTCCGGAGCAAAGCTCTGAGCTGGGCCGCAGCAGACTGAGCGGGTGGGTACGAGAGGTCACACAGTGCAGGTTTCTAGGGGCACGGAATGTCTGGGACAGACACAGGTGGGAAGCAGCGTGGGGGTTGGGGAAACTGGAACAGGTGAAGCCTGCTGCCCGGGCTAGGGGGGCGCCCCTTGGGGCAGATATGAGTCTTGGGGGCATTTACATGGTGGGCGCACCCATGCCACTGAGCTGTGCACCCAAAAAGGGTTGCATTGGTGGGAGACTCCGATGAAGTTCCTGGCTTCAGATTGGCTCAGCTCTGGCTGTTGCAGCTGCTTGGGGAGTGAACCATCAGATGGAACATCTTCCTCCCTGTCTCTCCTCCTCTCTGTATATCTGACTTTGCAATAAAAATAAATTTTAAAGAAAAAAAAAAAGCAGCAGCAGGCCAGACTGGGCTAGACTGGCCACCCCTCAGGGGCTCTGGTGAAGGGGACATCTCAGCAGAGATGAGCTGGGACAGCGGGTGACAAAGACAAGGACATCAAACGCCACTTGAGCTAATGCTGCGAAAGGGGCAGTGTGTTGATGTTTCTGTCTCCTTCCCGTGGCCCGCTGTGATGTCAACAGAGGCCGTGAGCACGCAGGATCCTGGGCAGGGTGGAGGGGCCTTCTTACCCGTGCCACTCACCCAGACAAGGGAGCCCAAGTGCCACATCCATCCTGCCCCCACTCGATCACGGGGGTGGGCAGTGACTGCTGACTCACCTGCCAGAAAGCGGTGGCCTCAGGACTGGATCCACCCAGCCCAGCCCTACAGCCTCACCCTCCCTCTGGTAAAAAAAACAGCTCAGGGTCTCAGAAATGGCACAGCTCAGCATGGCAATGTTGCAGCTACAAACACCCACAGAGGGCTGGCCTGCCCAAGGGCTTGTCCAACACACACAGGCGACAGGCACTCGGGCTGCTGGTCCTGGAATCACCACACTGCACCCTACCGTTTGGCTCTTCCCACAAGTGCTCCGTCTCCTGATTGCCCAGGTTCTGTTTCCTGGCCACCCTCCCGCAGGCTCCCAGGGCCACCCCGCAGTCTCCCAGGGCCACCCCCCGCAGGCTCCCAGGGCCACCCCGCAGTCTCCAGGGGCCACCCCGCAGTCTCCAGGGGCCACCCCGCAGGCTCCCAGGGCCACCCCCCGCAGGCTCCCAGGGCCACCCCGCAGTCTCCAGGGGCCACCCCCCACAGGCTCCCAGGGCCACCCCACAGTCTCCAGGGGCCACCCCCCGCAGGCTCCCAGGGCCACCCCGCAGTCTCCAGGGGCCACCCCCCGCAGGCTCCCAGGGCCACCCCGCAGTCTCCAGGGGCCACCCCCCGCAGGCTCCAGGGGCCACCCCGCAGTCTCCAGGGGCCACCCCCCGCAGGCTCCCAGGGCCACCCCGCAGTCTCCAGGGGCCACCCCCCGCAGGCTCCCAGGGCCACCCCGCAGTCTCCAGGGGCCACCCCCCGCAGGCTCCCAGGGCCACCCCGCAGTCTCCAGGGGCCACCCCCCGCAGGCTCCCAGGGCCACCCCCCGCAGGCTCCCAGGGCCACCCCGCACACTCGCACCTGTTTCTTTTTCAGCTTGGAGATCTGCTGCTCCACCATGGTGATCTCACGGTCAACACGATCCATGTTCTGGATCAGCTCCTCCTTGGACAGCCGTGGAGGCACGAGCTCTAGCTCAGAGTCCGCGTGCGGTGGGCTGGACGGGGACACTGGCTCCAGCTTGCCCGTCAGACTGCGATCCTGGTAGAGGAGGCAGACAGGAGTGATGTCAGGGCCCGGGCACCCCCAATTTCCAGCCCAGACTTCAGGCCTGAGCACATGATCCCCACATAGCCTTCCCCGACACTCTCGGTGGTGCTTCCTGACTCCATCTGCCTTCCGTGCACAGGGGTACGACAGCCTGACCCACAGCAGGCTGCCCCGGGGGGCCCTCATGCATGCACGGTATGTTCACGCACATGCGCAGAGGGACCAGAGGTGGGTGACCCGGGACTTCTTCCCACTCTTTTCATTTCCCAGCTGCCATCCGGCGTGTCCTTCCCCAAGGGCTGCTCTCCGTGGGATAGTGCCGCTTTCAGACATGCGTCTGCCACCCGTGGCACGTGCTAGCTGGAGCTCAGCTCTTGTGGGCCATGCTCATCTCACGCCCCACGTGGGCCGAGTGCTCGCTGGGCCCAGCCGGCTCTGTACCCTGCAGCTCCGGAGCCACAACCACTCTCTGCCTCCGTTTCCTTGTCTGTGCCACAGGCCACCCAGGCTGCTGTGAACCCGGCTGGGGTTCTGCAGCACCCACAACGTGCCCTGTTGCAGCCTTAGGCCGCGGGGTCCCCCACAGCAGCTGCACGGGGTACTTGGTGCAGTACGCCCAGGACAGCTAGCAGAAGCCTCAGGCCCCCACTCCAAGACACCAAGTAAGCTCTCAGGGGCCAAGAGTCCCGGAGGTCACCCAGGAAAACGTGCGGACTCCCTGCAGGATCTCCCTGCTTACACCCAGAAGCCAAAAGGAAATGCAGCCAAGTCCCCCCACCCCTTCCTCAAGCTGCCTCCACCAGGGTGGAGGGGCCACTGTGGTCCACAGAGCAGCTGTGGGCAGCGAAACCCAGCCACTCCAGGCCACAGCACACCCAAGCACAGGTTGCCATGGCAGCTCTGCTAGCCACCCAGCCCCAGCTGGGTGAGGAAACAGAACCGGAACGGGTAAAGTCAGCAGCCAACCCTGTGAGCCAACAGACATCAAAGCAGTGCAGGCCCTGAGGGCCAGGCGGGCTGCCATCCACAGCGAGCGGGCCTTGCCCTGTGCCAAGGCAGCAGAGGGCCAGACCTGGAGCTCGCCGGCCCCTGTGCTGAGCTGTTTCTGGCTCCTGACTCCTGCCACTCACAGAGCTAACTCTGCCCGCCCACCTTGCAGATGCAGACACAGAAGGGCACTGATGGAAGCCCAACCACACGATGAGAGACTTGGGCTGGATGGCAAAACTGAACACCCTAGGCATTATTCAATGGTCTTGTGGGGTTCTTTGTGCCATGTTGGGGTGAACACTTGGCACAAACGGCCACTTGGAACCCGACATCCTGCTTGAGTCCTGTCTCCCCTGCTTCCAACCCAGCTTCCTGTCCATGCAGCCTGGCAGGCAGCAGGTGACGGCCAAGGGCTTGGGCCCCTGCCACCTGCATGGGAGCTGCAGATGGAGTCCTGGCTCTGGCCTCAGCCTGGTTGCGCTGGGCCACCACAGGCATTTGGGGAGTGAGCCAAGGGTTAGGAGATCTCTTTCTCTCAGCCTTCCAAATAAAATTAAAATAAACAAACAACAACACGAAGCTCCTGGGAATGCTGCATTTTTAAAAATTTATTGTACGTGCTCCTCGCCTCAGTTCCCAGGAAGAGGCACGGCCGGATGGCAGGGAGTCGGCCAGCAGGCCCGCAGGCAGCTGTGCCAGCACTGTGGCCTCCAAGGAGCCCAGGCCCGTGGGAGGCAAACAGTCGCCCCGCCCCACCCTGCCAACTGCCAGCGAGCAAGCAGCTGGCACCATTCTCCGCCAGCAGCCACCCCCCCCCCCGCCCCGCTGCTGGTGGGAACCAGCCCTGCACAGCAAAGCTTATTATACAAAACAAAAGCCCTAGGGACTAGAGTCCCCCACCCCCAGGCTGTCCCTGCCCCCAGGCACCCACCATCTGGCCCAGCCACACGGGCAGGTTCCAGGAAGGCCAATGGGTACTGGGTGGACTGTGGGGAGAAGGGGGGAGCTCTGCTTTCTCTGCCCTTGCACCTGGTGCCTCCCACCTGCAATCGGACAGCACTGCAGGACCACGTGGTCAGGGCAGAATCAAGTGGAGATCTGGGTGCATCGTGTGAGCTAAATCAACGTATGCCTGAAGCACCCCCAGCCCTGGAACTCACTTAGGTGAGCCAGTCTGACAAGGATGTATGCTACTCTCAGACAATGGCTCAGGGGACCCCTCAACTAGACTGGGGTGCATCGTAGAGGAAGCCTCCACCACCACAGACCCCAGAGACGGGCATTTTCATAGAGAAAGGAGCAGAGGTGGCCTGAGGGTGGGTAGCCAACCGACCCAGCCATGTGGGGTGAGGCTGAATCCCGCACAGCCCACGCTGTCCTCAGCCTACACACAGCCCATGCTGATCTCAGACCACACAGGTGCCAGTCTACACAAGGCCCACGCTGACCTGGGCCCATAGAGACACTGGTCCATACAAGGTCCACACATACCACAGTCCACACATGGCCCACACAGACCTCGGCCAGCACACAGCCCATGCAGACCTCAGCTTGCACAGACTTCGGTCCACACACAGCCCACGCACAGCCCACACAGAACTCGGTCCACATAGAACTCAGCCTGCACATGGCCCACACAGACCTCGGCCCACACAGACTTTGGTCTACACACAGCGAATGGCAGACCTCAGCCCACACGCAGCCCATGCAGACCTGTCTACACACAGCCCATACAGACCTCAACCCGCACACGGCCCACAGAGATCTTGGCCCGTACATGGGCCACACAGACTCAGCTCACACACAGCCCACGCAGACTTAGCCCACATGGCCCACACAGACCTTGGCCCACACGGCAGGGTCCTCCCAGGCTGCCTCCCTGCCCAGCACTGGCTCAGACTTTCCAACAGCTTCAACAGTTACAGCAATTACAGCAGCGGCAGCCAAGCCAGGTCCCACCCCCACCCTGCAGGCCCGGGAATGGGCAGAGAGACAAGGCCAGAGCCTAAAGGAGAGACACAATGCCACAGACACAGAGAGGCAGTCAGAGCTGGGCAGTCCCACGGCACCACAGGGAGGGTCCCACCCTGCAGGCCCGGGGCTTGGCCTCGCCACGGAGGTTGGAACAGACGGCCAGGACCCAGGGCAGAGGCCTGACGGGGGCTGGCCAGAGCACATCTCAGCCTGTGCTAGGGGCAGGGACACACAGCACTTGGGCGACCACCACCCATGTGGCTGCGGGTTGGGTGGAAACCCTTTGAGGCCAGGTCCGACCTGCAACTGCCCATAGATATCCTCTCAGGAGGCTGGGCTGGAGTCCCCTGCTGCCTTCCACCGCAGTGGAGGCCATAGACTGCGTGGGGTCGGGAGGCTCATGGGTGACACCTGCTGGGGTGGGCAGCAGGAAGGGGAGGTCCCAACAGACAAGGCCCCCATCTCAGGGGACCCGGTACTAGCACCGAGGCATGGACGCCATCAAGGACAGCCCAAGCTGCAGCCACAGTGATCCCCGCCGCACCTCACCCAAAGAATGTGGCTGAGTTCAGCATGACACTGGGGGAGCCCTGCAGAGCTGGGCCCAGAGCTTCCATAAAAAGCAGCAGAGAATGAAGGCACCGCACTGAGGGGCAAGCAGTCCTGATCAAGGGTGCCCCTGGCTAAGGGGACCCCAGGCCAGAGGCTCAGTGCAAGGAACCGAGAACAGCCTTGTAGGGGCCGGGGCCGAGTGGGCACAGCGGAGAGGAGGGGAGGGGCAGGTTGGGGTTGATGGAGCTGGAGCACACCACCCTGCAGGCCACCTCCACAGCTCTGACTGTTTCCCACAGACCCAGCTAACCCACTGGCCATGCAGGCCTGTTTAGCACTGGCCCAATGACAGCCCTGCAGGCACAGCAGACAGAGCTGTGAGCCCAGCAGGGGAGGAGCGGAGGTGTGGCCCTGCCAGCCCCATCCTGCCCCAGGGCCCGCATTGCTGTCTCCCTAACAACAGCCACATGGGCTGGTGGACCAAGCACCTCAGAAGTATGAGGCACCTGGCCAGGTGCTCCGCCTGGCACCTGTGTCAGCACGCCACCCAGCTCATCCCAGGACCCCATGTCCTCCCGCAGGGCCCTGCCTCAAGCCCTTTGCATTCATAACTCCTGCCCTAGAACCTCCTTCCCCATCCATCCCAGCCTCTGTCACCTGAAAAGGAGGACCGGACCCCCATCCCCCTAGTCAGCCTCCCTGTCAGCCTCGGCCCCTCTCCCCTCCACAGTGGGGCCATGCCTTACCTTGGTGAGGTCCTCGGAGGCGCCAGGCTGGCCTGTGGCCAGCAGAGCCGAGGGCCGCAGCAGGGGCTCAGGCAGCAGCTCCAGGCGAGGTCGCTTGCTCTCTATGAACTCAAGCTCCGACTTGCCCAGCTCAGGCAGGTATGCGTGCGACTCAGGCCGCAGGTGAAGCTCTTGGGACCTGGGGAGGCAGAAGCAGGTGGCACTGCATGAAGGAGCAAGGCTCGGGAGCCCCAGGTCCAGCCACCCCAACCAGGGCAGCCCACACAGCCTGCTCCCTGCAACTCTCGCCTCTGCTTGCACCCAGGGATGTTCTCTGAGCATGCCAATGGGAAGGGGGCGCTCAGGGAGGCTGCTGGAGGAGACGGCAGCCCTGTCCATCAGGCTCCTGGGAAGGTCAGCATTTTGAGCCCCTGGACAGGACTCTGCTGCCAGACAATCCAGCCGGAAAGGCACATGTGGCCCACTTCCTGATCACCCAGCAGCAGGCAGCCCTCGACTCGACTCAACTCCCCCGTGCAGACGGGAGCTGCTAGTCTGACCCTCAGGAAAAGGCTCTTTGTACCCCCAGATTACCAGGGTGGGGAGGGCATGGCCCGTGCTGCTCGCACCCCCAGGTAGCTGGCCCAGAGATGGCATGGCCTGTGTAGCCTGTGCCCCCCACTGCCAATGCTGCCCTTGCCCGGTGCTTCTCCAGCAGGTGCGCTCCTGCTGACGGACAGCCAACCAGAAGTGCACCCCTGACCTCAGAGCCGCAGGCCTGCCTCATGGGGCCCCTGCTTCCCTTGCCCACTGCAGTTCTGCCAGAGACATCAGCCACTTTGTGCCCCACGCTGGCATGCCCGCTGCCCTAGGGCAGGGCCATCTGCTCGCCTCGCTCACAGCTGTCTCCTAAGCACACGGCAGCTACTCAGTCAGCACATACCGACTGGCTGAGTGGTACCAACCACAGCGAGGCTAGAGCTGTGCTGTCCCTGTGTACTTGCCTCTGGAGGCCCTGCTGCAAGTCCTTGACAACCGCAGCTGGGTCCCCAACATCCCTTCTGCCAGCCAAGAACGAGGCCTTTTCCACCACCAGAGCATGGCCTCAAGCCTGAGGCTTTGCGTTTTGACACAAGAAGGGCATTACACTGGGCTGAATGGTGTCCCCAGAACCTAGTCAGCACCCTTGCCAATGGGACTGAACTAAGTTGAGGTCACTGGGTGATGCTGAACCCCATAACTGCTGTCCCCACAAGAGCAGGGATGCAACATGATCAGCAGAGGAGATGCCATCTGGGACAAAGCAAGGTTGCGGGTGTGCAGCCCAGGAGCTGGCAGGGGCAGGAGCAAGGTGGGGACAGGGGCAGGGCAGGGTGGGAGCAGGATGTGGGGGGCAGGGCAGCAGCAGACACAGGGATGGCTGTGGAGGCAGGGCAGCCTCCTCAGTAGCCTCAGTGGGTAGCAGAGCCCAGGCGATAGATTCCTGGCCCCAAGAGCTAAGGGATGGTGTCTTTGCGATACTGGCAACAGCAGCCCCAGGAAACCACCAAGGCTGCAGAGCACAGTCTCGGTGCCTCCTGCACCTGCACCCACTCCTGAGTCCTCCAGTCCCTCCCCGTTCCTGGGGGATCTGTGGCATGCGGCCTGGTGGTGAGCTGCCTGCCAGGCCCTGGGACACTTCCACCAGTGTGTGACGCTTTAATGGGTTTGGGGCTGATCCTGGGGTGAGAGTTCCCTCCCTGCCTTGACCTCGGCCTCAGCTGTCCCCTTCCAGGAAATAGGCACCATTCCCTACCCACACCCCCCTCTAGCAGCTCTTGGAGAAAAAAGAGAAAGCATGAGGCCAGTTGGCTCAAGAAGTCAATGCTGGCTTGGGCCCCCTTCTTCCTGGGAGCTGCACCTAGCTAACTTGCTTGAACCTCCCACTGGACTTGAGGAAAGCACGGCCAGCCCAGCCTGGCCCAGGCTGAGGGCCTTGACTGCAGCTGGAGCAGGAGGGGACAGTAGGTGGGAGGGGAGCGGTTCCACATCACTCCCAGACAGGATCTGCACTTGCTCCCACCCCATCCTGTTTGGGCCACACACAGACATATAGGGGGCCACAGCTCTTCCCTGTTTGTCACCCTCCTGGTCCTGAGTCACAATCCTGGGGCACAGCAAACCCTGTGAGTCCTTTGTGGCCCCAAGACAGCACACAGCCGTCCGTCCTCACCGTTCATTTCCAGGCTGGAATTCGGACAGCAGGGAGGGCCTCCTTCTCTGGGGCTGGATGATGGAGCCAGGTGACAGGTGCGAGGCGTAGTCCCGCGGGTGGTGCTGGTACTCGAGCAGCCCAACATCCTACAGGTGGGCACAAGCACCAATGAGTGTGGGAATGGTGCTGGGTGCAGGGGGTGGGGCTGGGTCCACTGCACAGCGACGAGCTTGGAGAGGCTCAGCCCAGAGTCTGCTGCCCAGCATACATCCCCTCACCCTCCACAGGCCTCCCAGACCCAGACTGGCCAGAGGGCAGTGCTGGGGCCACTCCCCAGTAAGAGTAGCACAGGCTGTGATGTGGATGGCTGGGAGGACACCTGCTGAATCCCACACGTGGCCTCCCTAGGAGCGGCAGATAACACAGCGGAGCCTGGAGAGGCCCAGCAGCCCTCCAAGGCCGTGGACTAATCCGCTGCACATGCCAGGCAGGAACGCTGGCATGAGAGATCAGGACAGAACCCTGTCCCCCTACCTGGCCTACCCTGCCACCTGCCGCTGCCTGGGAAACACACACAGGGAGGAGGGAGGGCGGGGGGACAGTGAGCAAGGCGGCTTCGCAAGTGCCGCAGGCCCAGGGGCAGCAGACAAAGCGGCTTATGGGCAGGAGACCAGAGTGCAAACAACACTGACACAGAAGCCCCAGTCCCATCCAGGGGCTGGCGCGAGGCTTGTGGTCAGAGGCGCCTGGGAGATCCCGCTTGGCCGCCTCCCAGAAGGCTCTGGGTGGAGTCAGATAGAGAGGACCCCACCCTGACCTCTCTGCTGGCCTCTGTCCCAGCCAGGCTCCACCCCGGGGCAGCCAACAGCCCTGAGTGGAGTGTCCTCCACACTGCTGCACTGAGGCAGGATCATTCTCTCTGGAATGCATCATCCACTACCCTCCAGGGGACAGCTGAACAGCAACACATGAGAGGCACTCCAGCCACCACGTACACCCTGATTTCACAGGCTATGTTTTAAACAAAGAAGTCATGCACTGAAGTCAGTTCAGTCTGCCTAGAACACTCACATAGTGAGTGGCAATCAATTAGTGATGCCTGACACAGGTGTGGCGTCAGCCACACCACGACCGCAGGTGACTTTGTGTCTTCTGGCACCTGTCGGCTATTGTCGCAATTTTCCACCTAGCTCGAGCCGTTCTTTTGTTCTCTAGGTTTTCATTTTTAAAGTGGTTATTTCTGCCAACAAAAGAGTCAGAGATCCTGGGTAGCTGTGTTGAGAATGTACTTGTTTCAGATCCTACATGATGGGGGAAAAAAATATATATGTGTATATATATGTGTGTATATATATATGTGTGTATATATATGTGTGTGTATATATATGTGTATATATATGTGTGTATATATGTGTATGTATATATGTGTGTATATATATACATGTGTATACACACACACTCAGAAAAAAATGGGAGTGGCTGAGAGCCCAGGGGCTGCAAAACCTGAGGGAGGGAACCTCAGGAGGCCAGAGGGGCAGGGGCCGGGGTGGCATGGAGGGAACAAGGGCCGGGGTGGGCAGTAAGGGGCAGGAACCCCCCTCTCTTCCCCTCCCTTCCCCGAGGCCAGGCCGCCTCCCTGCGCTGGTGTCCTGCACCAGACAGCAGGTGTTTGCGTGGGAGAAGGGAGCGGTGGCAGGGTGAGGCGGGAGTGGAGGAGGCTGTGAGCGGGCAGTGGCACACACGCAGAGGTGTGGTAGGGAGTCAGCAGGCCCCACAGGCTGCCAGCAGGCTTCTCTCTGCACGCAAAAACAAAATGAGCAAAGAAGTGATGAGACAGACAGACCACTTCTCAGCAAGACGGGCAGGGAGAGGTATCCGGTGCACGCAGCACCGTGGCGGGGCGGGGGGCTCAGCAACCCAGGCCAGGGCCCGCCGGAGGACCACCGGGGTGAAGGGTATCTGTGACAAGGCCAGCCAGTCTCCAGCCCATGGTTGCACCCCAGTGTCCAAGGCTGAGCCCTGGGGCACTGCCCAGCAGTGCAGCAGGGCAGCAACTGGTGACAGCAGGGCTCACGTGCCCCAGGAAGCTGGAACCTCCAGGTGACAAGCAGCGACAAGCACAGCAGCAGCAGTGACAGCCGGTGTCTGTAAACCACCTACTGCGCACACCTGCAGCTGAAAGCCCCCCATGAGGCGGCTACCATGGTAACCCCAGCAAGGACACGAGGAGGGAGGCAGGACAGTCATGTGGTGGGCAGGGGCCGTTTCTGAGACACCTGGTGGAGGCGAAGCAGCCTCCTGCAGTGCAGGGGTCAGAGGCAACCCCTGCCTGGACAGAGTTGAGGCCCAGCCTGGCCGCTGCATGCCCAGGAGGCATGGCCCCCAGCAGTGGCCAGCTCCACTTTCCACATTCTTAGGACAGCACCCTATGGGTCACGGCCAAGCCACTTTCCCTGAAGCAAAGCCCGTGGGTACAACCAGGCCAGGTCCCAAGGGGCCAGGGCAGTGGGCTCTGGATTCCGGAAGGAGGGTGTTCTCTGTGGCTGCCCTGAGAGGGTGCTCACCCCAGAAGCGTCTGCAAGAAGCCTATGGGGTTCCATACGGACGTGAAGAGAAAGCCTAGCTCCTCCCATGCCAAGCCCACAGCCTGGAACCTGCCTCAGCCACATGTCCCTCTGCCTGCCCACCCCCGCAGCCTCCTCCATGATGCCCCCTCCCTTTCTCTGCTCCATCCCCTACCCGTTGCTCCCACGTAAGAACAGGTTGATAAGAAGAGGACTTGAGCTGCCTGAGAAGTCCTGGCTCAATGAATGAATGAGTCTCCCCACGTAGGGATTCCCGAACCACGGCTCTCCAGCCTCCCTCAAAGGCTCGGCCTAGTCCTGGGCTGCAGAAGGGGCCAGAGACCTTCACACTCCGACCCCTCAGCCTCCTGCCCTGGCTGCCCCGTGTGTGTACCTGCCCATGCCAGGCCCAGGCAGCGCTGACCCTTGACAATGCCGGCCCCAACGACGTGGATGCAGAACCCTTGGCAGCTGTGTCTGCCTGCCACGTCCCTGTGCACTGCCCAGACACAGTCCTACGGGGCTCAACTGGGGCCCATCCCTGAGGGGCTATGGCAGGCCCTCCTCTCAGTTCAAACTGGAAATGGAGCAGGCTGATCCCTCCACAGAGTGCCTGATAAGCACTTGTCCAGGGCAAGAGTCAGCAAAATCAGGCCCAAGGCCAAAGCTAGGCGTGGCCCAGCATCTGGTGCAATGGGCACGCAGTCACGCCCACTCTGTTAGGTACTGTCTACATTGCTTCCGTGCTACGAAGGCTGTGGCACGCTTTGAAGAGTCCCAGATGAAGCCTGTCACCCCTCCCTCAGGCAAAGCCCAGATCCCACTCTGGGAGCCGCACAGAAAAACATGCCCCAGCTCCATACCAAGCAGACCTATGGTCAGCTGAACCCAGTCTTGTAACCACCCCTGCTGCCTATGCTGCCAGGGATACGGAAGCACAGGGCAGTCTGCCCAGTGCTGGGATTTGGTCTCATGTTTCTTTCTAAGTGGGTTCACTCAGGCCAGGGCCTGCAGGAACCCAGCAGAGGCCAGGAGGACCAGGAGAACTCGGGGGAGATGGCAGAATTGAGCTAGGCCACAGAGCGCCCAGAACAGGGGCAGGAAAAGGGGATGTAGCCTCTGGCTAGATCAACTTCCTGCCTTTTGGCAGCAGATGCTCAATCCCGGAGGACAGGTTGGGCCTCCAGGAGTGCCACACACGGCACCCATGTCAGAAAATGACAGCATGGTGCAGTTCGGTCGGGGCCCTAGGCTCCCCAAGTCTACAGCCCACTGCCCACTCAGAGAACAGAGACCCACCCTGCCAGAAAGGCAGGAACAACCCTCACATATTTACTGTACACCCACCACAGCACTATAGACGCCTCCCCTGTCCACTCGTGCAGAAGGGAAAGTGGAGGCCACTCCACCAGGTGGCGGGAGAGCCCAGAGCCATCCGGCAAGGTGGGGACAACAGGGGCTTCCGAGTCATATGGAATATCATCCAGCCTTCAGATACAGCGCGCAGCACCCAACCCAGGGGCCCCAATCCTGGTGGCTCAGCCTAGGAGCCAGGACGCAGGGCCACGACCAGGAGCCCTACCCCCAGAGGTAGTGCCCGTCTCGCCGCCTCCTGGTCTCCCCAAGGCCACGGCTGAAGCCCCACACGAAGGGAGACTCTTGCAATCTGCATCCCATTCATAAGATGGGCGAGGCATTCTGCTGCTAACAGAGCCCAGCACCAGCCTCCACCAGCCCCAACACAGCCAGGAGTGCACGAACTCCTCCCCAGGTCCCAGCTGCCCAAGTGAAAGTCCAGGCAAGCACAGGAGCTCCAGCCTGCAGCCTCCCCAACTCCCCTGACCTCAGTCCCTGGCCTGCAGGGGGCAATGGCCGCTGGGTCCTGGCCTCTGCGTCTTGTGTCACTGACAGACCTACTGAAGCAGCTCGGTGTCCCTGGGTAGCTGGCAACCTCCCACACCAGGGGGTAAGGCCAAGCTGGGCCAGGGGGAAGGGGTATGAGGGGAGTAGGTGAGGAGAGGGGAAGGCTTGGGCTAGGACCCCTTCTGAGCCAGAGGCCAGCAAGGGCCAGTGTGGGTCAGCAGCCCTCAGGAGGACATCAAGAATCTGGGGAGGGGTACCCTTGCTGCCCCACATTACAGATAGCACAACTGAGGCTCAGAGGGGCCAAGCACTTTGTCCTGCTTCCTCAGTGGGCGGCTCTGGCACTGTTGCCCTCTAGCACCTGCTCCGTGACGGGCACTCCCCTTCCTGCTCCCACTGTGGTCAGCATAACCACAGAGCTGATAAGGAACCCACAGGACCACAGAGTTAATCCCACCAGGGCACAGTCCTTGGCCTTGGGCACGTGGGCACTTGGGCAAGGAAGCCAGCAGAAGACACCCCCAGCTGTGATGAGAGCTCCAGGCCTCCACGGGAGCTACCCTGACAAGGGGGGGTACCATGGGGCTCCACTGCTCTATCTGGGGTACCCTGGGCACCTGCATTTGCTGCAACGGACTCGGAAGAGCGTCCTGGGATGCTACCCGAGGAGGCCACTGTGCCCGGGATGTCCCTGGACTGGGCAGGGAACTCACCTGCAGACTACTTGCTCAGTGGTGGAGGGGCCCTCCCACGCTGCTTCCTTCAGGTGTCTCACCGGCCACATGGCTGAGCCAAGATGCACACGTGCACACACAAGAAAAGGCTTTCCCACAACAAACACATGTGTAACACACACACATGAGGAAAGGCCTTCCCAGGACACACTCACACACTTTTGAACACGTGTACACATGCGTACGCAGAGCACAGGACCTGCATCTGCCTCAGCTGTAAACCAGAATTTACATTCTGTTCCTTGTAGCCAAGAGTTCAAGTGCAGGAGCCGCAGGACCCACAGCCTGCTGGCAAGCACCCAGGGACACAGCAAACAGCTGGACCAGCACAGTGACCTGCAGGCTGCCCTCCCAGTCACACCACAGTGGGGGAGGGGGCAGCACAGAGAAGGATACCCTTGAGGAGTCCCAGGCACCAACGCATCCCCCCTGACCCGGGGCAGCCCCCAGGGCCCAGGGACTACCAACATCCCAGAGGAAGAGCAAGTGGATGAGGATCCCAGAAAGCCACCACCGTCCTATAGCCCGGGGCCCACGGAGCTACAGCAGGAACTCCACCACCCCAAGAGCTGGCCCTAGCCTGGAAAACAAGGGAAACAACAGCACTCCCCCATGTGCTCCTGGCCTGGGAAAGGCCCTGGGACGCCGGCAGCCTCGGGTGAGGCTCCTCCTGCGCCTCCAACACAGACAGCCACAGAGCCACGGTAGCCTGACCCCAAGAAGAACCAATCACAAAGGAGCTTGAGGGAAGGGAAGCAGGGCTGCAAGGTGGGCCTGGCTACCCCCAACACACACACACACACACACACACACACACACACACTCCTTGGAAACAGACTACCATGGCAGCCACGTCCCAAGGAGATGGAACCAATCACGAAGGAGCTTGAGGGAAGGCAATGGGCTGCAAAGTGGACCCAGGGGCACACACAAACACAGCTCGGAAACTGCCACAGCAGCCACAGCAGCCACAGCAGCCACAGCAGCCACAGCAGCCACAGCCACAGCAGCCACAGCAGCCACAGCAGCCTGTTCCAAGGAGAAGAAAGCAATTGTGAAGGGGCTCACAGGAGCAGACAGACGCACAGGCCCAGAGGCGCATGCGCACCCTCCCCCATAGGTACATGCCCTCTCACCGTATGGGGCCGGGCAATCTGTACCGGGTAGGAGATGCCATGGGGTGGGTAGCGGGGCTCCGTGGCCCTCCAGGTTGGTGCCACAGGCTGCGTGGACCCTGACATGGTGATGAGGATGCAGGCTGGGGGCTCTGGGCCCCGAGGAACTCTCTCAATCGCCGGCAAGGACTAAATACCAGGCCTGGTCATCTGCTGCTGGGTCACCACAGCATGGACCCTGTGGAAAGAAGAGAAAAGTTCGGATCAGGGTGAGCTGCCCAGGTCGCCCCTGTGGCCTCGATGAGCATGCAGGGTCTGCCTGGACCCTCCTCCTGCCACGAGCACCTGCTTACCCACAACACTGGACGACAGGCCGCGGCCTTGGCAAGCCGGTTGAGCAACCAATGAGAGGTCACACAGGTCACACGGATCTCACCCCAAGCCCCACATGCACAGAAAGCCCAACTCTGTAGGGACCCCCACAGTTGGTTCCCAAGCCCGCCCCCCAGAGCACACACTCCCTCCACAGCCTCCGGAGCCTTCCAGGTCTCAGGACAAAGTTCTCTGGTAGCACCTGCCGGCTCACAGGTGCCTAGCCAGCCCCAAGAGGCACGGCCAATGGGGGAAGTGCACACAAGTGACCTGGGCTGTGGTGTCCAGGATCGGCACGAGTACAGGTCACAGAGTGACCCCGGGCAGGGCCAGGCCACCTGGGCCTCTCTGTTAGCCTCAGCAGGAAGATGACGTGATCGATGGTGTGGGATAGAACAGACACTGGGTTGGCCCAGAGGCCAGCGAGAGGCGAGGGTAATTGGGACATCAAGGGCCACCCAGGGAAACAGCTGGTGGGGCCTGTGTGTTGCGTGGGAGGGCTCTGGCGGGGTGCCTGGCAGGGCAAGGAGCTGCCCATGGCTGTGGTGATCGGTAGGCCAGGGTGGTGGCTTTACAGCAGGGGGAACCAAGACCCTGATGGAGCCAAGGAAACCAGCTGGATAGAGACCCCCTGGTCCCCTACAGCCCTTCACCTCTCACCCCCTCTGGCCTCTGTTCCCAGGGCCACCATCCGGGGAAGGTTTATGCCCCTGCCAGGTGCAAAGGCCTCTGCCGCACAGCCCAGCACCTGGACCTGGCTGGCAGAGAGGGAGGCCTGGGGCTGCATCCCAGGCGGTCACGGCAGAAGGTGGGGACCCGCAGAGGCAACATGGCACCCTCTGCTCTGAAACAGGGAGCAGCCCTTCCCCAAATGGTGACATGCCGGTCAGTAGGTCCTGGGGAAACATAGGCGATATGGCAGCCTGAGAGTCTCAATTGTGCCTACTCCCCTTCTCTGCTTTCTGGGGCCATCTCCTTCCCCAGGGCTCCAGGACAGACACGAGACCCGGAGCTGGCCAATCGGCTTCCTGCTCCCCACGGCCAGTGACTGGCTCAGAGATGAGCATGTGACCCCGACTGAGCCAACCAGAGTCAGTCTTGAGGCTTTGGCTGGCAGTACCGGGGACCAGGGGAGACCTAAGCTGGGAGGACGGAAGCTTGGCGCTGGCCCAAGGGCAGTGCCAGCCAGAGGGAAGACAGCTCAAGGGTGCCGGATGAGCACAGCCTGTCCCAATGCCAGGCTGCCTGGAGGCAGCTCAAGGCCTGCTTGCAGTACATAGCTTGGCCAGGTGCCTGCCCCTGCCCAGGCTGTCGCTTACCACCAATAGCCCCAACTCACATATTGTTCCAGCACCGGCAGCTGAGGACCACCGCAGGGACCATGCCCCAGCCACTGAGAGCAGGCCCGGGCCTGGCTGGTTCCCTGCTCCACAGCGAGGCCACGACTAACCCACTCAGCAAGAGGTCGCCACAGCTCCAGGGCTGGCCTGGGACTGGGGAGACATGCGGCCTCCCTTGTTCACCTGGCGCTCCCACTCCCTGGCAAACAGACTGGCAACTCTCTAGGCCCTGAACACCGTTACCAACAATCTCACTGCTAGGCAGACAACAGAAAACAGGGATGTGAACTCAAAACCCACACCGTGCCCAAGAGCCGCCGGCAGCAGCAGCCAGCACAAGGGTTTCCCGCGCAGGGGAGCGGCACGCAGCCCTAAAGAGAGAGGGGCTCGGCCACCCACTGCAGGCAGGTGAACCTGGACAATGATGAGACGGGCGAGATGCCACACAGCCAAAGGCAGGCACTGTCCCGGGCAAGTGCAGGCACAGGGCAGCAACTGGGCGCCCAGCTGCCAGGGCAGGGAGACACGGCGCTTGGCTGACAGTGACGGAGGTGACTGGCAACTTGATAGACAAGAGGGCTGCACAATACTGCGAGTGGGATAAGAAATCATGCTTCGACTTGACATCAGCAAGGCATGGAGAGGAGCAACGAGGGGAAAGTGGGAGGTGGCTGGGGCAGAGGCAGCTGAGGGCCACCGGGCCAGACTCCGGAAACCCAAATAGACAGACCCCAGCCGGTGGGGGCAGCCAGGAGACTCTTGGGGAGGAGTCCTCCAGGAGCAGGGCACCCCTGAGTCAGTACCCAGGGGCAAGGCTGGGCAGGCCCCTCTGAGAAGCCACGGGGTCGGGGTGGGGTGGGGAAGAAGGGCAGGGCGGGACCAGGGTACGGCTGGGAGCCGCAGAAGGTGGGTGACGGGGGAAGAGAGCAGGAGAGGGACAGAGACCTTCATCAGTCTGACGAGAAGCCCAGACAGCGGCAAGGAGAGGAAGCGGCAGAAGCAGGAAACCAAGAGTTGCTGATGCTGCTCCCTTCAGACGCTGCGAGACCCCTCTGGTGCCTGGTGAGCTTTGGCTGCACACACCTGCTCCCAGGACCCACCCGCCTCGTCCCAGGGCCTGAGAGGTGCTTCGGGAATAGCAGGTGCTCCTGACAATGACTCAGCAAAACCGGGCCTCCTGCGGGGACAAGACTGCGTGTGTGGGTCAGGGACTTGCTACACTCAAGTGACAAGGACACTAGACAAAACTAAGTCATTAACAGCAGCACCAGGGCGCCCCGCTGGCCCCAAGTCACAGCTGCAAACTTTGTCACTGGCCCACAGCGGGGGCTCCTGTCCACAACCTGAGGGCATGATCCCCTGGTGACCAAGCCCAAGTGCCCCACAGGCTCTGTGGATGGTTTCCTGGCTAACGAGGGGAGCGGGCTCTAAAGCCAGCTCCAGTGCCCTTGTCTGACTTGATTCTGCCACATCCTGGGACCTCCCACTGTGCCTGGCACACAAGAGGTGCTCCGTGGACGCATGCGTCCATCAGAGGCATGAACCAGGCTTCCAGCTCTGCCTTCCTACCCCACTCCTGCAGGATGGCCAAGGTCACGCGGCCCAGACACACCCCACAGATTCCCACGTCTGGGTCGCAGGAGCTGAAGGGGGATGTGCGGGTGGGGGGGGCCTCAGCCCGCGGCTGTGAGGACGGGAAAGGCAGCGGAGCTGTCTGCAGCACACGTGTTTGGAATTTCCTTGGAACTAATGGGCACTGACATTGAACTGGTAGCAGGTGGGAAAGCCTTGGAATTAAAAATCAGCCTTCCAGGCAGAGCGGGCAGGCAGCAGCGCCTGCACCTGCAGGCATGACAGAGCCCGCCCGGGGTGGGAGTGCCACGGTGGTGGCAGGAACCCAGCGTGTGATCCGTGGGTCCTGGGACACCAGCCCCCA
This sequence comes from Ochotona princeps, assembly GCF_030435755.1. Classification (NCBI taxonomy): domain Eukaryota; kingdom Metazoa; phylum Chordata; class Mammalia; order Lagomorpha; family Ochotonidae; genus Ochotona; species Ochotona princeps. The sequence goes on along the minus strand of NC_080860.1, from coordinate 2,723,135 downwards.
AGGCCCTGGCTGCTGCCCGCCTGCCCAGCATTCTCCTAGGATGGGTGGCTTAACAGAAATGCTCACCTCAGGTTCTGGAGGCAGAAGTTCAAGGCAAGCATGGGCCCAGCCACGCTCACTCTGAGTGCTCTGCAGGGTGATCCTAGTGGCTCCTGAAGCCCTCAGCGCCTCGGAGCTCTTGGTGCTGTGTTCCTGTCTGTCCTCCAAGGACCCAGAGCCCGCCCTAACCCAGGCCGACACCCCACCTCCAGCCCCAGCCAGGCAATAACCTGCAAAGCCCTTTTCCAAGTAAGGCCACGCTCACAGGATCAACTTGTGTCCCACCCCAGCAGGTTTTGAACAAACACCACTGTGAAGTGTGTTCATGGCTGGGTCACCAGGGTGCCTCCTGGGTGCCAGGCCCACAGAGTGACACCACTAGGGCTGTCAGCTGACCCAAGAGTCCCCTCCACCCCACCAGCCACAGGCCTGACACGTGGTCCCTGGAGGACACAGGGGTGGGGTGGCCCTGCGGGGGAAGCTGGGATGCTATAGAAACACCAGCTACAAGGAATCTCACTGGAGCACCTTGCAACTGTACTTGCCACCATGCTGTAGAAACTGGGGGGCCTGAAGGGGGTAGGGCTCTTGACAGCAGAGAGCCATGGCTCTCGGGAGAGTCCTGAGACACAGAACACCCGGAGACAGGAGACAGGACACAGGTGAGCACCGTCCAGCCAAGCCCGAAGGAGCCCCCACGGCGGACACAGGCAGGGCAGAGAATTCCCTTCACCTGCCCACAGCTTGCCTGCCACTCAGTCCATCCCACTTTGCAAGTCTCTGTCGTGTGATGGGTGTTAGGCCATGGCTGGAAGAGGAGCGAATACACAGCTGACAAGGTCCTAGCATCGCAACAAGAAACTGAGCTGGGAGGAGAGCAGGTGAGGGATGAGGGATGTGATTTCAAGATTTGGGAATTCAGGACAGCCTTCTAGAAAGTGCTATTGACACCACAATGTAGAAGACAAGAGGCAGTGACGCAAGTGTGGGGTGGGGTTCCAGGCAGGAGCATCAGCAGACATACAAGTCCTGGGGTGGGACTGTGTCCAGCGCAGAACACCAGACGGCGAGCAGAGAGGCCAGGCCAGTGAGGTCCCCGGGGGACAGGGTCACTCCCAGGGAAGTGGAACAGTCACACTTGTATGTTCTGGGAAGGGCTGGCCAGGGCGGTCTCCTGGGCCAAGTCCACCTCTGGGACCCTGAAGCTGCCCCCAGACAGCCATGTAGAGGACCCAGGCGAAAGGGCCCTCTGTGACCACAACGTGAATAAAGTCAGCAACTCCAGGTCGCGGAGACATGGCTCCCGCATGCACACAGCCCGCCCCCGCAGACACGGCCCTCAGCAGTCAGCCGGTCCACCTGAGCCTGTCCCTGCTCCATCCTGGGCACTGAGGACAATGCGCTCGGGGTGGGTCTCTGCCCTGCTCTTAATGACTGTGCACCTGTGCCAACAAGCAAGCATGGCTCCAAGCACCGACCTATGGCAGCCATCAAGGCTGCGTCGGGTGGCACCAGCAGCCTGATGCCCAGGCAGGGACCCACAGCGGGCGGATGGGTGAGGAGCAAGGAAGAAAGCAGATCCAGCAGCACCCCTCGCTGTGTGATGGAGGAAGGGCACCCACTGTGGCCACCCAGGAAACAGCTGCAGTCCAATGGAAACCCAGTGGATCTGAGGGAGCAATGCGTGAACATGAATACCCCACTGTGAAATACTACTCAGCCATGAAAAGGAACAGCCCTGCGGACAGATACCTGACACAAGAACACATCTCACGCCAATCTATGTAATAAAGTCTCCGGAGGCAGAAGGCAGAGCTGCTGGGTCCAGGGACTAAGCCTCAGGGGAGGTGGGCTCGGCCTCCTTCCGCCTGCCCTGCTGGGCCCAGGCTGAGCTGGCTGAAACCCCAGGCCCCTGTCATTCTCCAGGGAGCCCACCCGAGGCTGTCTCGCGGTGGGACCTGAGCACCCTCAATTCCTGCTCACTCACTGACCACATCCCCCACCAGGGATCCAGCGTGAGGCAGAAGGGGTGGACCCGAGGCTCAGCCACGGGCCCCTGGGCACTGGGAACAAATGGGCCCCCCCAGAGGCCAGCCTGATGCCAGGGTCACTCCTCTGCCAAGCCACCTCCTGTCCTCAAGCTCCCGGCCCAACGGGCTCCATGGAGGAGCTAAGTTACCCCACATTCCTCCCAGCTGTGTCTGAGCTGGACATGAGCCCTGAAACCAGTCCCCAGGGGCAGACCTGTGGGAAGGGCAGCACAGCTACTGGCCCCTAGACAAGCCCCCAGACAGACAGACCAGTTACTGGGTCCTTGGGAATATGGGACATGATGGGTGGGGCATTCATCACGCAGGCACCTGCTCCCGTCATCCCCTCTGCAGCAGCTCAAGATTCCCAGGTGTGCTTCCCGCCATCCCCTGCCCCGTCCGCCCTAGCACCTGCCCAGTGGTTCTCAGTGCCCAGGCCCCAACTTTCCTCCCATACCCCACAACCAATCCATGCCACCTCTGCCCCAGGCAACTGTATCCCTTGCCCATATAGGACAAGGCTCCAACCTCCCTCAACAAACATGATGACCCCATTCAAGCGATCAGCAAACTGAGGTTTGCAACAATCACAGCCTGTCCAGGCCCTGGGGTCACTCCGAGCTGAAGGGAGAAGCAGCCATCCAGAAGACAGAGAGATAAGCCGCAGCCCAGCACCCTGTTCCTGGGCTGTGGCTGGGGGTTCCCGCGCCAGAGCTGCTCCTCGGGCGCTTCACGGATGGGGGGATGGGGCTCATGTGTGCCGCTCCCCCTCATTCCGCTCTAGGCGCCAGAGGAGGTCGTGGTTTCCACTCCAGCCGCTGCACCATCTGGCCTGCCTTCCCAGCAGCAGTTTCCTCCGCAGAAGGGAGGGGCCCGGCAGGGAAGGGCTGGTGTCTGGTGGTGAGGAGGGGGCACCTTACAGCTGTGACAGTGGGAGGAAGCGGGGGAGGGCAGACACCCCAGGGAGGTGACCATGACTGACAGAATGGACTAACAGCTCAGGATTACAAACTCAAACCCCAGCTCTGACCCAAGGACACCTACTGGGTGACCCCACTGAGCAGTGGAACCTGTAGGGACAGAGGGACTGCAGGGCAGGGAAGGGGGTGCTATTTGCCAGGTGCAGGGAGGCAGCAGGCAGGCACTCACCACCATACCCCCACACACACCTCCTCCAGGGAAGCTGCCCTGATTGCTAGCTCATAGGTGCATCTGAGAGAGCTCTATGGGGACCCCAAACAACGGGGCTGGCCCCCAAAGAGGCCTGGCAGTTTACCCAGCCCCTGGGTAAAGCCAGGAAGTTCCCATCCCCCCAGCTCTTTGCTGGCCAGCTGCCTGCCAGCCAGACATCTTTCAGGGGCACTCAGAGGAGGGAGAGGGCCCCAGAACCCCAGGCCAGGCCCCTCTCTCTCCCTCTGTCCAATGGCCTGCAGCCTCAGCCCCATCCATTCTTAACCTCACCCAGGCATGGGTGGGAAGGAGGTGGGCCCTCAGGTTCACATCACCCACATCTGGCAAACACACCCACAGCTGCCGGAAACACCGCCCTTCCCCCTCCCGCAGGCCCAGGGGTGGGGTAGGGGAGACGACTTTCTGCGGAATTTATGAGGTCCCCCCCAGTATTCCAGGGCAGGCCCCTGGGGTCCGTCGGCCACATGTGAACTTGGACAGATGATTTCCATGTTAATAATAGCTGCACCGCTGGTCAGGGCTGGAGCTCCTCCCCACCACCTCAACAATGCCCACCCCCACAACATCCAGGTCAGGCCCCACAGGGCCTTTGCCCAGGTCTGGATGGGAGGACCCGGATGCCACCCAGACCTGTCAGCTCCATCTGGCGCTCAGCTGTAGGCTCATTCACAGCCTTGTCTGCCTGGCAATGCCTACAAACCGTGCCAGGACGTCCCGTGGACGACTGTGCCTCTCCCTTCAGGCCTGGAGGCTGGGGACGGGGGAGCGGGGTCTGACCCTACCCTCCAGGTCCAGCCACTCAGTGCTAGTCAAAGGCCACAGCCCCCACTGCAGGCAAGGCCTCTGCTCTTGAGCTGAGCTGACACAACACCTCCTGGAGTTCCTGCCGGAAACTCGGTGACACTGCGCACTCCCTGTCCACTGGAGGACCTCAACCACTGGCCTCTGGCTGTCCAGCACAGAACAGGAACAGCACCTGGATCCAACTGTGCCTGAAGCTTCTCCTACAACTTGGTTTTGGTCCTTGGAACATCCATGCTCTGGATGTACCAGGCAACTCCTCAAACCCGAGTTCCGGGTCACCCAGCACCCCTGGGCCTCTCCTCCACCCTCCTGGCCCTCACCTTGCTGATGGGGAAGAACTCAGAGTCAGCCAGAAGCAGGGCAAAAAGGAGCCAGGCTTGGAGGGAGAGGGGCACCGCCCAACCAGGGCCGACTGGGGACACAGCCCTACAGACTAGGGCTGCTCAGCTGGGACCAGTGGCCTCCGATCTGGGTCACTCTTGGGCGGCAGGCACACTGTGGCACCCCCAGTGGTAACCGGAGCCCCGGTGTAGCTTCTGGAGGAACATCCCGATCTCAATCGCTCTCTCTTGGGGAACATTTGCTACCAGGGCCGCAGAGCCCGCCTGGTGCAGTGATAAACACGCCAGGCTGAGCGAGGGCCGCTGCCCCTGCCGGGCCACAAGAAAGGGGCATTGTCCACAGCCAGCAGGCCACGCACGCACGCCGCAGCCCAGCCCACACAGCCTTGGTTTCCTGGATTGTGAAATGGGAAGCCACTCCTGGTCCCCAGGTTGGGAGGTGGTGGGAGAGGGGAAGGCTTGCTCCTGCAACAGCTGCTCCTGAGCTCCTGAGCTCCCCTCCTGGTCGGCACCTCTCGGCCTGCTCCCTGCAGCTCCCAGTTCACAGGCTATGGTTTCCCAAGGCAGGAAGATTCGCGAGGCCGCCCCAAGCAGCCCGAGAGCCTGGCCACGGCCAAGGCAGCACTCAGAGCACCTGCCCTGGGACTGGTATCCTTATTCCACACACAGGCCAACTGTCACCTGCCCAAGGTCACACAACCCACTCAGGACAGTCCACTCCAACCTCCACTTGGAACCCTGGTGGATGCACCTGTCACATACCTACCAGGCCTCCCAATCAAGCCAGAGCCAGGTACCACAGGAGCAAGCCAAGCCTTGTAGCACGAGGCAGGCACAGGCAGGACTGATGGGCCTCAGCGCCCCACATCCTCCGGGCCAGGCCCTGCGGCAAGCTGCCCACCCTGGCTCCGGCCTGGCCCTTCTCTCCCCTCTCTCCCCCAAACCTAAGAACCATGCACGCAAAAGCCACACCTGCTACATGCCTCATTTCCCACCCACTCCCTGCACAGCACCCCACACACAGTTGGCACTCAGTAAACACTTGCGGAGCCCACAGACATGCCAAGGGCAGAACTGCAGGCTGTGCCCGGAAGCTCAAAAGCTGCTCAGCAGAGACATGGGCAAGGGGGACAAGAGGGTTCTTGCAGCAGACTGCAGGTACCATCTATGTGGGCAGCCACCCAGCCCAAATGCCAGGTGACTGAGCTCTGGATTGAGGGTTCTGTGCTCTCCTTGCTGGGAGCTGCCATGCCAGGCTCCTGATGGCTGGGGTTGGGAGAACCGTCACCACCCCGAGGAGCAGTGTGGTCCCTGCCAGGAAGTCTGCCCTCTCTGGTTCTGGCATCTTTCTCTGCTACAGTGTGGAGTGGGCAGCAGCCCCAGGTGGGACAGCCAGCAGCAGGCATGGCACAGGCTCCCACCAAAGGCAGGATCGAGCAGGGCTTCCCTCCTGGGGAGGGTCAGACACCTCCACCTGCGAAACGAGTCTCTCGGGCACCCAAACGCATCGTACTCTGGGCCTGCAGGCTGGGGGCCCAGCACAGGTGAACATGTTCCTCCCAGCTCCAGGAGTGCTCCTGCGGCAACCAGGGGCTTCTGCAGCAGCACTGGGGGCCCCCAGTGTCCACTGTGAGCCCTGTCCACCTCCTGCAGCTTTGAGGGCACCGGGCACTGTGGGCTGGTAGCTGCTTGCAGTCCACCTATGTGATCCCAGATGATATCATCTCAAAATGGACCCCCAGAGACGCCTGTCACCAGTCCAGGTACAAGGAAGTCACTGTCCACCCCACTAGACCAGCCCCTGGACTTTTCTAGCATCCCTTAACCAGAGAGCTCGGTTCCCACCCAGCCCTGCGGCAGGGCCCCAGGCAGTGCCCAGCAAGCAGAGAACCCGCTGAGGTCAGGAACTTGGAGCCACATACCCAGGGGAGCTTGCTGAGAGGCTCATGGGACGTGCGCTGAGGCAGCGGCAGTCTGTAGCAGACCAAGGGCCCCTCTCCAGACTCCGGGAAGCCAGAGGCTCCCACGCCCACGGCAATGACTCACCCCTACTTCCCAGGCCAAGCACGGGCTCAAAGCCGGTCCTGGGGCGGGGGAGGGGCAGGAAACCCAGGGGCCCAGACCCACTCCCAGGGCCTTGAGCTCGCTGGAGCACACCCCACCTGGGACATCCCCTGTCACAGAAAGGCCAGTGGCACCCCGTGTCCTGCTGTTGCCATACAGCTGCCCACCCAGCTCCCAAGTCTGGCAGGGAGGGCCCACTATGACACCATCACAGGCTGGGAATTCTGACATCACCCTTGGACAAAGCACTCAGTGTCGGGCAAATGACCGGGGCCCCTCCCCGGCCTGAGCCAGGTGCCCAGGGGTCATTAGGGGGCCTCATGGGTGAATGTGGGCAGTCGCTGCTAAAGCCCAGCACCTGTACCCTGCTCCAAGCAACTAAACTGCATAGGAAGTGCAACCCACCACTGGGACTCTTGCCTGCAGCTGTGTGCCTATGGGCAAGCTGCACCCCCTCTCTGTGCCCCCTCACAGGTGCTGAGTCCAGGGCACATGGGAGGGACACAGGGCAAGGTGTGCTGGACATCCCTGTAGCCCTCCACTCAGCCACAGGGGCAGGCGACGCCCTGCACCGCACCCCCAGGTCCCTGATTCTGTCTGGGATGCCTGGGCCCAGCAAACACAGGAGGGCCTCCCACACTCAATTCTGCTCCCACCCCCACCCCTCCAAGAAAGGCCCAGGCCCTTGGAGGGCATTGAACAGGACTATTTATGTCCTGAGTGCCCGCTGTCTGCTGGGCAGTGAGGACATAGTGAAGAAGAGCATGCTGGGTAGGGAGTGCCCCCAAGTCACGGGAGGGCATCAGAAGGGTATCAGGAGGGGGCTCCTACCGCCCCTGCTCCAGTGAGGACACCAGAAGGTGACATCAGCAAGCAGGACACAGGCCCTCAGCAGACCCTACCTGTGGCCACAGGTCTCAGCGCCCACCTGCACAACTGTGACTCGTCCCAGGCGCCATGCTACAGCAGCACTTACAGATTACACACAGGTGACAGGGACACAGGTGACAGGCACATGGCTCATGGCAGACAGGGACATAGGGACATGGGCACACGGGCAACAGGAACCCGGCGACAGGGACACGGCTCATGGCAGAAATGGACACAGGCACATGGACAACAGGTGACAGGCATATAGCTCATGGTGGACAGGGACACGGGCACACGGGCGACAGACTCCATGCTGAGTAGGGTAACAACATGGAGAGCAGGTGTCTCTTGGGGATCCTGCCAAGAGGACATGGCAGGTGCCAAAGTCTAAGGCAGCACCATGACAAGATTCCCAAGGCATAGGGGGCAAATGGGCTCCTGAGGAAATGACACCCAAAGAGACAGACCGGGGACTTCCCAGGATGCCCCAGGACCCAGCTCCATCTCTGAGCCCCCACTTCAGGCTGTTCTGAGACCTCAGAGGGCAGCTGAGGCCCTGGTCCAGCCCACAAGTAGGACAACGAGCAGGAAGGGTCAGCGGCTCAGAAGAACCCTCCCCAGGCCATGCCCACATCCAGCTCGCCACCCCATCTGGACCCCAATGTCTGGAGAGTGGGACCCCACAGCACTGAGGCAGAAAGAAGTGAGCAAGGATGTGACAGCCATGGCCCACCCGCACACAGCACTAGGCCCACGTCGGCACCGTCTGCAGCACCCCACTCTACCCGAGGCGCTCCAAGACATCCTTCATACTGTCTGGCGGATGGGGAAGCTGAGACCCGAGCCACCCCTACAAGTCACACTCTGTTTCCCATCCTGAGACACAATGCAGGTCCCACCGTGGTGGCTGCATGAGGTACAGACTCCCTCCGGTTCACTCAGGGCTGCTCTGTCGTGAGGGTCACCCCCACACTGTGCCAGCCTCTGCCTGAGCCCCACCACCACCCTGTCTGTCAGTCACTGGCCTGATCTTCCGGGCCCCAGCAGACGCACGCGGGGTCACGAGGCCAGAGGCCTGTCTTGAATCCCAGGTGAGGCCCATCGGACAGTGCACAGCTGGCGTGGATGGCCTGGACACCAGGGGAAGCCCCGCTGGCTCCTGTGAGCCTAAGAGTGGAGGCCTCAAGCTAGCCATCACCCGGCATCTGGTGTCACATCACAGGACAGCTGCCACCCTGGGCAAGAGTGATAGCTGCCCCCCGACCCAGCCCGGGACACACCGAGTAATGCTGAGGCTCCCGGCGCAGGGCAGGCACAAAGGGGCCCAGAGCTGCAGAGACAGGGTTGGGAAGCCCAGCCTAGATCCAAATGCAGACAGAGCCTGGGGGCACCTCTCCCGCTCCCCTCCTAGAAGTGTGGGCTTCTAGGAGACAGGAAAATAAAAAAAGAGTCCAGTAATGGCATGCAACATGGGGGAGGCCCACCAGCCCAGCCCCCAGTGCCCCAACACACACCTGTAGGCTGCACCGTTACCCACACCCTACATGGGAGGCCCCGAGGCTCCCAGGGTCCGGCTACAACTCCCATCTCTGGCCACTACACCTGCCAAGACACCATTACCCTGAGGGGCATGACCTTCCAGAAGGCCCTCCAGCCCTGAGCTGAGGTTGGGGGTGTGGGCGGAGCAGGGCAGCAGAGTCCTCCTCACTGGTAGAGCCACAACTGTGGCCCCAGCTAACACTGACCACACACCCAGCACACACAGGGAGTGTCCATTTGTCAGATGCGAAAACTGAGACTCAGAGACACAAAGTGACCTGCCCAGGGCCACACGGTAAGGAGGTGTCTAAGTGACATGACCATCAAGCTGCAGCTCCTTCACCCCCGAGCACCCCATTTCACAGGTAAGAAAACTGAGGCTCTCGGGGGAGAGGTGCCTGAGGCTGCACAGCAGCAAGGGGCACAGAGCCAGGAGCCGTGAAACACACCCAAACTGGGGTGCCTGGGAACATGGTGCACAGGTCCCCCACAGGCGATCCTGCTGCCTCCTGAGACGACTCCTAGGGATGCACGCCCCTGTGAGCCCGGGAAGCCCTTCCAAGTCCTCCCGCCCTCATCCTGGCTCCTCCTGCCAAGTCCTGGGCAAGCCTGGGCCAGTGGCCCTGATCTCAGACCAGAGCCGGGCAGCAAGCCAAACGCCACCTCAGTGGGGAGCCGGGGCCAGGCCACAGTGTTGCCTGCACCTGGCTCTACCAGCCCACCCCCACATCCCCAGGCTCTGATCCCACGCCCCATGACAGGATGCAGGGCTGCAGTGGGCTCCACAGATGAGGGGCACAGCATCTCCTGGGTGTCCACTCCCACGCGGGGCCCCAGCCAGGGCCTCAGAGCATTTTCTTCCCATGACTTCAGTAACTTGGTGCATTTGCAAAGTCGGCAGCCTATTTTCCCGCGAATGCAGCATGACCCACTTCCGGCCACCCCCACCAGCTACCCAGTGTCACCATGGCCCCCAGCCCTGGCCCAGGACCACAGGGGCCAGCCGGCAGATCCTGGGGCTCCAGCCAGGTGACCCCAGAACCCTCCTGGCTGCACCACAGCCCTCCGCCCCAACCTGAATCCCAGGAGCTGAGGCACCAGCAGTGCCCACCCCCGCCCTCGAGCTGGGGGACCCAGGCCACAGCGGACCACCCCCCTTACCGAGCACTGAGCAGTCTCCAGCTCACGCCCGCTCCGGCACAACTTGCGGGAAGTCCCCCACAAAGAGGATGGAAAGGGGCTGGCAGAGGCTGCCGCAAGGGGGTCAGAGGCCTCGGCACATGCGGGCTCCCCCAAGACACCCCGCAGCCGACGGCAAGCCCACTGCGCCTCCAGGACGGACACTGGCCGAGGGGCGGCCTCGCCGAGCGGCCGCTCCGCCTTCCCGCGAGACTTTGGGCTCCCACCCCGGCTGGGGAGGCCCTGCTGGGGGCCAGCGGCCCAGCAGCCAGGCTGGGCGCCCCAGGCTTCCGGCGCAGTGTGCCTCTGCCCCAACAACCAGGGCCAGCCAAGGCCCACCAGGGACAACCTGCCAGGCAGCCCGACCCCACGCAGGGCCGCGAGCGAGACGGCGGCCTCCAGCGACGGGCTCTCGCCTCCTGCCACTCTGGGCCTATAAACACAGAGAATTACATAAGTCCACTCCTCTTGTTTGGAAGCCAAAAGTACGAGCTTTCTCTCCCAGCCTTGGCAGTAAGTAATAATTCCTCATCGCCATGGTAACCCTGGCGGGCCTCCAGCCGACACTCGGGAGCTCAAACACTGTGGGGCCTTTTTATAGCTCGGCTAGAAAAACCTCTTCACTCTGCTCGGTGCCAGGCGAGAGCAAGCTGCAGGCCCGAGTCTCCGCCTTTAACCCGTTTCCTCCCATCTGGACCAGCCCCCGCCTGGGAAACACGGCTGTCCTTTTCATGGGGGAGGGAGGGGCAGGACCCCCTTCTGGTGGCTGGCATTCGGAGCTGGGGTCACCTCAGTGACAGGCCTAGGAAGACAGAGGCACGCACATCAGCCCACAGGCACACACTTGGCCTGGTGATGGTGGGGTGGGCAGCCCGGACGTGGCCCAGCACAGCCCTGCTGCTCCAGAGTCAACATTCCCTCTGCAGCAGGGGCAGGGGCATGACCCTGGGCATCCGAGATGACCCAGAAGCTGAGCAGGTTCCACTCCTTTGCCCCTGGCAGCCAGCAGGTGGCCACGTGTGGAAGAGGATGCAGGACTCAGGCCCCACCATGGGGTACTTATACAGGGGAGGCCCCAGGCGACAGGCACAGCCCAGAATCCCAGAGCCCCAGTGTGCAAGTGCAGTGGAGGGGTGAAGGGCCGGGCGGAAGCAGGGGGGATGGAAAGGCCCTTGAGTGCAACAGTGAGAGAGGGTCCCCACCCTGGGCCACAGGCTGATGCCATCGCCCACCCTGAGCTGGACATGCCACTGGGGAAGCCACTGTGCTCACCGCACTGGGACGGGCCCATGTCGGAGCACCAAGGGTCACAGAGCCAGGAAATGGTCAAGCTAGGGCTTGAACTCACGTCACATGGCCAGCCAGGAAACATGCAAGGGCTCTGGGAGCCAGATGGGGTCTGCCGGGGAACGGGTCCGTGGCCGCCAGGAGAGCAGCGCAAGCTGCTGAGCCCCTCGGGGGAGGGGCATCACCTCCTCAGCACCCCTTCCCGAGACCATAACCCCCATTCCCTGCCAGTGCCTTCCCAGCGTGGGCATACTCCCACCACGAAGCCTTCGGTCACAGTGGGGAAACCAAGGCACGGAAAGACTCCTGGGTGGCGAAGAGCCCTTTTCCTAACCTAAAGATCCGGCACTGTCTTCCTTCCCACCCGCTGGCTCTCACTGTAACTGCCCAGGTGGCTCTGTGGCCTGGGAAGGGGCCTCGACCAGGGCCAGCGAGTGGCGCAGATCGCCGGCAGGCCTCATAGGCCTTTGTTCTCATGTGTTTGTTTTGGACACAGATGTCCTGAGGACCTCACCCAGACTCCCTGGACTGTCTCCGGGCTCGGGCAAGTCCCACACTGCCCAGCCACACTCACCACTGCTCCTGTGTCTTCCCCACGACACGTGGGGAGGCACACGGGGGTGGCCCAAAGCCAGGAACAGCTGGCAGGGCAGGGACCTCAAGTCAGAGCTACAGCCTAGAGCCTGGGCAAGTTCAGCTTGTGGTCATCTGTCCTGCAGGCCAATTTCCCAGCCCCCCAGGCTGCTGCCCTGGCCAAGCCATTGTGGCCGAGGCCCCCCAGCCTCTCCAGGGAGAGTGTGCTTAGCCCTCCAACAGGGTGCACCTGCCAACCTCAGGGCCACAGAAACCAAGCATATAGGGGGGAGAGGAGGGGCAGCTCCAAAGGGCAGACCTGGGCCCATAGCCATGGCCACCATTCAGTGTCCAGCCAGCCCCAGCAGTAAGGGGTCCCCAGGTGCTTCCTCCCTGGGCCAGCTCCCTATGGCAGAGAGACTGGGTGACTCACAGTACAGGCCAGGGCCTGAGGGGCCATGCTCCCCCGCTGCCAGACTTGGGTGGGGGGCTTCTGAGCCTGCATTTCCCAGTCCTCCTGCAGACGCCCACCACTGGGCAGCTTGTCTCACATCCTCCCCCTGAGCACACGAGCAGAGAACAGCCCACCCCCAACATGCAAACAGACATATCCATTCACCACCACAGCTGCCCTCAGCCCATCCATCCCTTCCCCATCAACCACAGGGGACCCGGCTAGAAGCTGCCCACCAAGGAGTCCCCTGAACCATGAGAGCTGGGAGTAAACCCACAAACTGGCCCACCCCTGACCTGAGCTGGCCCAAACCAGACCCAAGCACTGCAAGCTGAGGGACGGGACCCATGGGTGCCTGCAAGCAAGGACCCTCTGAATGGGGAGGCAAGACAAACACAGGCTCCACCCCACATGGAGACACCCCCAAACCAACACACAGGAGTCCCCTGACAGCAGCATACAAGCTGGCCCGCCCTGGACCTCCTGACCAGCGGCCACTAGGCTGTCTTCCTGGGGTGGCCGCCGTGAGCTGGCTCAGTCAACTGCTCTCCAAGCTGGGCCTCCACCTGCAGCAGCACCTGGCCGGTCAGACACACAGGTACATAGCAATTGGCTGCAGGGGTGGGGGCTCTGGGGTGCCAGGCTGTGGAAGGGGCAGCAACAGGGGAAAGCAGGAAGGCCATGCTATGTCACGCCAGCCAGCTGGCTCACCAGAGAAGAAAACAGGGCACCAGCCTGACCTCCAACACTGGCCTGAGGGACTCGGTCATGCCTCATGGCAGTCCTGTGGGCATCCTTACGCCCATTTTACAGACTGAGAAGCCAAGGCACAGCCCAGATGCCCAGGGACACACATCCAGGGAGCAGCAGAGCCAGTCCTGACCCAGGGAACACAACACTCCAGTCTGGGACGCTCACCGCCAGGATTCCCCTCAGTGCAGGCCAGGGCCACTGGAGACACAGTGCTATCTCTAGGGCAACTGCTGCAGCCTCAGGCCCCCTCTCTCAGAAACAGAAACCCCAGGGTATCAGACACGACGTCCCAACACTAGCCTGGACTTTCTGGTACATTCCAAGGGACGGATGACCTACCCAGATTATGGGCAAAATACTTGTAAGAGCAAAGTCATGGCTCAGAACAGCAGCCACAAAATGGTGACGGCCAGCTGTCAGCCAACCAGGAAGCTCTTACTGGCCCACATCATGTTTTTCTCAAAATTGGGGCATTTCTTATAAAATCCAGATTTACAGCTTCTCTTGGAAGGCACCCGGCATACCTGGCATGCCAGTTACCCTCAATCCCGCCTCCCGCCCGTCCTGCGTCTGACACACGCCCTCCCTGCCTTGTGCCCACTCGCCACCTCCCCCAGCTGTGGCCAAGAACTACACTAGGGTGCGAGGTCTCCCCCAGCCTGGGCTGGACCAGAAAGTAGCCCAAGAATGAGGCCAACACAGAAATAGGCAGAGCCAGGACACGGTCAGTTCCCCACAGCACCAGTGAAACTCCTGGATCCAGCCGCACCTGAACTCTGTGTCCTTGCTGTGGCCATTGGGCTTAACACAGCAGAGCACGGCTTGGCCATTCACGGGAGTCCGAACTGACTGTCCCTGACCAACCCCCCTTGGGTCTGGCCTCAAACACCAGCAGTACCATCCCATCCCTAACAGTCACATGACATTCTGATCACCCTGCAAGGACCTCCGGACACTGCCCGAGCCCCGAGCTCCCAGCACTCTCCCCGTTGATACAGGAAAGACAACACCCCACTTATCACAATCGCAACCCTAAGGGCCCACGAGGAACAGAGGAACAACGCTGTGCCCGACCAGCTTAAATGAATCACCTGGCACAAGAATGGGAAAGAGTAAAAACCTCGACTTCTACCTCCAGGCAGAGGAAGAGCCTCGCCTCAGGGCCTTGGGCCAGCCTGTGACCGGGATCAGCACCCCAGGTTCACTCACCCTGCCTGAGCTGGCCTGGCCTCCCCCACATTCCTCGGCCATCACAGCGGCATCATTGCACCTGCTGGCCTGATCCTATGCCTCTTCCTGCCAGAGGTTCTCACACAGAGCACACCCCACACCCCACACCCCACCCCAGGCCCAGCACCTCCCACCACCATTACCTCACCACCCGTGTCATCCAGACACAAGGCGTCTCGACTCACAGCCTTGGGTTCCCGTTTGGTCTTCTGCATGGCCAGGGCCCAGGTCCTGTTTGCTGTGTACCCCCACCAAGCCACGGGCTCACCGGGCTACAGGGTGGCAGAAAGCAGCTCTCCCACACCCCGACCAACCATCCATCCAGTGTTAAGCAGCTGCCGCATGCAACCTCAGGGCCCTACATGGCACAGGGATCCCGGTCCAGGAGATCCCGGCTGGCTGTGACAGGGCCTGAACACAGCTGTGAGGTGCGGGAGGGTTGCAGGGGCACCCATGCTGGCCTCTATACACTGCAGCAGGTGCCATGAGGGTGGGCTCCATCAGCTGCCAGCGGCTGTGAGACCCCCAGCGATTCTCGTCCTCTGTGCCCTCAGCTCCCCGACTGCCAGCCCAGGCCACGAGCAGTGGCACCTGTGTCGTCACACAAGCGGGCATGGGACATCTGTGACCTAAGGAGGCCTTGCCGGGTCACACAGACTTCCTGCACCAAGGCGACCCTCTCTTCATCCATGTGTGGTATACTCAGAGCCCAGCCTCACACAAAGGGATGCTTAGGAACCGCTGGAAATAAGCATTTGGGTGGCTGGTGCCGTGGCATGGCGCAGTAAGCTGCCACCTGCAATACTGGCATCCCATCAGAGCATCAGGTGCATCCATGCTGCTCCGCTTCCAATCCAGCTCCCTGCTAACAGCCTGCGAAAGCAGCAAAGGATGGTCAACTCCAGCACCCGCCCCCCATCTCCAGCCCAGCTCTGTAGGATACAAGATTCCAACACGGAGAGGGTAAGCTGATCTCCATCACACACCCCGCTATTCCTGTGGCTGCACCAACACAGCTGCCCCAAATTCAGACAAAGGGGGCGGGGCGGGGGATGGGCACTGGTACAGCAATGGGGTCACCGCCTGGAACAGCAGCAGCCCAGACCGGAGTGCCCCAGACCGGAGTGCTGGGTTCAGTCCCACCGTCCTCTTCTGACCCAGCCTCCTGCTGCTGTGTGTTCCGGGAGGCAGCAGCTGACGCTCAGCTTGAGTGCGAGAGCTCTCCTGGGAGACCAGGACGGGGCTCCTGGGCCAGCCCAGATCAGCTCTGGCTGCTACATCACTTGGGAAACGGACCCAGGCAGACTGATCAGTCTGTCTCCCAAATAAAATAAATAATTAAAAATTGAAAACCCCAGTACCAAAGAAATTGTTAAACCAAGTCAAGTCTGCCCCATCCCTGGGGTGGTGGGGGGCGCATGGCCCAGCAGAGACCTCCCCCCCAGCCCCACCAGAGGTGCCTCCTGCCGCCAGCCGGCCAGGGATTGCTACCCACACAGGAGACACATGTCGGAGCGAAGATTAAAAACAAGGACAATTATCGGGCAGGCATCCATCCATAATTAGGAATTTGATGTAATTAGGCACCCCGCTAACTTCATTACTTATTTATTTACGGGATTGCTTATTTAATTTAGGGGCCTCCTTCCCCGAAAAGCCATCTTAGCTGACACCCCTGGGGCAACGGAGGGGGCACCTCCTCTTCTGGCCCAACCCCTGACTCCTGGGCTGCCCAGCACCCCCTCCTCCCGGAAAGCCCTGGGTGGCTTTGCCCTAGGGGGATCCCTGGCAGTGTCAGGACCTGGAGTCACTCAACAGTGCTCAAGCGAGGGGCAGGCTGGCTGGGACGGCAGAGTTTCTCCCCATCCTTAACCCAGGGGCAGAGGGAGGCAGACCCCACCCAGGCGCCCCTGGACCAGCCAGGGGTGGCGGCCAGGCAACAACCTGACTTTGCAGAGAACGCATACAACTCAAGATGAGTGGCGTTCACGTTTCCTCCCAATGCCTCCATTTCCTCATCTATACGACAGCAACATTCACACCCACACCCACGGCTGTCCTGCTGTCCCCCGGTGCAGGTCTGGGCCCTGCCAGCCGTCACGTGGAAACCTGCCTGAGCCCACCAGGTGAGCACAGAATGGAAGCGTGGAACAAGACTTCCCCCGCCCTGCTACAGACCACAGGACACTCAAGGATGGCTAACGGCCACCAGCGGGCAACAGCAAGTACGGGCCATGACAGAGCACCAGTGCTTCTAGGCATGCTGAAGGAGACTGGATCACATGATTGCCACGTGGGCAAGGAACTCCCACTGGACACTGGCCTGACAAAGAGCCAAGTGGGTTTTCGGCAGTGTCCGGTGGCCACATCCCACTCATGGACGGACGGACTGTGAAGCCTCCAAGCCCAGGG
Organism: Ochotona princeps; assembly: GCF_030435755.1. Classification (NCBI taxonomy): domain Eukaryota; kingdom Metazoa; phylum Chordata; class Mammalia; order Lagomorpha; family Ochotonidae; genus Ochotona; species Ochotona princeps. The sequence goes on along the minus strand of NC_080860.1, from coordinate 2,706,369 downwards.
CAAAATTCAAGATGAGGATACATTGTGGGTACCCAAAGCAGCCACGTGCACACACACACATGCATTACGACTCCATATTCTTAGGGAATTCTAGAAGGTTCTAGAATACCTGCCTGACAGCAAATGGCTGGTGGGGAGGGGGTAGGGATCTCCCACAGAGGGAACTTGCAGGAACTTGCGTCCACTGGGGTCAGTGCTCACAGCAACTGTCACCAAGGTCCACTCACAGAACTGGCAGCCATCACTGCCGTGGCGGAGCTGGCTAAGCCACGACGTGCAACTCCGGCAGCCTAGGCACCACTCCCGATTCAGCTCCACACAGGCACGCCTGGGAAAGCAGCAGCAAACAGCCCACGTTCTTGCAGTACTTGGGCCCCTGCACCACATGGGAGCCCCAGTGGAGCTCCAGCCTTCAGCCAGGGTGTTGCGGCCATCTGGGGGGTGAATCAGCAGATGGGGAACCTCCCGCCACCTTCCCCTCCGAAACTCTGACTCTTAGATTTTAAACTCTTTTTTAAAAAAATTCTCATGGAACTGATGCTCAGAACAAGGGCATCCCCAATACGTGGGTCCCAGGGAAACACACACCCCTCCTTGGCACTGACCTACTCAGTGGTAGGTGCTGCTGGCGCCGCCACTATTACCCAGGATTTCCCGAGGCTCCTGACCCGGCAGCTTGGGCAAATCCCAGTCCCCCATCTCCCAGTCTGCACAGCAAGGTCACCGTATCCAGAGACGGGGCTGAAGTACAAGCTGCAAAGGCGCCCAGAGACAAGCTCCAGGCCCAGGACGGGGCTGACCAGCATTCTCGTTATCCTGACACACACATACCCCCCACCACCCAGGACACCAGGACTTGGGCTGGGGCAGTTAACTACACCTGCTGTCCAGAAGGGGGCCCTGACTGCAGGGCTCCACCCAGGAAAGTAGTCAAAAAATCAGGGGCCTGCAAGGCGACCTCAGAGGTCAGTCCAGGAGGGAACCCCAGTGCTGGATGTCCCACCACCGTACCGGGTACAGACAGGGCACCTGTAGGAGTGAAGGCAGCAATGACAGGCGAGGAGGAAGCCGAGGAGCCGGGGGCAATGCTGTGGAGCTCCAAGGGGCCTGTCCAGGGCAGCTGTCCACAGACCTGTTCAGGGCGGCTGTCCATGGGCCCGTCCAGGGTGGTTGTCCATGGGCTCGCCCAGCGTGGCTCCAAGGGGCCTGTCCAGGGCGGCTGTCCACAGACCTGTTCAGGGTGGCTGTCCATGGGCCCGTCCAGGGTGGTTGTCCATGGGCTCGCCCAGCATGGCTCCCATGGGCCCATCCAGGGCGGCTGTCCATGGGCCTGGCCAGGACGGCTCCATGGGCATGTCCAGGGCCCATCCAGGGCAGCTCCCATGGGCCCATCCAGGGCAGCTCCCATGAGCCCATCCAGGGCGGCTCCCAGGAGCCCATTCAGTGCGGCTCTCCACGGGCCCATCCAGGGTGGCTCCCACGGGCCCATCCAGGGGGGCTCTCATGGATCCGGCCATGGTGGCTGTCCACGGGCTTGTCCAGGGCAGCTGTCCATAGGCCCAGCCAGGGCGGCTCCCACGGGCTTGTCCAGGGCATCTCTGACACTCCATGAGTGATGGGGAAGGCGGGCAGCGGTGCGGGAGCCGAGGCGAGAGGGGGCGTCCCCTGGGCCCGATTAGCCAGGCAGCCACAGGCAGACCCCGCTCCACTGTCAGCCGCCTCCTTCTCCTTGCCAGCAGCACAGGCACCATTAATTGCTGTCATTTGAGGTGGCCTGTGGGGAGGAGGGAAGGGGGCCGGGTGGAGGAGGGGGAGGAAACAGGAGGAGGGGGAGGCTGAAGGGGGATGCTTGCCAGGACTCAGCATCCCAGGACAAGCGGGAGCCGGAGGTCACCCCAGGGGCTGGGTGAGGGAGGACCCTGTGTGCTCTCACCCCGCCCCGGGCAGGCCCAGTACACCCAAGCGCCAAGGATGTGAGGCTGCGGGCAGGCCCCTGGGGCCTTTCCCAGCCCTGCCCCCATCTGTCTGCCTGCAGGTGGCCTTGCCCCTCCTCTCCAGCTGCCCCCCTCCCATCTGCCACCCTGATTTTAATGCGCCCAGGGACACCAACCCCATCATCTCCCAGATGACAACAGCTCTGAGGGTTCATGACTCCCCAGGCACACGCAATGCAAGGCCAGCCGCCCCCCCTGGCCACTGTGCCCTGCGGATGTCTGCTTGTGACCTTGGCAGCCCCTCCCTTTAGCAAGGCCAAGGACGCGTGCCCTGGCTCAGGGGCAGGCGTGCTGCGCCCGTGGTCAGCCCACCACCCTGTCCCCAAGGCCAGCGCCAGGCTCTCTGGCCAAGAGCGCTGCCCTGCCTCCGTGACCCACCCCCAGGAGACACACCTGGGCCTGCCGGGCAGGGGACGCAGAGCCTCCCCAACGCCTGGCAGCCCCCCTCCCTCTGCCCGCCAGGCCATGATGGATTGGCCCAGGGAGGAAGCTAAATGCTCGCAGACAAAAAGCCCTTTGATTGTCCTCAGGAGGTCACCGGCTGACAAGCAGATAACTCAGCTGTCCCCATTAGACTCCGATGGGGTGCACAGAGGAGTGAGGTGGAGCGGTGGGTGGGGGTGGGGGCCGCTAGGCCGGACTCACTGCCTTCCAACGCTGTGGTAGAGCTGTGTGGGGTGGCTCACGCGGGGCACCGCCCCGCCCCCACACCTCCCTCATCCCAGTCCCAACAGCCGCAGCCAGGCCCTGCTTAGGGAAGCACACGTCCCAAAGCCTCAGCACCAAAACATCTCTCACATCGGAAACCTGCAGACCAGCAGCCCCAGGGTGGGTGTGAGGACAGCACCAGAGGTCACCCTCACGTGCCTCTAGGGGTGTGGGTTCAGGGAGCTCCAGTCCCATCTCTCAGCATCAGCTGGCCTCTCTGCAGGAGGTCACGCAAGCTGCCCAGCCACCATCAGCAGCAGGGGGTGCCACCCCCTAGGTGTCCAGCAGTCCAGAGGGGCAGAATGCAGGAGCTCACCCCAGAGTACAGGTCAAAGGTCCTCGGACCCTTTGGGGGGCCTGGCCTGGCCGGCAAGACTCCCCACCCACAGCATGCTCTGGAGGCACAGGCGCCTCATTGGAGGAGGGTGAACCACCTCGCACCGACCACCCGGGGCCAGGAAGAGCTGGCTCGCCCCACATCCCAGGGCTCCAAAGGCTGACCCCTCACCCCTCACGCCCCTTGCCACCAGCCCCCTACTGTTGAGCACACTAGGTAGGGAAGCAAGGCTCTGTGGCCTCAGTCTGCCTAGTTGTAAAACGGGTGCACAGGGCAGAACAGGCCAACTTCCTCAGGAGGTTTTCAGTGAGTTCTCTACTTCCAGCTGAGAAATGCAGCTCAGGGGAACCAGCCTGTGCCTTGGTTTCCCCATTTGTAGGAAGAATGGGCTTGCTGAGGAATGTAGCTGAGGATCCAAGAGTGAGAAGCGCTGGGAAAACAGTGGTTGGGGTGAGGGTGAGATGTCACTGGGCAGCACCCTGCCGGGCACCCTCAGCCACCCAGCTGCTCTGCACAGGGACACTGAGGCCCAGGAGAGGTCCACCTGCCCCAGGTGCCCAGGGCAGGAACCCAGGCTGCCTCCTTGGCAGGCAGGGAGGGCCATGAAGCTCGAAGGATCCACCTCTACCCCACACACTTGGGGTACCTGTGCCTGCAGTGTGTCACCCAGGGCTGAGAACAAACCCCACCCACATTGCCAGGGGATGCCCCCACTTCCCACAGGCATCATCTGAAAGCCACACACTCTCAGCTGGGAAACACCCCGTCTGCAGGGGACCCCCTCGCTCCCCACTGTCAGGGCCCAGCACCCCTCCCCCACTGGCCAGGCACTGCTGACTCACTTCCCACAAGGCCCTGGGACTGTCGCTCAGCTACCAGAGACTGCGACAGCATGCCTGTGGCCTCACAGGCAAGGGAGGCCTGTGGGGGACAACGCAAGTCTTCATTACTTTTTTTTTTCTTAAGATTTATTTTTATCGGAAAGGCAGATGTACAGAGAGGAAGAGAGACAGAGAGGAAGATCTTCCGTCCGATGGTTCACTCCCCAAGCGGCCGCAACAGCTGGAGCTGAGCCAATCCGAAGCCAGGAGTCAGGAGCTCTTCCGGGTCTCCCACGAGGGTGCAGGGTCCCAAGGCTTTGGGCTGTCCTCGACTGCTTTCCCAGGCCACATGCAGGGAGCTGGATGGGAAGTAGGGCTGCCAGGATTAGAACCAGTGCCCATATGGGATCCCGGTGCATTCAAGGCAAGGACTTTAATCGCTACGCTATCATGCCAGGCCCGCAAGTCCTCATTACTAAACAGGCAGCTGACATGGGCAAAGGCTGGCACAACAATGTCCGTGTGTAGGTACAAGTGTGGAAGGAGGGCCAGGGGGCAGCCCACACCTTATTTATGTAAAATCAGAGTGGCAGAGAGAGAGAGAGGTCTTCTATCTGCTGGTTCCCTTCCCACATGGCTGCGGCAGCCAGGGCTGGGGCAGGCTGCAGCCGAGCCAGGAGTTCCCTCTGGGACTCCCACAAGAGAAGGACAGACCTGTGGCCCGTCTTCCCCGCCTCTGGGATGTGTCAGCAGGAGGCTGGACGGCAAGTAGAGCAGCCAGGACCTCAGGGGTGCTCTGTGCCACTTGTACCAGGATGCCGGCCCCGCTACCCACCTGCACCCAGGGCGACTTGGACTCTCACAGAAGGAAGTGGCAGAGCTGGGCTCCCAGAGGACCACATGGTTAGGAAAGCTGCAGGAGCCGGGGCCCGCGCCCCCACAAACATCCCCCGGGACCCTACAAACAAAGCCAGCCAGGCGAACCTGAAGGACAAAAGATGGGTGTCCAGTCCCCATTCAATGAGCCACCCCTGAGAGCAGTGATGGCCAGGACACTCACGGTACCAAGTGCTCGCAGGAAGAAGCAGGGCACGTCACTGCATGGACATCTGAAGGAGACACACCAGGGAAGGCCAGCAATCGACAGGAAAGCTCAAGTTGGGGCCGCCATCACGGCAGTCTCCAAACACAGCTTCCAGGTCCAGCAGCCTACTGCAGTCTCAGCTCCCCATGAACCACGGGGGAAAGCAGCAGAGGAGGGCCACATGCCTGGGTCCTGCGCCCATGTGGGAGACCCGCATGGAGCTTCTGGCTCCTGGCTCCAACCTGGCCCTGGCCTGGTTGTTGTAGTCATATGGGAAGTGAACCAGACAATGGAAGCACGCTCTCTCACTCTCTCTTTTATTCTTCCTGTCAAATAAAGAAATCTTATCAAAATTTTCAAGAGAACTTCAAGCGTTGCCGAGGAAGTGGAGCAGCCAGAACCGCTCATCATCGCTGGTAACACCAAACAGCGCAGTACATCTGGGAAGCTGTTTGGCGACATTTTTAAACATGTATTTGCTTTTATCTGAAAAGGCGATTTTACAGAGACACAGGGAGAAACAGAAAGGAATTAGCTGCTGGCTCACTCGCCAAACGGCCACAACAGCCAGGGCTGGGCCAGGTCAAAGCCAGGAGCCTCTGCCAGGTCTCCCACGTGGGAGCAGGGTCCAAGCACTTCGGCCATCCTCCACTGCTTTCCCAGCACATGGGTCACATGAAGCAGTCAGAACTTGAAATAACACCCACAGCAGATGCTGGTAGTAGCTTACCCAGAGTACCACAGCGCTGGCCCCAGCTTGACACGATTTCCCATCAAGTTAAACACACACCTCCCATGACACTCAGCCATCCTGTTCCAAAGCAAACTCATCGACACGGAGACCTGGACACGGATGCGCACCGCAGCCTTAATCCCAATAATGGCAAATCCACCGAGCTGTCCATCAACGGGCACATAGTAGGGAACCCAGCTCGCCAAGGAGGAGGCCTGAGGGACCAATTCAGCCAGCAGGTGCAGCAGCTCAGCGTCCCAGTGCTCAGTCAGAGGTAACTGACTGCAGGGAAGGCCAACAACCTGACCCCCACAGGAGTTAGGATGCCCACCCTGGGGGACCATGACAAGGGACCCCTGGGACCCTTTCTTTGTGACTATTTGGTAACACCTTGATTAACACATTCTCTACTGTGTGAACACAGAAAGGCGAGAATCAACACAGTGTAAGGCGCATCCAGAGCCCACCTCTCTCTTCCCCGACTTTGGGCTCAGTCTCCCCAGCTGGGAAATGGGCACTGCTTACAGACCCCACCTCAGACCTGCAAAGCGTTGGTCTCAAGTAGACCCCAAAGGGATCTCCTCCACCCTAGTTGATGCTCAGCATTCTGAGGCCACAGAGCTGGGGCTGTCCTTACAAGGCCACCCCGCGCTCCCTGTCCCAGTCTTGGCACCCCCGCTACAAGCAGCTGCACCCTCTGAGCTAGGCTGCCTTGTCCACAAAGGTGCAACCTGAGTATGCGCCTCCAGGACCTCTAAGAAGGTCAAAGGCATGCATATGACATGCGCTCCATTCCTGCTGGACATTCCAACTGCTGTCCGGGCTGGCAACTCCACCCACAGCCCCACCTCCCCAGGGCCCCAGGCCGCCCCGAAGCCCCTTTCGGAGCACAGCAGTCTTCAAGGGGCAGCTGCAGACGGCTCATGGGCACGAGCCAGATGCTTCTTTCCTGCCCCTTTTCCTTTGTTAAGCATTTTTTTTTCTTTCCACGATGATGCCCTCAGGCTTGGCACTCGGTCCTGCCATCTGCGGCAGCTCCAGAGACAGGACCCTGCGGGAAGCTGGAGACAGGAAAGGCCTGGGCACAGCTCCCAGCCACCTGCACCCTGTCCTGGCATGGGCTCAGGCAGAGCCAGGCCCTGTGGCACCAGCCCTGGACAAGCATCAGGAAGTGTCTCCCACCCACCAGGAGCCATGGGAGATGAGACCCCTCCATGTCCCAGAACCAGCCATCTCTGCCTGCTGTCCCAAGGCTCCAAGACTCCATGGGGCTCCCTGTCCAGAAGACCCAGGAGGAACTTCCCAGAACAGAGGGAATGGCTTGGATGAGGCTACCCGGAGGCAGCTGGAGCAGGGGGTCAGAGGACAGCAGCGCTGGGCAAGCAGGCCTCGCTGCAGGGTTTCAGGGAGACCCAGGGAGGGTCCCGGCCACTGGAGCAGTAAGCCGGCTGGGGGAGCCCTGGCCAACAGACAGCGTGACAGGTGGCAAACGCTCCTGGTCGGGGTGGGAGCCGGGAGGGGCCTCCAGGCTGCAGCTCTGCTGAGAGCGCACAGCAGGGCTCCCTGCCCTGTGGACAGCAACACCCCCACACCTCTACACTGGAGATCTCCTGGGTCCTCACCACCACCCCATGGCAGCAGGGTGGAGAGGGCAGCTGGATCAGGAATCTGAGACAGCGGACGCTACGACCCCAGCGCCCGCAGCTGGCAACACAAAGAGCCAGGAATCAAACCGGTGCCCGCTGTTGGCTCCACAAGGAGAGCAAGGCTGGCAGCAGAGGCATGGGCGCCAGCACGGCACCCCCGTGCAGAGGGGGCATCCCTGGGTCTCGACTCACCTCCAGCAGGTTGGGCGGTCGGCCCACAGCACTGGGCACAGCACGCACGGCCCCTAGCCACACATACCCACTCCAGCTCCTGCCACTTGGTCACACACACTCGGGCATGCCGGCTAGTCCCATGCACCCACACACACCCCCTCCCTCATGTTCACTGCCCACCCTGCAAGCCTGGAAGTGGGGAGAACCTGGCACCCGCCCCTGCAGCCCCTTCTCAACAGGTCCAACACTGCACACCAGCAGCAGGAAGCATTTTTGGTCCCTGACCCTCCTCTCCCTGGGCTCAGCCAGTCTGGCTTCCTGGCAGGGCATAGGCCCACGGGCAGAGTTCTGGCCCACGGGCACACCAGCAAGTCCATTCACTTCTGCCCCCAAACCAGTCCCAACATCTTTTCCTCCTCCTAGAAGCCCACCCTGCTCAGCCCAGACTCAAGCCACCCATCCACCATCAAGCTTGTCCATCCACCTCCCAAACTTACACGGCCATGGGGACCCGCCCGGCTGGGAACCGAGTCCAGAGGCAGTCACCTGGACCTCCCCAGGACCCCAGCTACCTTCAGCCAGCGAGGAAGAGCCCCCCACCACTGCAGACCAGAACAGGATGCGGTCATCAACACAGAAGACAAGGTTCCGGGGCCCCTTAAGGCCCTGAAAATATCAGGCCCCTTCCACTCTAGGCTCCAGTGCCCCCAGAGCAGGTGGCAAACATGGCCCAGCCAAGATGACCCAGGACTGGCCACTCCCTGGGCAGAGCCCAGTGGACATGCATTTGCCAGTGAAGGAGAACAAGTGTTCATGGGGCACACCACAAGTGACAGACAAAACAGGTGGACCAGGGCCTTGCCAAGGCGTCCAGGCAGGACCCTCCTCGACTCTGGCCCCTGCACCTGCCTCCCTGTACCGAAAATCACCCAGACGCTCAGGGGGTCATGAGCAATGCAGTGGCTTAGCGAGAGGCTGCAGACGCCCACAAAGCCCCCAGTGCAGCAGTGTGGACATTGGGCCGGGCCACCATAGCAAGCCACCCCAGGGAGCCAACACCGACCGCCTGGGTCAGACAGGACACCCAGTAGCCACTGCTAATGGCTGGAGTTTGGGGACTTCAGGCACCAGCGCCAGGCAGGCTGAGACCCCAAGAGGACCAAGGAGCCCTGGCCCTCGGCCCAGCGCATCCTTCCTCACCTGGAAAACAGCCTTGGCGGCCAGCCCAGCCCAGCCCAGCCCTGTCCGTCTGGAAGCCAGCAGTCAGCCAGCCAGCGCGGCACACAGGCAGGCCGTCCAGTCCTATCTGCCTAGAAGCCGGCAATCAGAGCCGGTGAGTGACGCAGGCGGCCTGCCCAGCTCATGGACCTGGCTGAAGGACAAGGACCACCCCTCCCTCCACACCCCCTTCATGCCTGGCCGGTGCCATTTTCACAGCCTCCAAGGTGGGCACAATCAAGGACTAGAGAGGTGCGGTCCCCTCCCAGGATCTTGTAGCTGGGCTGGGGTCTGCCCCTCCCCCTTCTCATTTGAAAGACAACAGCAGAGAGGAGCGGTCAGAGGCCAGCAAGGAGCTGGGATGGCAATACCCTGGAGGCCCAGGGCAGCAGGAGACAGAAGTCACCTGCCCTGTCCACCTGTCTGTCCAGCCCTGGTGGTGGGCTCCATCCCTGTGCAGGAGCCTGCACCTCCCTTCACCCAGAGCAGGGAGGCCTTGCCTGAGCTCCCCCAGCAGAGAGGTACCACAGGACCTGCTTTAGCAACACCTCTGCCAAACACCCGTATCCAGGACCCCAATAGGGCAGCAGCCGAGACAGTGGAGGAGGGGCCAACACTGCAGCAGATAAAAGCCACAGCCTAAGCTGGTTCACGGTCTGGCTGCTCCACTTCCCACTCAGCTCTCTGCTAACATGCCTGGGAAAGCAGCGGAGGACGGCCCAGTGCTTAGGCCCCTGCACCCAGAAGGAATTCCGGGCTCCCAGCTTCAGGCTGGCCCAACTCCAGAAGTAGCAGGCACTTGGGAAGTGAACCAGTGGAAGGAAGATTCTCTTTCGCTGTAACTCTGCCTTTTACATAAATAAATCAATCTTTAAAAAGAGAGTGCAAGCGAGGGAAGGCGAGGGTAGGGGTCACTGCAGTGGGCAGCACAGCCTCGGCAGGACGACCCTCCATGGCCGGCCCCAGGCTCCCGCCTGCCCAACCAAGAACAGCATCAAAGCCTGAAGAGGCTGCGGGGAGGGGGCGGTGGGGCCTGAGAGGGCAGGGCCACCATCGATCGCCAGAAGCAATTAATTGCCTGGGTCAAGAGATGGTGAAAGAGATTTGTCACCAGGAGCCCAGGGGACATTCCAGGGAGTCCAGAGTCCAGCAGCCCTCGGGGAGGGGCAGTCCAGATACAGCCCTAGGGTAGGCAGGCCCTTGTCACCAGCCAGAGGAGGTCAGGGGTACAGCTGGGCAGCCCTGACCTGGGCTCCAGGAGAGAAGGATGCCCTGCCAACCACACCCACGCTGCAGCCAGGACCTCCCTGCAGGGCGCAGGCCCTGATCCTGCCACCTCACACTGCACCAGCCTCAGCCTGCAGGAGTTTCCCTAACATCTCCAGATCCACAGTCAGATAAGGACTGGCAGCTGAAGTCAGCTCTTGTCCCCGCGCCAGCCAGTCTCAAGTCTCCGAACCTGTGTCTCCCAACCTCTGAAATGAGTATAAGAACATGGGCTAGGGCCCGGTGTGGTAGCCTAGTGGCTAAAGTCCTCGCCTTGCATGAGCCGGGATCCCATATGGGGACCAGTTCATGTTCCAGCAGTCCCGCTTCCCCCATCCAGCTCCCGGCTTGTGGCCTGGGAAAGCAGTCAAGGACGGCCCAAAGCCTTGGGATCCTGCACCCACGTGGGAGACCCGGAACAAGTTCCTGGCTCCTGGCTTTAGATTGGCTCAGTTCTGGCCGTTGCTGCCACCTGGGGAGTGAACCAGTGGACGGAAAATCATTGCCTCTCCTCTCTGTAGATTTGACTTTCCAATAAAAAATGAATAAAGAGTTGATATTCTACCAGCTCTAACTTTGGACCAGAAATGGTCTCCCCAAGAAGCTGTTCAACCCATCTGGACAATAAGTAGCTGGACTCTATGCTTGGTATATGTTTGCAAGGAAAGAATCCTGATTGAATTTGAACTGTAATACTACATCAAGGTGGAGGAATCCACCAGGGGGGAGGGGCGTGGGGAGGGGTGGGGGGTTCCCAGAGCCTATGAAACTGTCACATAATGCATAATAATAAATAAAAAAAATGAATAAAGAAAAAAATATATATATATACACACACACATGAACATGAGCTACTCCAGGTGGGAGGGGTGGGGATGTGTGGCCCTGTCCTTCATTGCCCACAACTCACCCTCAGGGAACAAGGCCAGCACCCCCCAGCACCTCGCGCACCCAGAACACAAGGGAACTGTACCGAGCAGATTCGGGGAGCACGGCGGCTGCCCAACGGTAGCTTCCATCATGCCAAGGCCCGCCTGGCTCCCCCATGGGGAGGGAATGGGTGCCGCCTCCCGAAGCAACCCAGCAGCCTCCAGCCCCTGGCGTCTACACCCCAAGAGACACCTCCCATTCTGCCCCCACTGCACAAACAGGAAAATCCCTCCAATGCCTGGATGAGCCGCCCTGGGTTCGGCAGGTGTTTCAAATCCGAGATCACGAGGCCCAGGAGAGCGCTGAGCCAGAACAGGGACCTGGGAGGAAATGGACACAGCCCGGCAGCCCACACGTTCCCCCGAGCAGGCAGCCTGACTCACTGGGCGGCCACACTGGAAAGTTCTGGCCTCGGCCACCACTGTGGGGGTGGGGACAAGACTCTGGCCTGAGAACCTCCCAGCAGGTAAACAGTGCCCTGGGTGCTGCCTGGGCAGGCTGACTCCACAGGCCACGGGCTGAGGGCCATAGTTTTGCACCTTAGGATTGATCCTAAGACCGGGGTTCAAATCCCAGCTGCACTCCTTCAAGGAGAAATCTGCCCCACTTCCACTCCAGCTCCCTGCTGAGGCCGGGGGAAAGCAGTGGAGGATGGCCCAATGCTCCAGCTGCTGCACCCATGTGGGAGACCTAGAAGAAGCTCCGCGCGCTGGCTTCGGTCTGGCCCGGCCCTGGCTGCTGCAGCCATCTGGGGAGTGAACCAACAGATGGAAGACCTCTCCGTCTGGAACTCCGCCTTTCAGATAAATAGATAAACATTGTTGAAAAAAATCACAAATACCATGGAAATCCATGGACAGCGTTAACTCAGGGCTGGGGTGTGCCAGGTGCCCCATGCACAGTAAGAGCGGAACAGCTGCGCACTTCCAGTTTGTTTTATAGTGGAAAAAAGCAGCTGATAAAATCAACCATGGTGCCTTGACAAGTGATGATGTGATGGGCAGGCCAGTCACTGCGTGATGCTTCCCACCCACCCCGGGCAGACTCCTGGACACACGACCGGTCCTCCCTGCCACTCCCACCTGTGTCCCCCTGGGGCAGGGAGAGGGGCACCTTGCTTCTGAGATCTGTGCCCACTACAGCAGGCAGCAAGACCACACACTTGTGGATGCCTGAGCCACGGACCACTGCGTGGGCAGACCAGCTCTGTGGCTTTTGAATGGGAAAAAAAAAAACAAGTTATAAAGAATACAGAAACAGAACATGACAAGGTATAAATACATGTAATTTTAAAAGTGTAGAATTACAAAGCAACTTCAAGGGCTGTGGTGACGTCAATCTGGCAGAGGGCAGGGGACCCTGGGAGCCAGCCTCAGCACCACCCACCACACAGGGAACTCCTCCGGGCACTGCCCGCTACACACAATAACACCTCCGGGCACTGCCCACCACATAGGGAACTCCTCCGGGCACTGCCCACCACACACACTAACTCCTCCGGGCAATGCCCACCGCGTGCAGGGGACTCCTCCGAGCACTCTACAGGGTCTCCCACAGGGGCAATAGGAGGCAAAACCTGCCAGGAGACAGCTGTCCATCCGGCTGATCTCCCAGCTGGCCATGGCAGCCAGCTCATGGGCCCTGGGAGGGGAGGGCAGCAGGCAGAACCCTGGGTATACCCCTGGAGCCCAGGGAAGGGAGAGCACGCGTCTCACTTGGGGGCCAAGTAGAGGCCCCCGCAGATACCCCCCCAGCAGGGGGAATGCCCAGGTCCACCGCAGCACCGGGTCTATGGCTGAGAGAAGGGCACGAGTGGTCTCAGTGACAGTGGCACGGTTGCTACCACAGACACCCTGCCCCGGGACTGCACCCCAAACGACTTCTCACACCAGTGGGATTGTCCCACAGTACACAGTTTTCTAATAACCTAAGCGTTTGACCAGGGGTAAGAGTCGAGTTAAGCTACCCCGTGCCAGGTGAGAGTGCCTGGTTCAAGTTCCTCTCCACTCCTCACCGAGCTTTCTGCGGACGTGCCTGCGGCGAGGTACTGATGTGCCACCCACACGGGACACCTGGACTGAGTTCCTGGCTCCCGGCTCCAGGCCTGGCCCAGCCCCAGCAAAGGCAGGTGTTGGAGAAGCAAAGGAAGACCCTTTTCTCCCCTGTCCTCAGGGCCCCTAAAATAAATAGCAAATGAAAAACCAGCCAAAGCAGCCTGCCAAGCCAACCCAAACACTCGCTTGCTGACGGCCCCCCTCTGTTCCTCCCAGCACCCAAAGGGGTCTGATCTCACTTCCCCATGGTGACACCGCCTCAAGGGGGACCCGGTCTCTAACTTTCACTTCCCTCCCCTGCCCGCCCAGCAGTGGGCGAGCTGCAGCTCTGCTCCTCCTGGGAGCTCCAGGCCGCCATGCCAAGGACAAGAGGTTTATTTCCCACAGATACGCATTAAAACTGTCAGGAGCTGCCCAGATGCTATGCGTCCAAGGCAAAGGGGGTGCAGGGACCCCTGCTGGGACGCACCTGCTTCCCCCTGCAGCCACAGCAGGAAGCAAAAGGGGGCTGGCGGGGGAGGGGAGCTGCCTCACACACTGGCTGCTGGAGCCAGGTGGCTGGGGGCCGACCAGCTTTCATCTTCAAGCAGATAAGCCACCTGCTCAAGTTCACATCCAGGATCAAATGAACCCACTTAATCCCCTCAGGGATCTCACTGAGCCAGCTCTTTGGGGGGCCTGAGGGTAAGTGGGTGTCAGAAGGTAGAGACCCCTGCCCCCACAGTGTGCAAGGAGACTGTGCACAGATGCCTTGGGCTTCCTGCCCCCATCCCCAGCGCAGGCAGGTGCACAGGCCAGGAGCTCACCGCCACTACTGAGGCCCATGCTGGGAGGAGCCCACTCCAAGGGCTGAGGGGACACAATTCTGGGGGCTCAGGGAGTGACCGTGTCCCCGGAGAACACCAAGCATTGTCCCTGTTGTCCTGAGTGGGTGTCACTGGCATGGAAGGGGCAGAGGCCCGGGCCCACAGACACACAGCAGTCCACCCCCTACACGCAGCCAGTGGGCTCAGCCCCAGACCCTGGCCCCATGAGGCCAAGGATCTCCTACCCCAGGTCTTTTCCAGGCGGATTGAGGTCAGACCTGCCCCACACAGCAGGAGGGTCTCCCCGTGGGGCCGGGAGCACGTCTGGGCTTCCGCTCCTTTGTTCTCCAACTCACAGAGAACACATTTCTGCTTCTCCAAACCAAGATGTCCTGCTGGTGGGGCACCTGCCGAACCACACGCCAGCCAGCCCCTTCCCTGACCAGGGCTCCCCTGGGTGCTGCTCTAGGAGTAGCGCCAGTGACATCAGCCTGTGGGCACCCACATAGCTCCCTGGTCACCCAAGGGGCCATCCCTTGGACCCTACTCTGCTGACCGCAGCTCGGGACTCGAGCCTTCCTGCCCAGGATGGCGTCCGCTCTGGTCTCTACATCTGGGGAAACCAAGGCACAAAGCAGCTCCACGCAGGAAAGTGGCCAAGGACACAGGAGAGGTGGGAGAGGGAGCAGCGCCCCTGCCAAGGGCTGTCCATCTGCCCAGTGGAGAGCAAAGTGCTGGGTGGAATGACATACAAAGCCTTCAGTCGGCGACCACTCGCACCTACGAAACCGACACATCGGCCAGCCACACCAAGATCCACGAGCCCCGGTTCCACTAGGACACTGAAGGACAGGGGAAAGCCCACACCAACAGAGAGAGGCCAGCCTCCAGGGAAGGGCCAGGCCCAAGAACACCTGTCATCTGCCCAGGGACAGCTCCTGCCCGGGGGACACTGCCACAGACCTCCTTCCTGGTCCCTGAGCTCACTGGACCCCCACAGGTCCTGGATCAGCCTCCCAGGCCACAGTGGGGGTCATTTTTGTCCTCTTGCCACAGTGGCCTGAGAACCCCACAGGAGGTCCACAGGGCAGGATTCCCCAACTCCGGCCAGCAACATGCTGGGGACACACAGGTTCACGTGTCATTGCTGGGGGCCAGGTGCCCCCCTGGGTTGGGAGAAAAAAAAATTAATGAGAAAGGAAGCCTCAGAACTCCTTCTCCAAGTCCTTCAGTCACAGCTCCAGGGCAGGACAAGGCTAACGCTGCCACCTGCAATGCGGGCATCCCATATGGGCACCACTTCCCGGCTGCTCCACTTCCCATCCAGCTCCCTGCTGTGGCCTGGGAAAATGGACAGCTCAAAGCCTTGGGACCCTGTACTTGCATGGGAGACCTGAAAGAAGCTCCTGGCTCCAGGCTTCAGATCAGCTCAGTTCTGGCCACTGTGGCCACTTGGGGAATGAACCAATGGATGGAAGAGCCTGTCTCTGTCTCTTCTCCCTGTAACCCAGCCTTCTAAACTAAAATAAATCCTAAAATGTAAATAAACTTAAACAAACAGCAGCCGTCCCACTCCGAACACACAGACAAGCCTGGATGGCCCTGTCACATCCCTGGACACCTCATTCCACCGCCTGGGGCTGGGCGTCTGGAACGGATCTGACCCGGCTGAAACAGGCTGGGGCAGGACCGTTTCCTGCCCAAGGCTGTGTGTCCTTGGTGGCTTGGAGAGGTCACCCTGCAGGCCCCAGCTCGCCACCCAGGCTTCCACCAGCAAGGACCGCAGGGCAGCACCGCCAGGCCCCACAGCCCTGCTTCTCCCCGGAGGACGGCCACGACTCCACCGAGCCCATGAAAGACCTGGGTAACCCCGCGTGGACGCCCCTGCAATCTAGGCCCTCTATGGCCACCAGGGAGGTGGTCATCACATGCTATTCAACACAGCACCCACCCCCCGCCAGCGTCCACGTCAACCATCACAGGACCCGGCCCACAGTGTCCATGCCAACCGTCAAAGGACCTGCCCCATTTGTTCACACCATCAGCACAGGACACACCCCAGCGTGTCCACGCCAACCATCACAGGACCCGGCCCGTGGTGTCCACGCCAACCATCACAAGACCTGCCCCACACTTTCACGCCATCAGCACAGGACCCAGCCAGTGGCGTCCACACCAACTACCACAGGACCCACCCCAGAGTGTCCACACCATCATAGGCCCTGGCCCACATTGTCCACGCCAATCATAGGACCTGCCCCAAAGCGTCCAAGCCAATCAGCATGGGACACTGTCCCATAGCGTCCAACCTGATCACCATATGCCCCTCCCAACGATGTCCACAAGAAAAAGTGCAGGACACGCCCCACGGCATCCACGCCAATCAACACAGGATCCGCCCACAGTGTCACACCAATCAGCACTGCACCCTCCCACTGCACCCACACCAATCAGCGCCGGACCCGCCCACAGGCCCAGGCCAATCAGCGCCGACCCACCAACAGGCCCAGGCCAATCAAAGGCGGACCCGCCCACAGCCTGCGCCAATCAGCGCGCAGGCTCCGGCCACAATGAGCCTGTCTCCCGGCGGTGAACGCAGGCTCCCAGGAACAGGGAATCCCAGCTGCGCAGAGGACACGAATAGCCAAGGCCATCGCCAGACTGCCCACTGCAGGCCCACGGCTCAGACACTCGGGGCTGCGAACGAAGCTGGCTGGCACCAGGTGGGCCGCGCGGAGTCGCCTGGGCACCCTTGTCTGAACATGTGCCAGAACAGAGGCAGGTGGTGGTCAGCTGAGGCCCCCCATGGCTGCGGAGGACAGCACCCTCAGAAACCAAGGCCCCGAGTGGCTTCCGGACCCCCGACCACCACCCGACGCCCACGTCGCAGCCACCGGCCCTGGCTCCTCCGGAAAGCCCTCTCCTTGCCCACACCCCAGAGCCTGCCCTCTCCACCCTTCACCCAGCTCAGAGGTGACCCGATGCACAGAGGATGGCGGCGGCCTGAAGGTCACACGGCAAGCCGCAGGGCGAGGCCACTCGTGGGCACCGCCGGCGAGCAGCAGGGCCGCTGCGGCGAGGGCAGCAGCCAGAGCCCCCAAGCTGGAGCCGTGGCTTCCTGCCGGGCCTTCGGCTGCTATTTATAGCTGAGCACAAAGAAGCCAAGACAGACAGGGTGGCTCGGCAGGTCTCCTGCGGTGACCCCGGGGACAACCGACATGGTCAGGGCAAGGAGGGCGAGCCCAGGAAATGCTGTTCTGGGGCTCACAGAGATGGCGCATACATGTCCTGCCCCTGACAGCTGCCCAACAGCTCATGGGCCAGTGATGGTACCACCCAGCCTCAGTTTCCCCATCTGCACACAGGGCCACTCCGTGACGAGAGCAGAGGAAGCTAGCCAGCATCCCCAGCCCATCTCAGGGCGCCCCTGCCCACCCCACCGCCAGGCACACAGGTCCAGGGAACTGCAGCAAGCGACAGGTGTGATGGCCGTGCCGACCAGCCATGACAGGAGCCACCCATCTGTAGAACGTGGCCCATTCTACAGATGCACAAACGGGTGCAGAACTGCAGAATGCCACCCAGAGGCGGGCATCCTGGAGCTGGCCAGGGATCCCCCGTGGCCCCCACACACACATATCCCGAGAAGACAAGCCTGGACTGGACACCACAGAGCTTGCTTCCTGCAGCCAGGGCAGTACCCAGATGGCACCAGGCCCAAGTCCCTCACAGGAGGCAGTCAAGGTTATCCCCACCCTCCCGTGACATGAAGGGAACCTGGAAGCGCAACCCCACGGGCACGGAGGCCAACGGAGCCCAGACGGGGCTGCTCCCTGTGCTGCCCTGGGGTCACAGTCACCCCTGAGCTCAGGGGAGGCGTGGCCTGCACTTGGCCTGTGGAGGGCTGTGTGAACAGTAGGGGCCTGGCTCAGGAGAAAGGCTTCCAGGCAAGAATACACAAGGACTGCACACTCAGGAGCTGGACAGGCACCAGAGGCAGCGAGGGAGCGGGCCACTGACACCCACCAAACCAAGAAACACCTGCTGTGAGGAAGGTGCATGCTCAGGGGGCGGGGACGAGGGCTGCTCTCTGATAAGATCCCAGGCGAGACCGCAGGGCAGCCGGGCGGCCACTGGGACACCTGTGCTGCCGGCAGGGCAGTGAGAGGCCCTGCGTGGGGACCCAGCTGGCATACTGCAAATACGGTGAGCGTGGGGTGGGGTGGGTGGGGTGGGTGGGTCGGGGAAGGGGCTGGCAAGACACATGGGGCTTCAAGGGCAAGAGGAAGGGCAGGGCGGCCAGGCCATTCCCAGGGCTGCTCCAAGCAAGCCCCAGCCTGGTGGCGCTTCCCTCATGCTGTGTGTGTGTAACCTGGGCAGGAGGAGGTGTGACGTGAGCAGGTGTACAGGGCAGGGGTGAGTCTACCTCTGCCTGACCCCCTCGTGGGAGGAGCAGCCACTCCGCTCTTTCCAAGCCTGGCACCTGGCCACTGGCAGCCCCCAGGCCCTGAGCTGCCAGCAGAGGCCCCCATCTGCCCGGCTCACTGGCCTTGTTAGCCTAACAAGCAGCCTGGTGCCACAAGGGTTGCCATGGCCACAGAGACATGGCAGGCGACACTGCAGGAGGTCTTGGCGGGCACTGCAGGGTCGGCATGAGGTCAAGGGGGTCCTCTAGACAACCCCTTCCCCAGGGACTCCCCAGCGACAGGGAAAACCCATTCCCCAGTCACTGGCCCCTCAAGACCTGCCTGCATGCTGGGGCCCCCACTCCCACACAGGCAAGGAGGCCCAAGGCTTACAGGGCTGGGAGGGGAGTGACCGCAAAAGGCCCAGCTGCTGGCACCAGGGAGGGAGGGGCATACAGGAAGAAGCCGGGCCGGTGGGCCATGGAGGGGGCAGTCATGCCGCTGGATCCACATGCCTGGCCCCGGGGCAGCCCCCGAGAATAACCGTGCCTCCGTGCAGCCCTGGGCACCTAGAGCCGTGTCCCACTCACCTCCCGCCTCCCTGCTGGGCCAACCAAGGAACTTCCTGCAGACCATTGGTCCTGCCACTCGGACCCTTGGAGCCACGAGCCCTACCCGGGACTCTGGGCCCGCCTGGGACACACGGACCCACAGGCACTCACAGTCCAGCTTCCTGACCTCACGCCCAGTCACAGCACAGCTCCCCTCTCCCAAATGCTCAGTGTATCCCGAGGCTGGCCGGAACAGAGGCAGCGGGGGCAGACACCTCTGCAGGGCCCTAGCACCACGGCCTCAGTGCCCAGACCACTAGGACCAGCTACTCGCCACTCTCACTGCCACTCCAGCACCCCACAGGTACTCGGGCAGCCTGCCCAGTGTCTGCTACCGGACTCCACTCCACCCCTCCAGGGCTGAGAAGGCGCTGGGCATTGCATCTGACGGGTCAACAAGCCAGGTCGGGGAAAAACAAGGACGGCCCTGTCAGCCCTGAGGACAGAGCAGACTCGGTCACTGCAGATGGCATGCTGCCAGTCTGGCTCCGAGCTCCCCGGCAGCCAAGGTGAGAAAAGGCAGTCGTAAATGACACGATGAAAACCACACAGCACCACAGAGCAGATGCTGTGGCCACTACGGAGAGTTCCCCAGATGGCATGGTGGCCTCAGGCATCATTTAAGATGGAAAAAAGGGGCCAAAGTCAGCCTACCTGCCGCCTGCCTCACCCACTGCACCCCACAGCAGCTTACAGTAACCACCGCATCACCTCATTCAGCAAGGAGCAGACGGCTCTTCCTGCAGAACACCCTGCTCTGAGCTCCAGCATCCTCAAAGGCCACGCCAAGACCAGACAGAAGCGGGGCTGGGGGCGGTGAATGACAGCAGGTGACCATGCCTCAGCCCCCACCACCGGGCCGCGGGACCACCGTCACGTGGCTCCACCTCCGCCAGCGCAGCCCAGGCAGCAGCCACGCAGCCCAAGATATCACTCAGTCACCAAGGACAGCACCTCCCAGCACTCCCCACGCCACAGCACACGAGGGCCCACACTGCAGCCCTGCCCACAGCGGGGGAAGCTGCCACCTGCAGTGCCAGTCTGCTTCCAATCCAGCTCCCTGCTAAGGCACCTGCGCAAAGGATGAGCTAAGCCCTTGGGCCCCTGCACCCCATGGGAGACCCAGAGGAAGCTCCTGCTGCAGGCTCAGCCTGACCCTGCCTTGCCTACTGAGGTCATCTGAAGAGTGAGCCAGTAGAAGGAAGATCTCTTTCTCCCCTCTCTTTCTCTCTGCCTTCGAGGGAAATCTTTAATCTTTAAAAAAATATATTATCCTTCTTCCTTTTTTTTCAACCATTAAAAAAAAAAAGACAGCCTTCACTTAGCCCTGCACAAAAGCAGGAGGTGGGCCAGCTCCAGCCGAGGGTGCAGTGAGCTCGGTGCCACGCCACGTGTCTCACACACACCTCCGTCTGAGGCAGACATGTGCCACGCGTCTCCGAGGGAACCACCGCCCAAAGCTGTGAACGCCAGCACCGACCCACACCGCAAGGCCAGGAACCCAAGCAGATGTGCACTCCGAAAGTGACTTCTGTAAAGCCAAAGCAATCAGCAGCATTGCTCTCTTTTTGTAATTTTTTTAGAAGCTTGATTTATTATTTGAAAGGCAGAAAAAGAGAGATCTCCCATCCACTGGTTCACTTTCCAAACACCTACAACAGCCAGAGCTGGGCCGGGAGCTCCCTGCGGGTCTCCCACGTCCTAGACTGCATGGCAGCAGGGAGCTGCCTGGGAAGCGGAGCAGCCGGGATGCTGGCGTCACGGGCAGCCACCCAGCCCACTATGCCGTAACTCCATTCATTTTCCAAATGAAACACAAAACTTCCTTTTAGGACGGAATTAAAAGATAAATCGCAACGAGGACTGAACCACCCACAGCATGGCCAGGACACACTCTAACGGAAGGCTCCTGCAGGCATGCTCGGACTTGGTTCTCCAAGCACCGTCAGAAGTTCCCTCCCACGAAAGTGCTCACCGGGCAGCACCTCCAGGGGTCAGTGCGTACAGAACAGTCACTCCCTCGCACACAGCACCGCAAGCCACGGACTCTACCCAGCCATCTGCAGCAGAAGGGGCTGGCTTGGGTCTAGCTTCCTGGAGCCGCTGGGTCAGCAGCGCGGGCACCAAGGCGTACTGCTGGGCACAGCTGCCCATGCCATGCACGGGCCTGGAGATGTCAGCCCGGGAAAGCGGCGGCAGTCTGACCAAGGAGACCGCCCATCGCGGGCACGGGGCCTATTACAGACAGAAGGCACAGCCACCAGCCAGGCAAGCCTCTTGCCATTCATGGAAACTGAGTTGATAAAAGCCCCTCTTCACGGGTTCCAGGCCTCCTGTGACTGGCAGATCTAGCACAGACCCAGCACTGTGGAAAGTTCTACCAAAATGCACCATCCCAGAGGCTGGGGGCAGCAGAGGCAGACAGGGGACGCAGGAGACAGCCCTGGGAGAGGTCTGGGATGAGAAGGCCACCCCAGGGGCCGTCCCCTCCTGGATGACACAGGCAGGTCAGCCAGGGCCAGCGCCCAGGCCTGACCCCAGCCACGGGTGGCCACTGAGATATCAGTGCGTGAAAATTAAAGCGGCAGCTCAGCTGCCCCATACACCACTCCAAGGCCCCATACACCACTCACAGGGCGTGTCCCAGACTGACAGCACCCTGCAGTGGGAAAACTGAGGCAGGAGGCTACATCAGGCACAATGTGACCCCAGGTCTGACCTCAAGGGACCTCCCTTGCTAGAACCACCGAGGTTCTTTTTCTCTACTGGGGAGGAAACCCACTGAGACCACCCCAGCCCCCACCACGAGCTCCAGCACTGGGTGGCTGAAGGCAGGGAGCCCCAGAGAGAAGCAGTATGTGTGTGTGAGGCAGCAGCAGGCCCAGCAGCAGCTACTGGGTCCACTGGGCAACAAGCAAACGCCTGGGGGACACGGCCTTGAGGAGGGAGGACCAGGCAGCACCCAGCCAGTCCACACCTGCTCGCCTGGCTTCCCACCACAAACCCTGAAGGGACATCTCCGCTCTCCACTCAAGCCCAAGTGATGGTGACCGCTGGCCGGGCAATGGGGTCACTCGAGACATCAGAGAGCTGGCAGCAGTACCCCATCTCAGAGATGAGCAAACTGAGGCTCCGAGCCATGAATCTGCCCAGCATGAAACAGCAGTCTGCAACCGCAGAACCAAGCATGCACATATGGCCCTGCCCCCTAGCAGGGTGGCCACATGCCCACACTCCACCAAGACACCCACTCTGCCATTGGCAGGCATCAGCTGAGCCATGGCCTGAACACCCAGCGCCCCATCGGCTGCTGTCCCAGGAATAGTGGATAAAACCCTGCCCAAGCGTTGCGGGTGGCTTGCTTGGGGTGATTCTTTGTCATGCATGGGCCACAACACTATGCTCAAGGCCCCTGGGGCACACCCAGGCAGGGCTGTGGGAAGCACCCAGACTGCCCAACAGCAGAGATCCTGCCCCCCGCTGCTGTGTGACCTCAGGCCAGCCTCGTCTCTGACCTGTGCCCTCAGGTACACATGGGCCATGAAGCAGCCAGAGCCACACAGCCGCAGCCCCGGGCACCCCGGAGGCCGCCACCCTGGCCTTGATGTAGCTTTCCAGAGGAGCCCGTTCCACATAGCACATTAAATAATTCAAAGCCATGTTTTCATTTCAAAACAAACACAGCCACGTCGCCAGGGCGAATGCCAGATTTGCATGAACACTGGAGATAAGAAGAGACTTCAAAGAAATGCCAGGCCTGCCTGCCACTGGCACGAGCCCCCTCCTCCCCACCCCCCACCCACGGCTGGGACCTGCAGGTGCCACTCCTATCCTGAGTCCCGCATGCAGTCAAACCCGTGTCCAGGCTGCATGGCCTTGGGGGAGTCCCTGAACCTCTGGGCCTTCTCTGCGGCATCAGCAATAAGGGACAGGAGCAGCGCCCGCCCCCCACCCCCAGAGGTCACCCAGAGTCCACGGGGCACAGGGTGCGCACAGCAGGGGCTGGCACCATCACTGCGCAGCCTGCAAGCTCCCGCAACACTCCCTGCCTCCCAGCTTCTCCTGATGCTCACCTCCCAGGGGACCCTGCAGACGCACCCCAGGGAGGGGAGGAGACAGAGGCCTGCAGTCCCCAGACAGCAGCCCAGGCTCAGCCCCTCCCTGCCTGGTCCCCCGGGGCACCTCAGGCAGGAATTACCAGCCCCTGCAAGCTTGTCCCCTGGCAGGGAGCTGAGTCTGGCAGGTGTCCCCAGGAGGGGGCAGAGCCCAGGATGCCAGCCCAGCCCCACCCGCAGGGTGCGTTAGAGTAGGGGCTGGGGTGGGGGAGGGGTTCCGCTTTGAAAACTGAAGATCTCTCTTCTCCCAGTTAGGTTCCAAGGAGCCCCTACAGCTGGGCAGCTGGGCTTCACACCCCGCCCTCACAGACCTGGAGAGGGAGCCCAGAACAGGGACGTTCCCTCCCAGGGCAAAGCAGCCTCCCTCTGCAGCTTAACACAGAGGTCAGGCCAGGACTCCAACGCAGCCTGCCCCCCCAACACACCGCCCTGGCCCCCAGCCCAGCAGAATCCACACTGCCATAGCTCTGGGAAGGGGCTGCAGTGCCGTGGACCCAGCCAGGGAGGAGCCTCCAACCCTCACAGGGGCCTGACAGCCACATGACCACAGCCATGGACTTATCAATAGTATTGATCGCAGAGCCGGCCAAAGTAGCCTGGTGAGGAGAGGCCAGAGCTGGTCCCAGGCTCCCACCCCACACCTGCGTTCAGGCCCCTCGGGCATCCCTGGCACCAGCCCCAGGCACAGCGCAGGGATGAGACAACACCTGGGGTGCCCTGGAGCCCCACGGAGCACCAGGCTCCCCTTCTGTAGCAGCCCCCTTACAGGAGGGAGGCGGGTCCCTCTCTTCAGGGGAACCCCACCCCACCCCCAGGCTGGAAAGGGTCAAGGCTGAGGAGGCCTCTCTGCAGGCAACACAAGCCCAATGTCCACAGACATTAGGTAGCCTGCCCAGGGCCCTGCAGGCAGCACAGACCCAAGCCCAGGGGCTGGACTACACCCCCCTCAAAATTTAAAATAAAAAGGGGGGGCACATGCACAGAGGTGACCCCCCCCCCCGTCTGCTCCTGCAGCCCCAGAGACCCAGACCTGGTTTCAAACCGGCCAAGTCACAGCCTCTGATAAGGCATCCCAGCGTGCCCAGACCTCCCCCTCCCTCCCTCCCTCACACATCCTTCCTGCAAATCTGCAAAGAGGAAAAAAATAAGAATCATCATAAAACCAGTTCTCACCGACAGGGGGGAGGGGGAAGAGGCTGAGCCCACGGAACAGATCCGCCCCCGCGGCCTGCACCAGTCTCCGAGGGCTGGGCGCGCGGCGGGGAGACGCTCGCTCCCAGAAAAACAAACCCACCACGCAAAAATGTAGCGCCCGGCGCCCCTCGCCAACAGCCAGCCCGCTGCCGCTGCCGCGCCCTCCCCCTCCAACGAGCGCCCAGGACAGGAAGGAAGCACACCACGGGTGCCCCCCGCGTTCGCGCCCCCTACGAGGGCCGGGCTCCCCCTCCCACCCACCCCCTGGCCAGCCCAGCCCAGCCAGCTCAGCTCTGAATTGCAACTTCCCAAACTCCTCGTGGCCTCCCGAGTCTCCACACCGCCCAGGGCAGGCACCAGGCGCGGGAGGCAGGCCCCGTGGCGGGCGGTGGGGGGCTTGGGACACGGGGCGCTCCTGGCGGGACCCCGCCCAGCGCTCTCGGGCCCCCACCTCGGCCGCGGGCACCCCCCACTATCCCCTCCTCAGCCGCCAGACGGGTGGGGGGCTGGGAGTGCCATCGCCAACGGCTCCCCAAACACGCTGGAAAATAAAGCGCAGCGTCGCCTCGCCAGCAAGTGCGGGGCTGCCTGGGAGAGGAGGGGGCTCCGAATGCGCCTCTCCAGGCGCTCCCCCTGACACGCCACTTCCCTCCTTCCCGCCCCTCGCCCGGGCGCTGGAGTTCCCCTAAGTTCCCCGGCGCCCCCAAGCACGCGGGCCGCGGTGGCGACCGTGCGCCGCGCTCCCCGGCAGGCCACCCCGAGAGCGCCAACTCCGAGTGCAAGGGCCCAGCCAACTCCGCCGCGTGCGCCGCCCGGCCGTCCCCCAGCCCCCGGAAGCGCGCCCCCGGCCCTCCGTGGGGACCCTCGGCCGCTACTCACCTCTCCGAGGTGGCGGCGGCGGCGGCAGCGGCGCCCGGGCTCGGGGCACGCTCGGGCCGCCTGGGCGCTCAGGCAAGTGGCGGTGCCGATCGGGCTGGGGGCGCGCAGCAGGCCCGGCCTGTGGCTCGGACGCGATCCTCCCGCCGCCGCCTCCTAGGGCGCCGGCCCCGGGTGCCCGGCCCGCAACGTGGCGCGCATGGCGGGGCGCAGGGCGCGGGCGCACTGCTCCGGGGGGACGCGGGGCTCCGGTGCGGCCCGGCCTGCCCGCGGCTCCGCGCTCCCCGGCGGCGGCGGCGGCGGCGGCGGCGGCGGCGGGCGGGAGGGCGGGGGAGGAGGAGGCGGGGCGGGAGCCCGGGAGGCGGCGGCTCGGCCTCGCCGCTCCCCGCTCCCCGCCCGCACCGACGCGCCCCGGCCCGGCCCCCTCGGGCTCCTTAAAGAGCCCGCGTCGCCTGCCCGGGCCCTGCGCGCCCCGAGCCGCGCGCGTCCGCGCCGCCGCACACTCACTGGGGGCGACGCCGAGTTTCCCTCTGGCAGCTCGGGAGAGGAGGGGGGAGGGGAGAGTGCCTCCCATCCCGCCGCCCTCGCCCTCCTCTTCCTCCTCCCCCGTCGCACTCACCAGAAGGTGCTTCAGCGGCTAACTTATAACTCAGGAGTGGCCCCTGGTGGGGAGGGGGCGACCGGGGAGGGTCAGAGCTCCCCGCGGCGCTCTCAGCACGCCCTCCCCCTCCCACGGGATCGCGGGAGGTGCAACGCAGGTGAGCGTGGCGCACCGCAGTCCTGCCTAGCTCCACTTGCCGGGAGGGTACGCTCAGGGGCGCCCAGAGCTCGCCCCCATACCTGTTTCCTAGGGGGCAGGACTGCCGCACCCCAGCCAGGAAGCGCGGGCCTGCCGGTGGGGCACTGCACAGTCGCCCGGCCCCAGATCGTTCCCAACATCTGTACCCCGCAGAGGGCTCTAGGTCACAGCGGCCTTTCTTCCCTCTTCTGCTTTTCCCTGACATGTTGAAGAGTTTGAATTTTTTTTTTTCAGTTCAACTTTCCTTTTTTGGAGTGACTTCTCAGCAGATTCACTTCTGCCATCTGCCAACATCTGAGAGCCCCCAGAGAGCTTGCGGGGTGGCCACAGTGGGTAGGCACCCCAGGCACCTTCCTCCAGGATGCTGGAGCTGCCTACCCGTCCCTGTCTGCCCCCTCTGCCGCTAACACTGAGGCTGACAGATCCGCACATGGGGAAGGATGTGTGGCCGACTGCAGTTGGCAGCCAAAGGGGTCAGAAGGAGAGAGAAAGATCTTCCATCTGCTGGCTCACTCCCCAGATGGCCACAGGAGCCAGAGCTGAGCTGATCAAAGCCAGGAAGCAGGAGCTTCTGAGGCCATCCTCCATTGCTTTCCCAGGCAGAGAGAGCTGGATCGGAGTGGAGCAGCCAGGACACAAACCAGTGCCCATTTTGGGATACTGGCACTGCAGGCAAAGAATTAGCCCCCATATGTAACACTGTTTTATTTTTTTAAAGATTTATTTATTTTCATTGAAAGACAGATATACAGAGAGAAGGAGATTCAGAGAGAAAGATCTTCCATCTGCTGGTTCACTCCCCAAAGGGCTGCAATGGCTGGAGCTGAGCTGATTCAAAGCCAGGAATTAGGAACTTCTTCCAGGTCTCCCACGCGGGTTCAGGGTCCCAAGGCTTTGGGCCGTCCTAGACTGCTTTCCCAGGCCACAAGCAGGGAGCTGGATGGGAAGTAGAACAGCTGGTATCCATATGGGATCTTGGCACATGTAAGGCAAGGATTTAGCTACTATGCCTTTGTGCCGGGCCCATATGTTACATTTTTAAAAAAATAAATGATTTGTTGATTTGACAGAGAAAGAGAGAGAGAAAGAATCTTTCATCCAGTGGTTCGTTCTCCAAATGGCTGCAATGGTCTAGCCTACGGCCAGGGACTCCATCTGGGTCCTCTCATGGACGTCAGGGCACAGGTAGTTGGAGCAGCTGCTGCTGTGTCCCGGACAGCGTGACAGGGTACAGGCCAAAGGAGATGCCTGCCGCCAGGACGCTGGCATGGCAGCACCCCCACAGCCCGCTTTGGAAGGCTGGCTTCAGTACTGGCACTTCTGCTTCCAGCCCGGCAGCTACCACCGTATCTGGGTAGGCTGCAGACTGCCCTCGCTGCTTGGGCTCCTGCCACCCAAGTTGGAGACCAGGACAGAGCTCCTGCCCGGACAGGCCTGGCAATGTGGGCCTGTGGCGAGCAAACTGTGAACAGAAGACATCTCACTCTCTGCCTTCCACATAGCTAAATAATAATAATAACAATAACAATAATAATATTCTTTTAAAAAAAGAGTATTTTGAAGGGCAACATTTCACGAAGGGAGGAGACATGGAGAGAGATGTTCCATCCACTGGTTCACTCTCCAAATGACCACACTAGCCGAGGCTGAGCCAAAGCTGAGCCAAAGCTGGGAGCCAGTTTTAGCCAGGTCTCCCATGTGAGCGCAGGGCTCCCCAGCACTGGGCTGTCTGCTGCTTGTTTCCCAGGCCATTAGCAGAGAACTGGATCAGCAGTGAAGCAGCCAGGACTCTAACCACTGCTTACATGAGTTGCCAGAGATGCAGGTCGCAGCTTAACAGGCTATGCCACAACACTGGCTCTTAAACAATGTTACGGCAGTAAATGAATGCATTCACTTCAGCAGTGCAGAGAGGAAAAGGACGGGGATGGGCGATCCGGGCGGGCGCACTGGGCTTTGGTGTCTCAGGAAGGAGAATTCCTGGTGGCAGAATTTCGCCTCAGTGCAGCACTCAAGCTACCAGAAGGGGCCACACATCCAGCAGGTGGAGGGCAGGAAGCATGGTGTGCAGCTGGGGGGCCTGGTGGACCTTGGGCAGCAGATGGAGCTCACACAGCCTCGAGCTGCCAGCAGTGGCAGGCTGGGTGGGATGTGACCTTCGTCACTGCAGACCTGGCTGGAACATCTGCCCACCCACACAGGGTCCCCTGGGCCCCACCAGTGTTGTCAGGGCCTCCCTTCCCTGCTCCTTGATGAGCAACCAGAGCGGGCAGCAGGCGAGCCAGCCCCAGGGAGTGACAGGCCCGCGGCTTCCCAGCAGGCGCCATCTGCGGAGTCGCCCTGCGTCAGCACCTCCTGTGCACAGAGCCCTGACCTCAGCTTGGCACCGCACAGCGCCAGGCCGCGGCAGCACGGTCTGCCAAGGTCAGAGCAAGGACCCCAGCGCCAGTGACTGTCTTGTGCAGGAGTGGGGCGGGGGGAGCGTCCCCAGGGAGGACAGGAGGCGGATGGACGATGCTCCCGTGTCCAGGGAGACACTCCTGCTGCCATCTTGAATTGTCTTATCCTTTTTCAACACCCAGCCCTGCAGGTAG
Organism: Ochotona princeps; assembly: GCF_030435755.1. Lineage (NCBI taxonomy): Eukaryota > Metazoa > Chordata > Mammalia > Lagomorpha > Ochotonidae > Ochotona > Ochotona princeps. The sequence goes on along the minus strand of NC_080860.1, from coordinate 2,678,003 downwards.
GGGCGCCTGGGGGAGGGGGTGTTCTGGAGGCATGCTCAGGGGGCCCTACAGGGGCCTGGCCTCCAGTCTCGCCAGGGACTGTGGCATGCAGAGCCCAGGCCCCGGAGGCAGGCACTGGGCCCCTCTGCGGTCCCGGAGGGTGCTGGCGGAGCCTGCAGACAGCCACAAGGTGATGTCTGGTTTTGATTAGAAGTCCCGAATCACTCGTTAATGTGCAGCACAGGCACATACAGAGGCCGACACAGCCACGGCTGGCAGCCCTGGACCCGCCACCTGCGGCCCTGGCTGGAAACCTGGAGCCCCAGCTTCCGGGCCGGCGGCCTCAGAGGCTGAAGGGCAGCGAGGATCAGGCTGGGCTGTCCTCCATCTGTGGGACCTGTGTGCTGGGAAGCATGTGTTTTCCAGCCTCCCCTCAGGGCCAGTGGTCACTGTCAGCCTGGTCCAGGCTAGAGGACCTCAGCTTGCCCCTGCCGTGGCCCTGTGTTCCCTCCGCCGCATGTACAAGGACCTGCACTACACACTGCGCATACTCCCTGCCCAGGAGGGAGCTCTCAAGAACAGAGGCCCTTTCACCCATACACCAAAACACAAGGTTCCTGGGTCCCCAAAGTGTCCAGCATCAGCAGGCAGCATGAACCCCAGAGCTACCAGACCAACCCTACCTCCACCAAACCCTTCTCAGGAGGCCCAGGCCAATCTGGCATCTCACAGGGGCAGCCATGGGCAGCCAGGACAGGAGCTGGCCACAGGCATCTGCAGCAGCCAGAGGCCCCACCCACCCCGAGGCGGAGTCTGTGCCCCCACCCTAGGGAGTGAGCGGGCTCTGAGTACACTCTGACCTATTGGAAGCATGATTTCCTGCCAGCCTAGGACTCAGCCTTGGACTTGGCCTATAGTTCATCTGCTTTCTCACTGGTGGAAGGCAGGTGCCCCACAAAGTGTTCAGGTCAGATTCCACAAGGCCCGTGGCCGCAGGTGGAGAGAAGGGAGGCTGGGTGATGTGGACACGCTGGGGGTCCAGTCCCTCTTAGGTTCTGAGACTGCCACAGCCATGTGGTAGCCTCCCTGTTCCTAACCAGTGGTCGCCCAAGCTGCAGGAGTGGCCTAGTGGACCCAGGGGCCTAGGATGCTCTGTGCTTCTGCTCTGGCCCGAGTCAGGGCCAGGCTCGCGTCCCTAGGAGCTCCCCACATCCTGCCCTGAGCCTCCTCCTCACAGGATTTAGCAAAACAGCCACTGGGCCGGAAAGGAACCTGGCGTTGGGTGATAAGGGGCAGGAGGAAGTGGAAAGTAAGATGGGGGTGGAAGCCTGAGGGGGCTTCCCTTCCTCTGCACCCACTCCAGGACTAAGCCTTACCCTTGTCACAAGCCAGCCTGGGGGGGACAAAGGGCCAGGAGTCCAGCTTGGCCTTCCAGCCTACACCTGGGGTGCCTGACCACTCCCTCTAGACTTCAGAGGGGACTCTGGCAGAGCCATCCCTGGGGACCAGGCTATGCCCCGTGAGTCCCCATCAGGATGCCAGTTGTCACTGTGTTTGTAGACACTGGCCAGCAGAGGCACACTGGGCAGTGGCCACCGACCATGGGGCATCCAGGCTCCAGTGGGGGGCCAGACACAGACAGAGGCAGGAGGACCTTTCCTAGGCCTGCGGACGGGGCACAGTCCTGCCAGCTTCTGGGCCATGTGCTTCAGGCCTGCAGGACTGCAAAGGTGCGTGTGTGTGTGTCACTGTGTGTGTGCTGTGTGTGTGTCACAGTGTGTGCATGCTGTGTGTAGGTGTGTGTGTATGTCACTGTGTGTGTGCTGTGTGTGCCTGTGTATGTCACTGTGTGTGTGCCTGTGTGTGTCACTGTGTGTGCCTGTGTGTGTCACTGTGTGTACATGCTATGTGTAGGTGTGTGTCACTGCGTGCATGTGCTGTGTGGCTGTGTCACTATGTGTGTGCTATGTGTATGTGTGCCTGTGTGTGTCACTGTGTGTACATGCTGTGTGTAGGTGTGTGTGTCACTGTATGTATGTGCTGTGCGTGGCTATGTGTGTGCTATGTGAATGTGTGTGTGTGTCACTGTGTGTATGTGCTATGTTACTGTGTGTGCCTGTGTGTGTCACTGTGTGCCTGTGTGTGTCACTGTGTGTACATGCTATGTGTAGGTGTGTGTCACTGCGTGCATGTGCTGTGTGGCTGTGTCACTATGTGTGTGCTATGTATATGTGTGCCTGTGTGTGTCACTGTGTGTACATGCTGTGTGTAGGTGTGTGTGTCACTGTATGTATGTGCTGTGCGTGGCTATGTGTGTGCTATGTGAATGTGTGTGTGTGTCACTGTGTGTATGTGCTATGTCATTGTGTGTGCCTGTGTGTGTCACTGTGTGTATGTGCTATGTCACTGTGTGTGCCTGTGTGTGTCACTGTGTGTATGTGCTATGTTACTGTGTGTGCCTGTGTGTGTCACTGTGTGTATGTGCTATGTCACTGTGTGTGCCTGTGTGTGTCACTGTGTGTATGTGCTATGTCACTGTGTGTGCCTGTGTGTGTCACTGTGTGTGTATTTTCTCCAGCACACCCAGCCCTCCATCTCTGTCCACACAGAAGCCCAGTGCCCTAGTGTCTGAACTGGGCCCCAGGTCTCGCCTCCCCGCTGCATTACAGAGCTCTGTTCCAAAACTGTCCACACGGTGTTGCCCAAATGTCATCTCCTCAGAGGGTCCCTGACCACCCTCGGGAACATACTCAAGCCCCCATCCCTTCATCTCTCCACGTCCCCCCTCTGGGCCTGCAGTGTTCTAGAAATGGAAACAAAAGGTATTGGGTGGGAATCCTTTTTTCTTCATTTATGTATTTGAACATTGTGGAGAGATCTTCCATCTGCTGGTTCATGCCTCCAGTGGCTATAGTGGCCAGCGTGGGCCAGGCTGAAGCCAGGAGCCTGGAACTCCATTAGGGTCCTCCCGTGTGGGAGCAGGGCCCCAAGAACGTAAGTCACCCCCTGCTGCTTTCTCAGGAGCGTTGGTAGGGAGGTGGAGCCACCAGGCTGCTGGCGTCACAGGCAGTGGGTGACTTTGGCCCTGTGCCACCACACCAGCCCCGGCTTATAGATTGCAGACTGCTTTCCCAGGCGGCCAGCCATGCACCCTGCCGCCAGCTCTAGGGCCCCAGCTGCTCCCCATATCCATGGACCTCCAGCCATGAGATGCTTTCACTAGAGCCCAGAGGAACAGAAGCCACCCAACACTGCAGCCACCAGATGGGAGAGCAACCCAGGCCTGTGTCAGCACCCCATGGAGAAATAGGGTGCCCTTCATCCCTGAGGGCATTGGGACACTCCCTGAGGTCATCTCAGCATCTGGCCCAAGGTCACGCCCGCAAGCCACAGCCACTGGCCGGGCTGGGCCAAAGCAGGGGTTGTCTTGGGGTGGGACCCTAAACTCTGGGCACAAGTGGCCTTGTGATTGAGCTGCGGTCTCTCCTGGACCTTGCCACTGACAGCAGGTGCTGCCCTTCCTCACAGGAGGGACCCTGAGCTTCAGGGGTCCTGCACCCCAGCTCCACCCGCATCTGATGATGACTCCGAGGCCCCAGGTCGAGCTGTCTGCGTGTCATGCCTGGCTCATGATCCTGGCTCCGGTCATCTGTGCATACAGCCTGGGAGGCAGTGGGGGTGGCTATAATAACCATGTCCCCACGCCCCACGTGGGGGACCTGGATCATGTGCCTGGCTTTGGACTCTGGCCACCCCTTCTACCTCCCATAATACAAGCATCAAGAGAGACCCAAACACGAGCTGAGCAAACAGCGGGGCCCTGAAGGTCATACTGAGGCACACTTGTCAGCCCAGCACTGTGGCAACGGGCTCAGTAGCTGCGACCAGGGGTTCTCAGACATACACACACGACCCTGGTCAGCCAGCTGGGTCCTGCGGGACCATGAGGGCCTCCAAAGAGGATCAGGAGATCAGAGTACAGCAGTGGACGGTGGCTGAAGTTGCTGGGTGTGGCCAGGATCCAATGCCTGGGAAAGTGGGAGGCCCCGGCCCCTCCCCAGAGAGCTTCAAGGATGCCTGGCTGGGGGCCTGCACAATGCTGCACAAGTTCCTAGGCTGTGGTCACTGGGTGTGCGGCAGAGGGAAACCAGTGGCCAGGCCCAGCGCTGTGCCTGCCCAGCTGGCTGGCCCCTGCAGGAAGACCTCTGCATGCCGTGGATGCGACTAAGGGTCTGGAGGCAAAAGGCCCTCAGGCCGAGGGACCTGGAGATCTGAAGGGACCACGGCTGCCACACCTTCTGCCCCTAGACCTGGTCTGCTGACTGCCAGCTCCTGGCCCACACCCCCGGCTTCTGCAGACTCCCAGCCCTCCCCACGCCCACCTATACCCGCCATTTCCTCTTCTCCACTGGCTGAGCCTGACTCACAAATCAAGTTCCCACCCAACTGCCACACACTCCACCCCTGGGCAGCTGGACCACCTGCCTGTCTGCTTACCTGCAGTGCCTGACTGGACACACTGCTCACACCATGTTCCTCTGAGCTCAGACCCCAGGGAGCCCAAACCTGGGCTGGGGGCACCGTGGGTTTTACTAGAACACAGCCCTTTGAACGGTGCAGTTCAAGATGTTTTTAAAATAAAATACTTGAAAGGTAAATTGAGAGAAGAGAGAGGTTTTCCATGTGCTGGCCTACAAGGACCAGGGCTGGGCCAGGCCAAAGCCAGGAGCTCTATCGAATACCCCATGCCAGCAGGGGCCAAAGGCCCTGGCCATCTTCCGTCCTCTGCTGCTTTCCCAGGCGCATTAGCTGGGAGCTGGATCAGAGGCAGAACAGCTGGGACCCTAACTAGTACTCTAATGTGGGGTGCTGGTGACGGAAGCAGCAGCAATTAAGCCCACTGGAACTGCAGGGGCGTCATGTGCAGATCTCTGCCGGTCACAGCTCCAGCCCTGAGTCAGGGAACCACGCATTGCTATAGAAGAGCCAGATGGAGCTCAGGAGAGGCCGCAGGCTCGTGTCCACCAGAACATGGCTCTGGGCCTCATAGCCTGTGTGTGAGACGCCCGCAAGCTTCTCTAAGCCCACAGCTGTGACCCAGATGTGGCCGGCAGCGGCATGGCTGGGTGTGGTGCAGTGAGGAGGCGGAGTGGGCTGCAACAGCCTGAGCTCGCGCATCCTGGAGGCAGGAGCCTCCAGCATTTTTCCAAAGAGGGTTCCAGCTGCTGGGGGGCTGGATGTTGTGTGGCCGTGGACCCTGGTATATCCGGAGAAGCTGAACATTCTTGGTGACGTGTCCTCCTCCAGCATGATCGTGCACACAGATTGGCTTAATATCCACCTGTGGCACCATGGGTTGGACCACTGCTGGCCACACTGGCAGCCCATGCAGGAGCACAGGTTCATATCCTGGCTGTTTCACTGCCCATCCAGCTCCTGGGACAGCAGCACAAGATGGCCCAGACCTTGTGCCCATGCAGCCATGTGGGAGACCTGGATGGAGGGCTGGGTTCCTGGCTGTGACCCGCACCAGTTCCAGCCATCTGGGGAATGAACCAGCAGAGGGAAAATCTCTCTCAAATACATAAAGAAATCATCTTTTTAAAAAATGCATTGAGCTGGCTCAATCCAGGGCTGGATTTGGCCTGTGGGCTCCGGTTTGCGCCCTGAGCACCCCTGAACATGCCTGGGTGCCAGGCACGGCTTTGGGCCCTGGGTGCAACCGAAAGGGCAGCCCAGGAGGAGGGTGGGGACACAAAGGGGTGGGGGTGTTGGCCGCCTGGCCATGCATGCCCCGGTGGCACTGAGCAGCAGTGCTGGCCAAAGACTGCTGGCCCAGGCAGGAGGCCTCCGCTGCGGCAGGAACCCCCGCAGCACACTAATTACCGTGCCCTGCAGCAAAAACTGTTGATCTCAAGAACCCGACTTTGTCATGGCCCATGTGACATAATTGGAACAAACAAGAAGAGCGGGAGGCAGCAGGTGGGGCTTTGCCCACATCAGCCTGTCCCCAACCAGCGGGGCGGAGACTTGTGGGCCCCACACTGGGCATTCTGTTTCTAGTGAGCACTGTCTTGAAATCCAGTGGGTTCTTCCTAAACAAAACTCTACACCCTGCTCCTCCAGGCCCAAAGCTACCCACCATGGAAGCCTCCTTGGCAGCGCCACCACCCTGTTCTGGGTGCCCAGAACTCTGCGTGCTACTCTGGGCTTTGGCTACTGTGCAGCTTGGCTAGAGCCCAATGGGGTCGTCTACCCTGGCCTCCCACCCTTTCACAGCTCAATGGACACGACACCCGGAAACCCAGGGCAGTGGGTGGCGCTTGTTGGAGCAGGTGCCATTCTGCATTCCCTGCCTTCAAGAGCAGAGGACGGGGGCCCTCAAAAGTCTGGGAACAGGACAAGGGCACCCAGGTAGCCAGGCACATGCGCTCAAGCCGGGCCTGGGGAGCTAGCAGCCCTTGAGTCAAATCCAGTTCTGCCACCTGTTGGCTGAGTGTCCTCAGCGTGGTCCCTCTTAGGCAGGACCACTCCTAGTGCTTACCCCATCTACTCCTGCGAGTGCAGCTGACCGCTGTCCCCTGTCCTCTGGTGGAAGTAGACCCATGGGAAGTATTGGCATCTGATGACAGGGTGGAGGAAGGGGGACCAGGGCGTCTCTCGGACTCCATCCTCCTGGGCTGAAGTTAGGCGAGGGCAGGGCAGGTGTCTCCACCACCCTCCTGGGTTTGGCCTGGAGAACCAGCCAGGGTTTCTGGCAGTCCCGGGGGAAGTGAATGCCAGTCCTCCATCTGCTGGTGGCAGAGGCCTGACCCCGAGCTGAAAGGCTGGGAAGCCGGGCACCGGCTGCTCTCACGAGTTCACAGCCGAGTCCCCAGTGCTCTGGGTTCTGTGGAAGGTGATCCCAAGAACACGCGGGGCTTCGTGACCTGCGGGCTGCAAGGTGGAGCTGCTGCTGACACCGCATGCAATCTGCAGGTCAGCTGGTGACGCCACAGCAGCGGGCACTTCACCTTGGAGACAGGAAGCTCCCTGCCCAGGGCTCAGGCTGACAGCTCAGCGTCCACCAGCAGGGAAGCCCCCAATGCTATGATTCCACCCTTGTCGAACTGGCCACCTGGGGTGATCCACATGCTGTTCTCATGTGGGGTATCCCTTGTGAACTGTGGGGTTCCCTGACAGGCCATAGATAGGTTGAGTAGCCACAGGGCTTCAAGTGGGACACGCACAGCTGGGCATGTCCAGTGACCTGCTCTGAAGGTGGCCACCTTCCAGTCTCCCTGTTGCTCCCAGGGCTCCATGCACCTGCTGGTACTGTGTCCTCCAGCACCCAGTCCCCGGGTAAGACAGCGACATGCCCTTCCCTAGCCTGCTACATTTCCTTTGTGATACTGAGATCCGGGTCCCACTGTCCCCAAGCCAAGGAGTGAAGGGGCGGAGGCTGGGCTCAGGGGCAGCCCAGTTCCCCAGCGAGCACCCTGACCCTGTCCACGCCACCCCTACCCGCCTAGCCTTCTGTTGTTCAAACGAAGCTGAACATCCAGCATTTTATGTCAAACCTCTTGTTTTTTTTTTTTAATATACTAGCATCATATTCAAATTGAAAACACACACAAGCTCAGCAGGCCAAAGCTGATGGAGACAAGCCAGGTCTGGCAGAGTCGTCGGGTCTCCTAAGGGGAGGTGACATTGGGACAAGGGTGCAGAGTGAGGTTGGGAATGAAAGATGTGCCAGGCAGGGCTGTGGGGGTGCAGAGGGCCCCCCACCCTGTAGACAGGGCCTCATACCCCCACTCCCAGCCGGCTGGCTGCAGGGACCCCACACTTGAAGCACGTGCGGGTGGTGTTTGCAGAACTGGTACGCCCGGAGCCAGCAACGTCGGCTGCTCTGCCGTCTGGCTCAGCCACGTCCCCGCCGCCAGATGGTTCCTGGCCGCCCCAGATGAGGTTCCGCGAGCCGCCCCATCCTGCTGGGGGCTGCTGGGAAACTCAGACAGGGAGGCTGATTCAGCTGGGAACCTTCTGGATTTATGACCCCTGCTGCTCCGTGCCTCATGACCCCGGCCCCAGTGCGCCGGTGTTTATTGCTAATTGTTTTCAGACAGATGGCATGGCCCACAGTCTAATTCCCTGAGCTCCAGGGTTGGGCGGGGTGAGGCAGGGGACAGGAGACTTGGGGGACACTGCGAGAGAGGCCGTGGCCTTGACCGCTCACATTCTTTTTTTATTTTTCTTAAGATTTATTTATTTTTATTGGAAAGTCAGATATACAGAGAGGAGGAGAGACAGAGAGGAAGAGCTTCCATCCAATGGTTCGCTCCCCAAGCAGCCACAACAGCTGGAGCTGAGCCAATCCGAAGCCAGGAGTCAGGAGCTCTTCTGGGTCTCCCACGAGGGTGCAAGGTCCCAAGGCTTTGGGCCGTCCTCCACTGCTTTCCCAGGCCACAAGCAGGGAGCTGGATGGGGGAGTGGAGCTACTGAGATTAGAACTGGCGCCCATATGGGATCCCGGTGTGTGCAAAGCAAGGACTTTAACCACTACACTATCGCGCCGGGCCCGACCACTTACATTCTTAAAGAAAATGCTAGACTCTGGCCTGGGGTGTCACTGGGCTGTGACAGTGGCCAGGGCTGGCACCACAGGGGAGCCACAGGGCTGTGTGCTGGAAACAGGGCAGTCGGAGGAGGCTTACAGATGAGGTAGCCCACCCTGGAGTCTGTAGGGTGCAGGGTGCCACCTCCTCTGGGAAGCATTCAGGGAGAACTGCTCAGGGGTGGTTTTAGGGTTAAGAGGGTAGGCAGTTGGGGTGGGGGTGGTCGCAGGACAGAGACACACCCACCCCCTGAGAAGCAGCCCTCATTTCCACACTGGTTGTCAATTTGACCCAAGGGCTTGCACAGCCGTCAGTATCCCGTGAGACTCTGGGTTGAGCTGCCACCTGCCACGCTCAGCATCCCTGGTGAGCACCAGTCAGAGTCCTGGCAGCTCCACTTGCCACCAGGACCCTGCTAATGCCCTTAAGAAGGCAGCTCCCAAGTCCCTGGGCCCCTGACACCCCACAGGAGCCCCGGATGGAGTCCCCCACTCTTGGCTTCAACCTGGCCCAGTGCTGGCCAGTGAGGCTATCTGGGGAGTGAATCAGTGGGTGGGAGATCTTGCCCTCTCTCCTCCTCTCCCCCAACCTGTGTGTGTGTGTCTCACGTAAGGAAATACTTTCAAAGAAGAATGAACACCCCAAATTACAGACACATAAAAGGAGGGTTCCTCTGAGAGGGCCTGTGACTAGCCTGTGTCAGCCCACAGAGATTCCACAAGCGCCCACTGTGTGCCTGCCAGGAACGCACCACACAACCAAACACATTGTAGGGCAGGAAGGGCAGGATCACAGGGAGAGCGGTCGGCGGGGACCTCAGGAGACAGTCAAGGAGAGGCTCCTGGAGGCAGCCGCACCTGAGCTGGGTGTGGAGGAGGCCGAGCAGGGAGGATGGAGAGTGAGAGGCCTGAAGCAGCGTGCAGCTCCACGTCTGCAAAGAGAAAATGCAGGCCGTGAGCCCACCAAGCCAGTGGCATGGGGTCCAGAGGAGAACAAGGCTGCTGCCCGCCCAGGAGACTGGGTCACTCGGCTCATGAGCAGGAGACTTGAGGGGTCTTAGGCTCCCGCCCGGGCATCTATAAAGATGAGTAGCAGGTTCTGGAAACTGTGATGGCCAGTCAGTTCTCTGTGTATGTGCCAATCAGGCCGGCTGGTGCAGGGGAGTCCCATGTGCCAGTGGGGCAACAAAGGACAGAAAGCCCAGGATCCCCTGGTTTAAAGGCGGGACCTGCTGGGTCGTGGCACTGGAAGGCTTCAAGGGATGGTACCTCTCAGAGCAGCTGCCCCAGGGACTCCAAGTTCTCAGCCACGTCCGCCTTGGCAGTCAGTCACGTGGCCATCTCTGGACCAATACTGGCCAGGTCAACACTCTTTGGAGTGAGACTGGTGAGAGCTGACTCTCCAAGGAAAAGTCCCGGGCATCGCAGGTGCGTGCTGTAACGTGCCACTGCTTGGGACAGCCATGTGCCACGTGCCACGTCCCAGTGGCTGGCTCCAGTCTTACTACTTAGCACCCTGGGAAGTGGCAGGTGGGAGTGGCTAGGCCCTGTCACTCCCAGGGAAGCCAGCATGGAGAGCCTGTCATTGCAGCCAACAGGTGGATGGAAGACCTCTGGTGTGTGTGTGTCACTCTGCATGTCAAATAAATACAAATAAATAACAACCTAAAACTTACAAAGAAGACAAACAGATACAGCAACCAGGAGGGTGGGTGTGCAGGGCGGCTCTGGAAGGCGGCTCCCGGACAGCACTCCATGGTTTACACTGGGAGACCGGCAGACCCAAGGAACAGGGAGGACTGGCTTCTGCACAGCTCCTGCCTGCTGTCTGCTCCCAAAGGCGTGGGGTGCAGAAGGATCCCAGTTGAGGGTGCTAGGCTGCGGGGTTCCCTCCCTCCTTCCCTGGGTGAAGCTAGGACCCAATGAGCTCCCATGTCTGCCGGAAGCTTCCCTCTCTTCCTTTTGCTGTTTGCAGCCTTTGGAGAGCAGGGCAGGACAGTGCAGTGGTTAGAGTACAGCCTCGGCACCAGAGCCTGGGTACCAACCTGCACTGTCACCCTACAGCAGCATGGCCTTGGCCAAGTCCCAGAGCCTCTTCCTACCCTCCTGTGTCCAGGGAGGAAAGCAGCCCCGCCTGGGGTCTCATGGGCTTTGCCCAGCTGTGCACTGGAACTGCATGCCCTGAGCATGGGCCTGTCTTGGCATGGCCTCCCTGGCATGGCCCCTGTGGCATGCCCCCCACCCAGGTGTGACTCCCCTTGGTATGTCCTCCCAGCATGGCTCTCCCTAGCATGACCCCGTAACACACCCCCCAGGTGTGACTCCCCTGGCATGACCCTCCCTGATGGTGTCCCCCTGGCATGGTCTGCCTGATGTGGCCCCCCCAATATGGCCTTCCTGCTGTGCAGCTCTACGCAAAAGGCTGGGGTGCTACCCCCTGGGCCCTGTGCTCCCTGCTGCCTGCGGCCCCCAGGCTCCCCTAACCATCCAAGAGCAATTAAGTCAAACTTTGGCTTTAAGATATTTATAAAGGCACGCAGGGTGTCTTCTGATCGCAGCTTATATATTTTTAATCGGCTGTTGCAGTGATTTAAAACCCAGCTCTGGCGGGCGGGCGGCAGGAGGGAGGAAATTAGAAGGCTCCATCACCTGGCGCGTCTGGCTGCGGCATCCTGGCGACAAGGACATGTGGGGGGGCACCCGCATCCCGGGAGTCCCCCACCCGCCGCCACCTGCTCCTCGCCCTAGCCGGGTGAGAAAGAGCAGCCCAGCCCTGCTTAATGAAGGGTGACATCTGCTCAACCCTGTAATTAACGAGCCTCCTCGTGGACCAGCAGGACACCGGACTGCGTCCCCCACGCGTGTGCACAAGGGAAGAAGGGCTGGAGGGCGTGGGTGCTGCCTGTGTGCACCAGGCTGTCTGTTCTTAGCTGGGGTGGGGCCTGGGCCCCCTGCGGCACTGGGGCAGGGACTGGAGGACACCCTGCCCTGCCTGTTCCCCTCACCCTGCTCTGCACACAGTCTCCAGACAGGCGGGCAGCAGGAGCCCAAGCCGCACAGCAGCCTGTCTCCCATCAGAAACCCACTGGTCCGTAAACGCACACGGCGCCAGCGCCACCACACAAGAGACCCCGCACAGGGCAGCTGGGGTAGGGGCTGAGAGTCCAAGCCAGAGTTTCCCGCGCCATCCATAGCCCCTGAACCCCACACCCACCTGAGTGCAGCTGAGGTAGGGTATGCAAAGCGGGCTGGTAGGGTATGGGAGTGGGGAGGCGTTGACCCGGGAGGCCAGGCCGTGAGTCTCCATGCCATCTCAGTAACCCTGGCTCTCCCGGCCTTGTGCCCCATCTCCACTCAAAGCCCATCAGTGCCAGACTATCAGCGCTCACTTTGCCCCTGGCCGTGGTACCAAGGCTGCCAGTAAAAGGGCAGTCACAGGGAGGGTGGGCAGTGGGCTTGGCAGGCATCCCCAGGGCTGCAGCCTAGAGCTACCAAGGGTGACCCAATTCCCAGCAGGGGAGCTTGGAGCTGCCGTGATCCCCCAGTGCCGCCTACATGGCCAGCCCACACTTTCCTAGCCCAACAGCAAGTGGGAGCAGGGCCCCTCCATCCTCGCTCTGTGGGGAAGTGCTGGGTGAGAAGATCCACACCTAGTAATGGGATCATGGAGTTTTCAGCCAGGTCTCCTGACAAAGAGGCAATTACAGCCTATCACCCCATCCGCCCGTCACCCTATCCACCTGTCACGCCATCCACCCATCCCCTGTCCACCCATCACCCCGTTCACCTGTCACCCCATTCACCCGTCCCCCCATTCACCCATCACCCCATCCACCCATCACCCCGTTCACCTGTCATCCTGTTCACCTGTCACCCCATTCACCTGTCACCCCGTTTACCTGTCACCCCATCCACCTGTCACCCTGTTCACCTGTCACCCCATCCACCTGTCACCCTGTTCACCTGTCACTGGCACTGGGGTCGGCTGCAGGTAGAGGCTCTGCAGGAGGCCAGTGGCCACACTGAGCCACCTCTTACCAAGCAACCCCACTACATGCCCCTGTGAGTGCCACGTGTGTCCACCATCTGGGACTATCTAACAAAGCACCACACCCCAGCAGGGGAAGCAGCACAAACTGGGGCTACTGTTGGGGCTTATCAGCTAAGCCATATTAGAGCGAGGGTCCAAGTCTCGACTGCTCCTCTCCCCGACCAGCTCCCTGCTGATGAACCTTGGAAAGCAAAGCTGGCTCAAGTGCTTGGGCCCCGGCACCCACGTGGGAGACCTGCAGCAAGTCCTGGTTCCTGCTTTGGCCTGGCCCAGTCCTGAATGTTGGAGTCACTGGGGAAGTGAACCAACAGAGGGAAGATCCAACTCTCTCTCTCTCTGCCTTTCAAATAAATAAATCTTTAACAGACAAAGCAACCCCCAAAGTGTATCTCCTCACAGTCTCAGAGGCAGCAGGGTTGGCCACTTCTGGAAGAATCAGCTCCAGGCATATTCCTTGGCTTCTCGGGCTGCTGGCAGGGCCGGCTGGCAGGTGCATCTAAGGCCCCTCCTCACACGCACACACGTGGGTCCACGGCAACAATGCTTGCCCTCCCCCAGCATGAGCCCAGCTAGATCCAACCCACCTGATGGCTACAGGAAGGCCTGGTGGCCGAGAACAACTTGGGACCCCAGAGGGGAAGAAATCAGTGGGTGGTGTTCAGGGGCTTTGGGCATAAGAACCATGGTGCCCGGGACCCATGCGGGGCCTCCCGTGCTGGGCTCCTCCTTCCTGCAGCTGGGCCGGCCCCGCCAGGCAGCCTCAGCCCACACAAGGGCCGAGTGTGTATGTATGTGGCGGGGGGAGCAGCTTTGGCTAGGGTCCGGCTGCAGCCGGTTCACACAGGAGCCCTTTGAAGGCCATGTGAATGAAGCTCAATGTCTCCACCCAGCTGGCAGCGGTGGCCCAGGCGGCAGAGCTGCCAGAGGCCTCCAGCCCCCGGCTGAGGAAGGTCAGTGAGCAAGCTCAGCTTGCACACACCCCCGCCAGGCCTGAGCGATGTCCTTACCTCCCAACCCAGTACCCACTGCTCGTCATGGCTCCAGTCCAGGGGAATACGCCTGCTGTGGCACTGCCCAGCAAGGGAGGTCACCACGGAGAGCCCTGTGTCCCTGGCTAAGCCTCCCCACAGCAAAGGACAACCCTGCCTAGTGCAATACCCACCCTGCAGCTGGGACCCAGCTGCCATGAAGGGGCCACAAGGCTCCACCCGGGGAACCTTGCCTGTCTTGGTAAGCAGCTGTCCTGAGAAGGTCCCTGCTACCTGTGACCCCATCTCCTTGTCCAGTCTTGGGTACAGGGGGTCTCACTTCCCATCCCCTGCCAGCCCTACATGTGACCTCCTCAGGCCCCTCCTTCCCCTGCACAGGACCAGGTTCTGATTGAAAGTCAAGTGCTCCAGTGCCTTGGGTGGCTCCCAGAAGCCAGTCCCTGGTCTGGAATCCCACCAGCCTTCAGAGCTGGCTTCCACGCCCAGCCGCCCACAACACCAAGTTCAAGCTGGGCACCTACCTGGATGCCTCTTCCCACAGCCTAGGTCGAGTAAAGCGCGACTCCGCCCAGGCACAAGTGACCCTAAGGGACTCCTGCCACTTAGCTACAAGGAGGGAGACAGCTTCCTCCCCAGACCCTGGTCTTTTGGGGCTGCCATCTTGTGAGGAAGCCCGGGTTGCAGATGGAAGCCCCAGCCCACAGCCAGCATCCTCTGTCCCAGGGTTCCCCTGGGCTGCACACGGCGTTGAGAGTGGCCTTGTCTCTCTGTGAGAGGCCTTGCCGAAGAACCGCCCAGCTGAGGCCAGAGTCCGACCCAAAACAAGCCGCTGACCCTGCTTTGTTCTCTGCCGCTGAGTCTTGGGGCGTTTCCCTACGCGGCCATGGAGACCTGGGAGAGGAGTGATGGGCGCCTGGCAGGCACTGGTTAGCATGGGGGTCTGGACAAATGCCAGTCTACCTGCCATGCTCACCTGCCCAGGTGTGTGTGTGTGTGTGTGTGTGTGTGTGTCTGAGGAAAAGGAAGAGGTTGTGCCAGGCCCTTGGGGTCCCCAGGTTGCACAGAGCCAGGCTGGCAGGAGCCGCCCCATCCTCAACAGGGGGCACTTGCTGCCAATTCCCCAGGTCACAGTGGCATCCACTCAAGTTGTGGGGACATGGATCTGCAGACCTGAAACTCAGGCCCAGCCCAGCCCTGCCCTGACTGCAGAGGGAACTTGTCACTGTGAGCAGGTAAGGGCAGAGGAGCCCTTTGCAGGTGACCTTGCTGAATGCATACACCTGCCAGCCCAGGACCTGCGAGCCTGCCTGACCTCCAGGCAGCCCGGGCTGCCCCTGGCAGGCCAACTGTGTCAGTGGGGCAGTGGTAGCGGATGGGAACGGCAGAAAGATGGGCCAGAGAGTGGACGCCCTCGTACCTGTGCTCAGGGCCTTGGGCATCCCTGGTGACCTCCCGATGGGTACACATTCTGCCTTCTCCATGCCCTAAAAATGATCGACTCGGGCCTTTTAAAATCAACCACTTGCTTCGTTAGGCAAACAACCTCAGTCTGGGAAGAGCTGGGGTGGGGGAGAGGGCAGCTCTGGAGGGGTTGGGGAGGGTGTGGGCACGGGGAGGCGGGCGACTCCAGGCTCAGCTCCATTCTCACAGCTCCGCCTAGACCAGCCCTGGTTCATTCTCTTCCTAAAGCCTGCACACCCCATGGAACCCACAGGAGATCCCGAAGCTGGGGAAGAGGCCAGGAACCCCTCCCTTTGCCCCGACTCCCCCCAACCCCGCCTGGCCCCACCGAGCGGAGAGAGAGCTGACAGCACTGCGTGGGCTGGTGGGGACGCCTGCCCGGCCAGCCTCCTGCGCAGCCAGATGGCCAGCCATCTGTAGGCCTCCGCCTCCCGCTCTCCTCCCGGCACAGTCAGGCCTGGCACTGGGGCGAGGCTGCTCCAGGCTGGCAGGGCGGCGGGGCGCCCCAAGCTCCTGGCAGGCTGGGCCGAGGCGGCAGGGGAGGGGCGGGCCGGGCCTTCACTCCCCGCCTCCGCCCCTGGCAGGCGCCTCCACTGCGGGAGATTTCTGAGACTGTGAGCAGAGGACTGCCCTTCCGGCAGCCATTCATTCACTCAGGCAGCATCAGGCAGCAGCTAAGTGTGAGGCCCTGCAGAGACATCAGCAGAGTGCCTGCTGATGCCCACACTGGCCAGACACACGTCCAGGCACTCGGGTGCAACCAGGAGCAGAAGGCACGTTAGACCTTCACGCACTGGCTGGGGGTCCGGGGGCAAGCCCTCCAGAGCCCTTCCCACTACATAGAATGCCGCGGGGCATAGGGGTCCCAGGCTCTGCCCCTGCTGGGCACATGCCACCCTTGCGGGCCCCAGGGACGCCGTGGTGAACGAGGTGGTACGGCCTGCATACTCACTACTTGCTGAGAGCTGGTGCGGGCCCTGTGGACACCGCAGTGTAGTGCAGTGTAGACAGGTGTTCTGCCAGGTGCTGGGGACATGAGAGTGGTGGAGGAAGCCAGGTGCCTGCACTGTGGAACTCCAGCCAACACGGAGGGGCATGGCCAAGGTGAAGGAGGCACAGGGATGAGATGTGACGATGCCATGATGCCTTGACTCGCTGGTGCTGGCTCCTGCCCACATGCTGGGCTGAGGAGCAAGTGTGTGCATGTCTACTGTGTATGTTATGTGTGTGTGAGTGTGTGCATGTGTGTGTTGTATGTGTGCGTGCTCATGTGAAGCTTGCCCTCCCCAGGTTCCTCCCTCCCTCCCTCCCTCCCCCTGCAGAGGACAGAGCTGGAGGTCGCCTAGGGACGGAGCGGCCTCCTGGGCCGCACCGGGCACTCAGCACCGTCACGTTCCAGGAGCGTCCTCGGTGCTAAATAATTAATTCTCGCCGTGCTCCCATGTGAGGGAACAAATAAATGTCACTTGTGTGTGTGACTCAGCCAGCCCCGGGGGCGGAGGCTGATGGTTTCAGGAGCCGGCAGAGGGGTCGTCCGGGGACGCCACCCTCAGGCCCAGAGCTGGATCAGGACTGACAGTGGCCGGAGACAGGGCCAGGGCCGGGGACACTCTCCATGGAGGCCACAAGGCCACGCATCAGTGCTGTCAGGAAGACGGGAACTGCCAGCAAGCACAGGTCCTGGGCCTCTGAGCGCCTGCCCAAGGTGACCCCGCTGTGACAGCCTTCCGGTCCATAGGACAACACCAAAGCCAACACACCGGGCACCCAGGGCCTCGCCCTCACTTGCCCGGCACTTGCCCACTACTGGGGCTGCTGTAGGCACTCCCCAGAGCTCCAACCTGCTCCTCCTTGCACCCCATCTCCTCCCGGTTAGTACTTGTACAGCGTGCATGTGTACACACACATGCTGTGCCTGTGTGTCCATGTCTGCAGGTGCTCTCTGTGTGTGCATGCATGGCAGGCCTGTGTTTGTTGCATGTGCGTGTACCCATAGCAGCTACACACGTGTCATATGGTATACATGCAGGTACAGTGTGTTCACGTGTGTATACATGCACGTGTGTTGTACTCGTGTGGGTGTGTGTGTCATACACATGCGCACACATGGATGTGTTTATGGTCTACATGCATCTGCATGTGTGTACACGCTGGGGCGTGTCACAGTGCATGTACTGGCATCTGAAAGCCTGTACATGTGTGCTGCATGTACACACTCGGCCCAGCAACACTGCCCCGCCTGCTCGTCCCAGGCACACAAGCCCTCTGCTGCAAGGCTGAGCCCTGCAAGCACTGTCAGGTTACTGGAGGTCACTCACACTTCCAGCGCCCCTCAATTCCACGCCCACCGAGGGCTTGCCCACCTGCAGGGATCTCACACATCCACTCTCTACGTGGTGCCCATGGTGACGGGAGCCCTGCAGGAGCCACCTGCCCAACGGGGCAGCCTCGCCCAGCTGTGGAATTTTCCAGAAGCCGCTCCTTTGTGCATCAACAGAGCATTTACTGTCCGCTCCCCATGCCGGGCAGGACGGAGCCTGCCTTGCTGAGGCCCTGCGTACCTGCCGCCTGGGGCCACCCCAGCTTCTCACTCCTTCCCACACAGGTGCTGTACCCCAGCCTGTCCAGGGGGCTGAGCTGTCTGCCCCAATGCCTGCTCCCCCCTCTGCCATGCAGTGTGGGGGTCACGGCAACCAGGTGCTCCACGACACCTCACTCACACACTGGGCAGACTTCCTTCTCGCCATCGCGTTACCCCCACTGGGTGCTCCGAGAGCCTCATGCCCCTGACCCCGTGGAGGAGGCATGCCCGCGGCACACAGCTGGCACAGCTACGCCCCCATCAACAGACAGGCCAACGGAGGCTCACGCAGCGACTGAGCGGCTCAACTCTGGCTGGTGCAGGTGGAAGTGGTTACAGGCACCCCTCCCACCCCAGACGCCACTCCGGGCTGTAGTCCTTGCTGCATCTTTCCGAGTTTGCAGATTTCCCCCGTGTGCCACCCCGTGGCTTGAGTCTTTGCTCTCACCCAGGGTCTGTGTTGGGTTTCATGGCCCCACACCTACTCAGGGCTTCGGTGACAGCCTGGCCAACACAGCCCGTCCTGATGCTCACACACTCCCTAGTGTGAGCAGTAAAGCACCTCTGTTACACAGGGCCTCCTGGGAGCCGGGTGGAGGCCTAAGGAGCTTGCAGGATCACGACCTGGCAGGACAGAAGCTCAGAGGAAGTATGGATACAGCACACACTTGGCATCACACTCGGGGAGTGCCTCTGCCTGCCTGCAGGCTCCTCCTGCCACTGCCTTGCCCCCCGCACTCCCACCCCCACCGGCAGGGACCCAGGACAGAGACCAGGGCACAGCACCCTGCCTGGTTCCGCCTAGCTCTCTTCCAGGCAAACCCCCTTTGGGCACCCCGAGGGCTACCTGGTTGGGAAGCCGAGCTCCAGGCTGGGCCCAGTTTCCAGGCCAGTGGTGGACAGGCGGGGCCCCTCACTGGAGAGAGGACTACACCTGAGGAAGGACAGCACAGAGGAGTAGGGACTGGACACTGGGGCCTTCTCCCGGCCCCCCGTCCCCCCTCGGCCCCCAGCCTCCTGGAGGCTGCCTCCATAGCGCGGTGGGGCACACAGACCGGGGGATTCCAGAACAGCAGCTGAGGACGTCGCTGGTCAGGAACAGCTGTGACTATCACCGCCCCAGCAACAGTGCCTGCCTCCCGGGGTCCTCGGCCAACCGTTAGGCGCCTGCTGGCTACAGCCTGGTGCCAGGTGCCAGGGACGCAGACATCCGCCTGCAGAGGGTGACATGCGGGGGGGTTCTCTCCTCCCCTCTCCCGTCACAGCCCACCCATGCTGAGCCTCCCACCACTCATACATCACATCTGCCCGCCACTTGCGAGGACTCCGCTGCCATGATTTAAGCTTTCATTATAGTTTAACGACAGGGTGGGGAGCAGGAGAAAAATCACCTGTTCCCTCACAAACCCTAGGGCTGGCGCAGGGGAGGGGTCCGCTGGCGGTGGGGGGCCCAGTGGACTTGCACCCCGGATGGAGCAAGGCCTTTGCACACGGGGCTTACGGAGATGGGGGTCTCTCCCAAGCTGCAAAGGGAATCTAAGGTTTCACCAGCCCCTGACCCTGCACCGAACATCCCTCCCTGGGCCCCAGAGCCCATCGCAGTGAGGATGAGTCACTTGGCCGTCGCCAAGCCCTGCTTCTCATCCTCCCTGAATCTAAATCGCTTTCTGGAGTGACTGTGCTCGACAAGATCAATAAAATTGAGCTACTGCTGGATCAGGCCTTGTGATGAACACCCCAGGTATAAGTGGTCGTGGGGACCTTGCTCTCCAGGTGGGGGTTGGCGGGGAGGGCATGAAACCAGAGACACAGGGGATCCCCAAGGTCTGCCTCCCTACAGGAGGCCAGGGGCGAATTCAGCCAAGCCCACCTGCCCCCGGTCCAGCTGGTGCCTGGGTCCCTGTTCCTTCTTCCCTCCCTTCTGGGGAGCACCTGCATGCTACCAGGCCCTGCCCACCCACCTACCTGGAGTGGGGTTTGTGCAAAGGTTAGCTCTGGCTGGGCAGATTCAGCTAGGGCAACAGAGCAGGCTGCCTGACGGGAACTGGGCAGCTTGCAGAGAACAGTTCAGTGTGTGCACAAGGGACTCATCGCTACGGGGGCCAGGCCCACGTCCACTCCTGCCCTGGCCGCGGGGTAGAGTGGCTCCGGCTTCCCATACGTACAGTGTGGGCTCCAGGGTAGTGTGATGAATTCATTCACAAATCCAGGCATTTAAAAAACACTTGAGAGCGACACACACACACACACACGAGATCTTGCACCTGCTGGTTCACCCCCCTCAAATGGCTGCAATGGAGACAGCCAGGCCGAGACAGGAGCCTGGCACTCCACCAGGGTCTCCTGTGTGGGCCATCTTCCACTGCTTTCCCAAGCGCATTAGCAGGGAGCTGGAATTAGAAGTGGAGCAGTGGGATTCACAGTGATGCCCCCATGGAAGCCCGGCATCGCAGGCAGCAGCTTAGCCTGAGGTGCTACAACATCAGCCTCAAGTCAATACTTCTACTTCTTCTTTTTTTTTAAGGTTTATTTATTTTTATTGCAAAGTCAGATATACAGAGAGGAGGAGAGACAGAGAGGAAGATCTATCTGTCCAATGATTCACTCCCCAAGTGACTGCAATGGCCAGAGCTGAGCCAATCCGAAGCCAGGAGCCAGGAGCCTCTTCCAGGTCTCCCACGAGGGTACAGGGTCCCAAGGCTTTGGGCCGTCCTCGACTGCTTTCCCAGGCCATAGGCAGGGAGCTGCCGGGATTAGAACGGTGCCCATATGGGATCCCAGCATGTTCAAGGCTAGGAGTCTAGCTGCTAGGTCTCCACGCCAGGCCCCAAAGTCAGTACTTCTAATGTCGAGTCGCCTTGCTGTCAAGTGGTACCCATTAATGTTCTTAAAATGATGCTCCATGCAAGGGCCACTAAACTCATTACAGACCCAAGGAGCCCTGGTGTGGGGAATTCTCAGGCCCCATAGCTCAGCAGTGTGGGCCTCACAGCCTGGAACCACCTTCTGTAGAGGTTCCTGCATGGGGGTGGGCAGAGGGAGTCCTGGGAGGAGGTGGGGCCTTCTTGAGCAAAATGGGTGCTGGCTGGGAGCTGCAGGCTGCTTCCAGGAGTGCTGGCAGCAGGCGGGCAGTGAGCAGGGCGAGCCCGAGCCTGGCAGAGGTCAAGGCCTGGCTGTGGCACTAGCCCCACTCTGTGGGCCTGCCCTGACACAGGCAAAGTGGCTCTATCCTCGTCACTGGGGGCAGCGCCCCATGGAGAACCCTGACATAGGAGGGTGAGCCCGCCCACCACCTCCCCAGGGATGGGCTGGAACTTGGGGCAGGGAAGCCCCAGGCCCTGACATCACCCCGGGATTCACAGCGCACTCTTTCCTGAAGCAGGAAAACTGGGAACTCACTGGAGATTCCTATGTGGTTATGCACTGTTTGGGGTGAGGCCGGAGCATTCGGAAGAAATGTAACCAGCAGGCCAGGTGGGCACGGCTCCAGTGGGGTGCGAGAGGCCCACCCCTGCCGCAGGGCCTGGTCCCCTGGGGTCCCCCCCATCCTTCTCTTGTCTCATCCTGGTCTGCTCTTGTGGGTCCCGGCAAGGGGCCACTTTTGGGCACAAGACCCTCAAGGGCACGCTAAGGTCAAACGATTGGCATAACAGCTCCTCCCCAACAGGAAGTGTCTGGAGGCAAAGTTCAAGTGACCCCCACAAATGTCCTGTCGCACAGGACCCCAGGAACACCCGGTTAGGTCCCTTCATTGAGAATATGAATGCCTGGGGCGCACGTCAGCGCTCCATGCTCTCTCTCTCTCTCTGCCGAGGGTGGGAACAAGCCTGGGGTCGGAGGCACCACTGGCAGCCTCAGCCCATGGAACGCACACACCCTGGGCCAAACTCTCGCAGAAGGAGACGTGAATATGCTGCACCCTAACCAGATCTGGATAATTTCAGTAGAAACCCTCCCGTAATCGCATCAGCGTTCAAGGATCACAATAGCAACAAATTAAACCAACAGGCCTGAGTTCAGTTGCTTGCTCGAGAGGAAACCGTGAGCTTGATTTAGAAGCGGATGCTGCAGTTTATTAACCGATCTAAATTAATTCGATTTTGAATCCCTGTTAAATATACATTAACATGTATCACCCAATAGCACGACCGGCAAGGGGGGTAAGATGCAGAGCAGGGGCTGTGAGCCCCCAGGGGGCAAGGGATGCCAGGTGAGATCCAGTAGCAGGGTTGCAGACTCCGGTCAGGCCAGCTGGCCCCTAGAGGGCATCTCTCAGTGCCTGGACATTTCAGAGATGGCCAACTTCAGATGCAGCAGGATCCAGGAGCCAGGTCACCAGGAACTGGCCTTGTTTAATTTCTTAGTCTGAGTTCTGCCACCAAGCAGGGTCTTCCCTACTGCTGGCAGGATGGCCTCAGCAGCTGTGCCACCTCACGGGGGCAGAGGACCCAGCACTGCCCAGGGCCCTGGGGAGGGGGTGGGGATCCGCTCCAGCAGGTGTCCTGAGATCAGAAGAAGGCCAGTTCTGGCCAGCAAGGGGGGCAGGAGGCCTGTGTCCTGGAGGCAGGCGCTGCCTGAGGCTGGAGCTGAGCTGATCCGAAGGCAGGAGTCAGGAGCTTCCTCCAGGTCTCCCACACAGGTGCAGGGTCCCAAGGCCTTGAGCCATCCTCGACTACTTTCCCAGGTCACAAGCAAAGAGCTGGGTGGGAAGTGGAGCTGCCAGGGTACAAACCAACACCTCTATGGGGGTCCCAGCTCATGCAAGGCGAGTGTGGGCCCTGCCCAGAGAGGCAGAGACATACAGGGTCAGTCGGCCAGCCAGATTTTCCTCTCCAGCCCCAACATGCATATCTGATGGGACAGTAAACTGTGGCCTCGCGGCGAGCCCCAGCCCAGAAGCTGAGATGTAAAGTGATGGTCAGCTTACATCCTGCGGCCGCACGTTGACCTGGCACCACCGAGAGGATGGGGAGAAGGGATACAGAAGGTGGAGGCCCTTCCCAGCCCACCCGAAGACACAGCACAGACACCCTCCAGGACACCCCACTCTGAGGGGCTCCACGAGCCTCTGTGAGGCAGGAGACTTGGCCAGGGGACACTGGGCAAGGCAGACCAGGAAGATCCCACCTCTTCAATCGGGCTGCATCCCTGATATGGACAAATTGGTGACCCCGCACAATGTTCGCACTCTCTGCAGGGCCACTTCCATCTGCCTGCCTGCCCTGGGCCGGGTGCAGGGCTCCCTCACCTGCTGCTGGTTCTGGCTGTCCCACCAGCTACCAGGTGACCCTCCCCGGGTCCCTCACCCCAGCGGGACCCTCTGCCAGTCTAGGGCTGCAGAGAGAGGGCACAGGGGAGAGCAAGCCATGCTAACCGCCTCATTAAGCCCTGCTTGTTGCAGAACTGGAGCCGGCTTCCTCCCCAGCTGAATCTGTGGGCTGGGCAGGGGGAATACCTGGGCAGGCTCCCTGGGTGGGGGACAGGACTGGGACCGAGCCTCGGGCACACGTGGGGCTATCCACACAGCAGCTGCTACGTCCATGGGGCTCAAATGCTCCTGTGAAAATGACATGGCAAACACAGCTGTGGGACCAGCCACGGGAGCCCAGAGCTGTGCTAAGGGTAGTACCACCGGGGTCACACACGGCCCCATGCCAGGTGTAGGGTGCCTGTGCGCACGGCCCAATTCAGAAATAGGGTCTCTACCAATGCCCTTAAGTGGGACCCCATCCAGGAGCTGGCATCCTTAGACGGAAGACGCAGAACAGAAACAGCCATGTGACAGTGTCCACTCTGCAAGCCAGGACGCCCGGGGCTCTGGGAACTCCCCCACTGGGGCTTCAGACAAAGGTGCTGCTTTGAGCACAGCATGCCAGTCAGTACCTAACCCAGCTGACACAGCACAACCACCAAGCAGCTTGGAACCCAAGAAAAGGGGTCAGGCATCGTGTCTGTCCCCTGTGGGCTCCTGTGCGCGCCTGTGCTGGGTGCCAGGCTCCGCCTCCCCCTGCCCGCCTTGTTTCTGCAGGGTTCGCAACTCATGTCCATCTCGGGACGGTCACTCCTCAGCCCCTGGCCTGGCATGTGCATGTCCCATGGCAGTGAAGAACAGGTGCACAGGACAGGGGCAGCCCCTTCCCTGTCCCCACGAGCTCCCTGACATCGGACAGCCCGGTGTCCTTGAGTCTGTATCCTGGTCGGTGACAGCTCTGACTGATGAGGTGTACCTAGACCAGTGGTGGGTGATGGGGTGACATGGAGACACTGCAGGGGCACACAAGCCTGCTCCCCCACCCCAAGAATACACTCCTGCCCACGCACATCCATTGTTAGCAGCTCCATTGGCAATGGCCGAAGGTGGCAGCAACCCAATGGTCGTGTAGGGACCAATGGATCAATGAAACGTGTCTCATCCAGACAGCAGAGGCTTCCCCAGCTAGGGCTGTTCTGAGGTGCTGAATCTGTGTAAAGAACAGCCCAGGGGTTGAGTCCCCTACCCTCAACTCCAGCATCACCCATTGAAGCTCCAATTCAGGTCTTGGCTGTTCACTTCACTTCTAATCCAACTCCCTACTGATGCACTTGGGAAAGCAGTGGAGGACGGCCCAGGTCCTTGGGCCCCTGCACTGTGTGGGAGACCCGGAAGAAGCTCCTGGCTTCAGACTGGCCCAGCTCTGGCTATTGTGGGCATTTGGGGAGTGAGCCAGCAAATGGAATCTCTCTCTCTCTGTCACTCTACCTGTCAAATCAACCAATCAAATCTTTCAACACACAGAGAGCTAGGAAAAGAAGGCAAGAACTCTAGCCTGAGCTGTGACACGTGCAAACTGGAAACCAGGAGCTGAAGGCAAGGAGCTGGACAGGAGGCCAGGGCCACGCAGTGCCCACAGCGGCAAATGCGCCCAGACAGGGAGTGACGAGTGGGCAGCAGGGCATAGGCAGTGACCGCTCAGCGGGGACAGAGCAGCCGCTGGGGGCTGGGCAGACTTGCAGAGTGGACAGGAGCACTGTGACTTGTGCCGTGTCTGCACACCATCACCTGCAGCGCAAGAACTGCCTGGTCCCACTGCCAGCCTGAGCTCGCCAGAACCCCGGCTAGGACATGAGTCCCTGGGCAGTTCCCAGGATCAGTTCCCTGCCACCAACCCGTTCCCTGAGTGACTGACAGCACAGCTTCCCGCTGGGCCATGCCAGGGGAGGCTCTGGAGCCTGGTGCAGACAGAGCTGGTCGCTGGTTCATCCCCAGAGGAGAATATGAGAGAGCAGACAATGTGACCCAGTTCCTGCCTGGCCTTAGGGACAGCCCGGCTGGGCTGCACTGACTCCATCCCATGGCGGCTCCAGCACCATCATCCACCCTGGCCCATTACCTCGGACTCCCCTCCCAGGCACTCAGCCGCAGACCACTGTCCCACTGCACCACACAGGCTATGACCAGGCCCCGCTCCCCGGTGCCTTCCAGCAGCCTGGTCCCCTGGGCTCCTGGAATCTGCCCTGGCCTCTGCCCTGCCCTGCCCCCTTCTCCCCGGAGCAGCCAGGCTGGGCCCTGGAACGCTCCCATGGGCCACACCACCCTCACAGCAGCCTCCTCGCCCACCTCCCACTCCCGCTCTGTGCTCCCCAGTGGCAGCCCCGCTGGCTTCGGAGTGGCCCACCATCCTCTCACCCCCAGGCCAATATGCTGGTTGGAACACCTGCCGCTCTCAGTAGGTGCCCGGGTTTGAATCCCAGTTCTGCTTATTTGAGAGTCACAGAGACAGAGAGGGAGGGACAGAAAGATTTCCATCGGCTGGTCCACTCCCCAGTTGTTGCAGCTGTTGGCCAAGCCAGGGCTCAGAGCTGCCTCCGGGTCTCCCACGTGGTGCGTGGTGCTTGTGTGGCTTTATGCTTGCTTTATGGTGCTCAAATAGCGTGAAGCCCACGTTCTGAGCACTCCAGCGGTGAGTGCCATGGTCCAATGTCTGCCTGCAGTGACCATCTCTGCCTCCTGAGGGCTGGTGGCCAGCAGCGGGGTGAGGAGAGGTCGCGCTCAGTCCCTGCTGACGGCCAGCAGGTGGACTCTAAGCAGGGCCCCGCCCTAGTCATGCTCTGGCAGACACATTATGCACCTGGATCAAGCTATACCTGAAGACATGCCCTTAAATTGTTAGTTCCACAATGCCCATCAAACTCCCCTTTTTGCCTAAGCTTGAGGTTTGGCTTGGCTCTACCGCTTCTTGACAGAGCCTAGCTGAATGACTCGCAAGCTGAAAGTACTTCTTAGGGAGCAGATGGACAACGGTGTGGTTCGTCACCCATGACCGCATCTGAGGGCCTAAGTTTGAGTCCCAGCTTCAGTTGGCACCAGTGCAAACCCTGGGAGGCGGCAGTAGAAGCTCAGGCGCTGGGTCCCTGCTCCACACACAGGGCGCTGGCTGAGTTCCCCCAGCCAGTTTTGGCCCCAGCCCAGCTCTGACCATCGTAGGCATCAGGGAGTAAACCAGCAGATGGTTTTAGATTATAAAATCTAAAAAACAAAGCAAAACAAAAACACGAAACACCGAACAATCAGCAGTCTTTCACACACGGCTGGGCCGTTCTGGGAGTGCCTTGGTGCCATCAGCACCTGGCACAGGTATGGAGCACACATGTGTTGACTGGCGAAGAGTCAGCTGACTGAGCGTGGAATGAACACCCTGGGCCCGCCCTCCCTCTGGAGCGGGCCGAGGAGCTGGGGCTGAGCACGCCTCTACAGGGGGCGGCGGCTTCCTCCAAGGAGGCCCCCAGCTGACCTGGGCAGCAACATGCCCTTTGTGGGCAGCTGGCTTCTTTGCTGTCCTGAGCCAGCACTTCCAGATTAATCTCAGGCTGGCAGCTGCAGACTCCTCTGTGAGTCACCCCCAGGCAGGAAGCGGCTCGCCGGTGACCCCACGGCTGCAGGTCTCTCCTGCACTCCCGGAAAGCGGGGGCTGCTTGACCCGCACAGCTGCCGCCTCTGCTGCGGCCCTGCCAGGAGGAAGGAAACTGCCCGGGGAGGGTCTTCATGGCCAGAGCGGAGCTTGTGTTTTCATCCCACAGCTCCTGTCTGCTCCCCGTGGCTGCTGAGGCACGCCCCTGGCAGGCTCTGCCTGCACCCCTACCTCCCTCCCAGGCACACCTGCTGGCCTCTCTCCCACTCCGACAGAAAATAGGCTGGCTGGTGCGGGACAGAGCCAGGATGTGGACACACATACAGAGTGGTACCCAGGGACCTGGACTTGCAGCCCTCAGGCCCTGTGGATTCCCTAGCTGGGCGGGGGGCTGCCCCAGGACTGTGCCCACCAAGTGTACCGGCTGGTCCGCACAGCCACGGCGTCAGGCGTCAGACTAGGACGTGGGACTCTGGCGCACGGCAGACATGTGCCTCAGTTTCTCCTTCGTGCGGTGGTGATGGTAACGGCAACTTTACTGACAAGGGGCTTCTGCGTCCCCTGCCCCCTGAAGACACCTCAGCTGGGAGCTGGACTATGAGAGGAGGGGTCTCCAGACACAGGGTCCAGTCAACGATTCTGGTCACGTTGACTCTGGGGCCCCGGGAATGGTGGTGGTATGAATATTCAACAACAAGGTCAGAATCCATTCCCACACCATCAGAATGAAGCCTGGCCACCCACACCCTGCGGCCTGCACAGTGTGGAACCACTGGGCACAGGGGGGAGGGGGAGGCCTAGGGCCCCATAACCCTGCCCCCAAGGCAGCGCAGGCCTGCCGGAGGCCCCATCAGCCAGGGCCCACCTGCCTGTGGTGGCTGTGATATCCCCACTTCCAACAGCACGACAAACAACAGAGGAGACACAACCCACTCAGTCCTTTCCAGAACCCTGAACCCCATGTTTCACTTGCCAACACCCCTTTCTGAGCCTGTGTGGGGCCAGTTGTGAGATGCTGGGAGGACAGGAAAATGTTTCCGTGATAATGGAGAGTTGGAGACGCCGAGGCTCCTGACACCCTCGGCCCCTCTGGTGATTCTCACACCCCCATCTCACAGCTGAGCAAGCTGAGGTCAAGCTCTCCAAGCGCCACGCTTGGTGTGGGACAGAGACAGTGTTCCAGTCCTGGCCCGGGCCTCTCCCCATGTGGCTCTCCAACCTGCCCCCCAGCAGCCTAAGGAACTGGAACCCGGGCAACGTGCCAGAAACACACAGTGCGCGTCCACAGTCGGAGCCCCTGGCCTACCAGAGGCCTTTAGTGTCTGGCTCACCGCATAGTAGGTGCTCCATGGAAATACGACCACATCACACATAGTAGGTGGTCCCCCAACACTTGTTAACAAGCTCAGCACCCCCTGAGTCAATGGGTGGTGTCACGGCACACAGCATATGTCAGAGCTGTAGCTGTACCCCACCGGGGACGGGGTGGGGTGGGAGGCTGAGCCAGCAGGGGACAGGGAGTGCCAAGGCTGCTGGGAGAGGGAAGCCCAGGCTGGGGAGCGGGCACGGGTCTGTGTAAGGCGTGAGGGGGTGGCGCTGGCAACAGAAGCAAGAAGAGGAAGCTGGGTCAGCCAGGGCCGCACGCTGGCCGTGCCAGGGACACCATGCCCTGGGCAGGGCCTGCCCCCCCTTGCCCTGTTCCACAATAGAATGGCCAGCATGAGTGAGCTCTTGGGTTCCGGAGTGTCCCCCCCTTCCTGCCCATGGCTGGGGAGCAGGCAAGAGAAACACAGTCTGTTTTCTGTCTCCACTGCCAAGTCACTACTCCACCCGCGGAGCCCTGGGCAGCTGTGACACGTCCACTGGGCCTGGGTGGGCTGGAGGAGCAGGACTGTGGGTTCCAGCTGGGCCATGTAAGAGAAAACGCAGCCTAGGTCTACACATCACCCAGGGGCTCTGGCCTCATCCAGTCCCTCCAGCCCCGGGGTTGCTTCCTATGCTGGCTCTTCATTTTCTCAATGGGGAGACCCTGGGCTGCCCCTCACTCTCCCTGTGCCTTCGTGTTCCCATCTGTACAATAGGGACATTGGAATACAGGGCGAGTTGTTGGGTGCGTTGGTCCAGGCAGGGTTCTGGGCACACAGTCCGTGTGCAGAGGCCGTGGCTGGCATTCCATCTATCCCTTTCAAAGGAGGCGGAACTTCTTGGCTTGGCCTGAACCCACAAAGCTGAGGATCTGTGCCCAGGCCAGTGCGGACACAAGAGTGCTCCGAGAAGCCTGTGCAGGAGCCACGGGGCGGGCTCTGCTGCCCAGACAGCTGCAGGTGCCACAGTGAGAAACAAGGAACCCAGAGCACACCAGGGGCCAGGGCTGTGGTCCCAGGGGGCAAGCCATGACGTCTGGCTCTGGCATCCCTTGTGGGATGACCACTCCTCTCTGCTAATGGCCCTGGGAAGGCAGCAGACAATGGCCAAGTGCTTGGGCCCCTGTGCCATGTGGGGGACCCGGATGGGGTCCCTGGCTTCTTGCTTCAGTTTGACCTAGCTCTGGCGACTGTCATTCAGGCCCCAGCCATTGCAGGCTTCTGGGAAGTGAACCAGCTGATGGCAGATTTCCCCACCCTGCAACCTTTTAGACAAATAAGTCAATTTCAAAGAAAGGGGGAAGTGCAAGAAGAGATCATGTCCTTGTGGCTGCTCACGACTGTTGTGGTCCCTCCACACCAGGGCATCTGTCCTCCAGAGGCTGACACCAGAGGAGGCAGAGGGCTGCTGGCGGGCACACAGCACGAGGCCCTCCAGGCCACCGCTGAGCAAGATATGACTCTGGCGCCAAGAGTCCACGCAGGAACAGACAAGAGTCGATGCTAGGGCTCGCAGGAATACACATGTTGCCCAAAAGGGAGGGCACAGCCCGTGTCCCTTAGCCACATGGGGGTCTGCAGACCGGGGGACACAGCCCGGCCATGGGAAAGCATGAAGCAGCCAAGACAGAACATGCTTTAGCTCCTGGCTGGAAAGTCCAGCCACATCTGGACCCAGCTCCCACAGCTGCTCTTGGCTTTAACTGGCAGGGCTGGGGGCCCCAGTACAGCAGCCCAGCCTATGTACCAGGTTCTCACAGACATGGGTCTCACAGACCTGGGTGGATGAACTTCAAGAAGTTTCTCATTTCTGTTGGGAAACAGCAAAGTGAAGACGAGGGCTGGACGCCATCTGAAACTGGGGAAGGAGCAAGTGGCACCAGGACTCCTACCCTGAGGACACCTGCATGGGGAGAATGCCAGGGCGGGGCATGACTCGGGGGAGGCCCGCCACAGCTGCGACCGTGGGTGGCCACACAGCATGGTCAGCAGTGGGCACTCGGGGTGAGCCCTGCTCGGGTCAGGATCCTGCCCACGGCAGGTGCATCAGCTCGTGGTGGCGCCCAGTGCCCTGGGCGAGCAGGGCACGGCTCTGGAGGCTGCGGCAGAGCAAGGGTGAGCCCTCCTGGCCCAGGACCAGGTATTTGAGGCATTTAGATCTCACTCTATCTCTCACTCTCGCTCTGCCTTTGAAATAGAAAAACGCAGCAGCAGCAGCAACAGCGCACAGTGGCCCACATGCCTGACTGCCTCTGTCCGCTTTCTCTTGCTGCGATGAACCCCTGGGGTGGTGACTTTGAAATAGGGAAGAGCCACTCGGTCCCAGAGTTCAAGTCCAGGAGTGGGCGGCCCCAAGGCTTTGGCCTCGGGGGAGTGTGGCAATAGCAAGGGTGATGCAAAGTGAAGACCCCAGGACCATGCAGGAAGCAGAGAGAGGGAGGGAGGCTGGACCCAACCCCCACCTGTCCCAGCCATCCTCCCCGACCCCCGAGGTGGCTAAGGGCCTCCCACAGGCCCGTGCCCTAAACAGGGACCTGAATCACACTCAGGCTCCTAGCCCTGCTAGCCACGACCTTGGGGTTGGCGCATCTGTGTGGGTTCAGGGCCAAACGAAGCTCAGCCCTGGCACCAACACAGACTACAGATGCTGCGTCAGCCTGGGAACCGGAACAAGGGCTCATGGTGGGCACGCTGCTTGTGAGACACACGCTGGGGGTGTCCAAGCCACGGGGTCCCAAGGTCAGTGTGAGACATGGATGGGGGCGTTCCAAGCCACATGGTCCCCAGGTTGTTCATCATGGCAACAAAACCTAGACAGTGCTGATGGCGCCATCTCAGGTCCACAAGGCGAGAGGTCAGGCCTGGGGAGGCCACGTGGCCCGCCTGGGGGGCCAGCCCTGAGGGAGGCCGCGGAGGAGCCTCAAGGCCAGCTCTGGAGCGGCTTCGGTGACCTTCCCTCCCAACAAAGCTGGCCGAGCCCCTCGCTGCTCTCCCCTTCAATTAAAGCCAATTTCAAGGTCTCCTGGTTTCTAAATGAACAGCCCTGCCCGGATTCGTCGAGGGCCCTGTCTGCTCCGAGAGCTCATTTTATCAGAAGCCGCCAACAAGACAAATGGCCCCGTAAGTCATTGTTCAGCTGCACAGCGCCTCGCGGCAAGCGGCGGCACAGACGCCAGGAATAAATCACTTCTGATCTTCCGAGAGCCGCGCCGGGCTCCCGCGAGGCGCAGAGGGTAGGCAGCCAGCGGCGGGGGAGGCCTGGGGCCTCTGCCGGGGAGGGCGGCAGCCAGCCCAGCTCTCTGCAACCTGCTGGGCGTCCACGGGCCTTCCCGGAGGCTCAGCTGCCCCTCCTTCTTCGGGAAAAGCGGGGCCCAGTCGCCTCTGTTCACATGGTTTCTGGGGGGGGGTCACTGGGTACAGCAATGCACGTGCTAACTGGTCTGGCCCATCAGTGTCCCCAGGCTGAGTCCCATGGCTGGGGCCACAGGTTCAGTAACCCCAGAATGGTCTCGGTCCCTCCTGGGCCTCAGTTTTGCTCTCTGCAGGCTGGACCCACACAGCATTTCACATGACCAACAGTATCGGTTCACCATGGCCACTCCCACGATGGGGAACAAAGGACCCCAAGTCCAGTGGGTTAAAACCACAAGTGGCCACTGTCACTTGGTGCCTCACCAGGCTGGTCAGCTGTGATGCCCCGTCTTTCATCGCCCCCAGAGGGTCGCAGAGGGCTAAACCAGGGCATGGCACGAAGCAGGCTCAGACCTAGCAGAGATCACTCAAAATGAGTAACATGTCAGACTCAGTTAAGACAGGGGCGGAGGGAGAAAGTGCCAAGTCGGCCCAGGGTGACCCACACTGCAAGCTGGTTGTCACAGCATCCATTGCCCGACCGCCTCCTTCCACGCACGGGACCCTACTCTGCTCTGGGCCCCACTGTCCCTGCCTCCCCGCCAGGGCCTGGGACCCAGTTCACACCCAATCTTGCTCTCCCCATAGGAAAGAAGGGACAGAGGCCACCCCCACCCCCCCGGCCCTCCAGGAGGGGTGATAAGCCCAGCTCTGCCCCCCATTAAGAAGCAGGGACCCAGTCCGAGAAGTGGCATATGGCACCTGGGGACGTCCCTCTGTGCTTGGCTCTCCCTGTCTGGCCCAGAGACCCTGGAACTGAGAAGGCCACTGCCGGCCCTAGGCTGGGAGGGACGCCGCCTGAGGGCGTCCCAGGAGGAAAGAGAGCTCCTTCCCCACCATGCCCCTGCCCCGGGAGCCAGCCCTGCCCCTGCCCCGGGAGCCAGCCTCTCTGCAGCCCCCATGGTGCCTGCTTTAGCACAAAAGCCTTCCCCTCTCCGGGCCCAGTGAAAACCAAATGTTCCCATTATGCAAGCTCATTCCTCTCCTCCTGCCGAGGCCGAAAATTGCAATCTGTGCGGGAGGTGGCAGGAGAGCGGCCTTGGGCACCAGGCGCCAAGCATGCGCCTTCCTCCACCCTGCACAGTGTGCTCCCATAGTCACCCCTCCATCCTGCACCATGGAGCCCCATCACCACCCCCCACCCCCTCCACCATGGGGCCCCATCACCACCCCCTCCTTGCCTCCCTCCACCCTCCACCATGGGGCCCCATCACCACCCCCTCCTTGCCTCCCTCCACCCTGCACGATGGAGCCCCATCACCACCCCCCTCCTTGCCTCCCTCCACCCTCCACCATGGGGCCCCATCACCACCCCCCTCCTCGCCTCCCTCCACCCTGCACGATGGAGCCTCATCACCATCCCCTCACCCTCCCTCCACCCTGCACCATGGAGCCCCATCACCACCCCCACCCTCCCTCCACCCTGCACCATGGAGCCCCATCACCATCCCCTCACCCTCCCTCCACCCTGCAGCATGGAGCCCCATCACCACCCCCTCACCCTCCACCCTGCATGATGGAGCCCCATCACCACCCTCCACCCTCCCTCCACCCTGCACCATGGAGCCTCATCACCACCCCCACCCTCCCTCCACCCTGCACCATGGGGCCCCATCACCATCCCCTCACCCTCCCTCCACCCTGCAGCATGGAGCCCCATCACCATCCCCTCACCCTCCCTCCACCCTGCACCATGGGGCCCCATCACCATCC
The DNA here is from genome assembly GCF_030435755.1 of Ochotona princeps. Lineage (NCBI taxonomy): Eukaryota > Metazoa > Chordata > Mammalia > Lagomorpha > Ochotonidae > Ochotona > Ochotona princeps. The sequence continues at coordinate 2,644,973 of NC_080860.1, read as the reverse complement.
CCTCACCCTCCCTCCACCCTGTACCATGGAGCCCCATCACCACCCCCTCACCCTCTCTCCACCCTGCACCATGGAGCCCCATCACCACCCCCTCTCCTACTCCGGGCCCACCTGGTGCCAGCGCCTGCCACCAGCACAGGCCCGGCTATTCCTGGGGCTGGTTGGATCTATTCCAGCAGAGCCCCAGTCAGTGCCACTCCAACCCTTCCACCCCCAGGGCCAAGGTCACATCAGGGGCCACCCTGGCAGGGGGTGGAGGGGTGTGCCCTGGGCTTCTGCAAACTCGCTTCCCTCCCACCCCAGGACCTCTGCCAGTGGCATGGAGGGCGAGAACCCAAGGAGGAAGCAGCAGAGCTGGGCCTGAAGGGAGTGGTGGCAACGTTTACGCTGCAGGTGGTTTCCTACCACACAACCCACACCACCCAAGACGCCCCACTCCTTCCGTCCCCGGCTGGAAACGCTTCACTTTTGGGGAGCACTTGGGATGGCGGAGCGACCCCAGTGCTGATGGGGGGTCGTGGCGGGTAAGGTCTGTTCACGCAGTGAAGGGCCCCTCAGGAGACCTCGAGGGCATAGCACTTGCTGGGGGCGGCTGGCTGGGCAGGCAATGCCCGGGTAGAGGCACCAGCACCCAGCGGGACAGATTCGAGGTGGGGAAACGGGGCACACACTACCTAGCTGCCACAGCCAAGCTCTAGGCACCTTCTGCCTGTCTGCCTTTAAAAACATTCTTCCACGGGGCAGGCGTGCGGTCCCACGGCTGTCACACTGCCTCACTCAGTCCTGGCTCCTCCCGGTCTAGTCCTGGCCTCCTGGCTCCTGCGCTGGGGGCAGGGGACAGCCGATGATGGCCACGATGATGGCCGATGATGGTCCCGGCTAACAGGCAGACCTGGCTGCAGTTGCAGCCATTGGAGCAGTGAATCTGCACATGGAAAAATCATTCTCCCTTCTTCCCCACCTCTCTCTCTCTCTCTCTCTCTCTCTGTCTCTCTGCCTTCTAAATCAAATGAAAATGAATTAACTTTTTTTTTTTAACCATCCCTGGAGCTAGTACGGCTGCCCAGGTAAAGCTATACCCCGTGTGGGTGCTGGTCCGAGTCCTAGCTGCTTCACTTCTGCTATAGCATCCTGCCATGTGCCTGGAAAAGCAGCAAAAGCTGGGCCACCTAGCAGGACACCCGGATGGGGTTCCAGGCCCTTGGCTCCAGCTTGGCCTAGGCCTGGCCTTGGCAGCCATTGAGGAAATGGACAGAAGGTAGCTGTTTCTGTCTGTAATAAATGAAATGAATCTTAGATAGAGAAAGCAGCCCCCTTGCTGGGATCCTGCCCCGACCACTGCCCCTGTGGGCACCTGACGCACTCGTAGGAATCTGCCTTCAACCCTGGGGAGGGGACTGTGCAGGCGATCCCTCTGAGTGCTGTGGCTTTGCGATGCTACACACTCATGGCTGACATCTGTTTCCCCACCCTTGACCTCGATTTTGCCCTATGACCTACTACCGGCATCAGCCATCACCCTGGTGTGAAGCCAGGCCCTGGGAGGCCTTGGTGGGAGGGGGCAGGGAGGAAGTAGTGTATGCCCTCTGCCACCTCTGGCTTAGGGGACGCCCAGCCTGCCAGCAAGAGGCTTCCCCGGAGGTCAGCCGATGGCCAGCCAGCTGCGGACAGAACGGCCACCAGCTGAGTCCCAGCTCTGACACCTCTTGGGTCGAGGTCCTGACACTCGGGTGTTCTACCAGGGTAATCCAAGCAGATCCCTGTCTGCTGTTCCCACATACGCTCACTGAGCACCACTGTGTACACAGGGATACCATGGTGGGCCAGGTCCTCGGGAAGGCGGACGAAGGTGTGCCTCAGTTCTGTGCACAGCCCGGTACAGGATACAGCAAGAGTGCAGTCAGGGAGGGCTTCCTGGAGGAGGTACAGACATGATGCAGCCACATGGGGGTTGTGTCAGGCAGAACTGGGAATGTCCCTTATCCGCGGCAGAAGGAACCAGGGTGAAGGCCCTGCTTTTGCAGGGGTGGGGGAGGGCGGGGAAGCAGGAGACAGGTCAGGCCGCTGCAAGGACTACAGCTCGGTGGGAAAGTACTGGGGGCACCAGGCCCTGCAGGCCCAGGGCCGCTGGGGTAGGGGTTCTGCCAGCAGGGGCAGCAGCGGGGCCCAGGGCCGCTGGGGTAGAGGCTGCACCAGCAGGGGCAGCAGTGCAGACACTGGGGGCCTGCTGAGGAGCCGGGTACAGGCAGCACTGCCCCCGTGCTGCGCGACAGACGCTGGGGCGGGCTGCGCCCACTGCTCCTTGGGTCCCCGCTTTCCCTGCTCCCTCCACGGGAGGTCATCCAAAGGTAGCCGCGCCATCCCCAGCCCGCTTCCCAGGGGTCAGGCCGCCCAGCCCTGCCGTCCTCCACGCCCCGGCCGACGCGCAGCTGCCTGGCCCTGCCCCAGCCGGCCGCCCCCACCTCCTCCACCTCCAGGATCGTCTGCCGGCATCCATCACTCCGGAAGAGAGAAAGACGCTGCCGCCACCGCTGTATCGTTGTTTCGGGATTGATGTCCCCGCTGCACAAACAAACGTGGCATCTTCCCGCCAACGTTTATTTCTGATAAATGCTGTGACTTTGCCTTGACATCGCCGACGCAGCAGGAGGCCATTACCCGGTGACAATGCTCCATTCCGCTGACATTATCTCTTAATTATAATATGCACGGCATGCGCTGGAAAAAGGCGGCCCATAAATAGCTCATTTGGAGTTGCTGCGCCTTCATTCAGGGCTTGCAAATGAGGGGAGACGAATGGACTTGGGGACGCCTGTCCTCCTCTGCAATGACAAAGCTGCCCACGGGGGCAAGGAGGCGGCAGAGGGGCCAAGAGGGCAGAGCGCCCACTGTGCTTCCTTACGACGCAGAGGTGGGGGGCCCTCCCCCGCAGGCAGGCGCCAAACCCAAGGGCACCCACCCCAGCACCAATTACCAGCCCTGCAGGGCAGGCGGGCAGAGAGCTAGAGCCGGCGCGCATTGATTGATTTTTTTTTCAGGGAATTAATTCTGCTGAGAGGCAGGCAGGTCGGGGGAGGAAACAGCACTTGGCAGCTTCTCTGGGTCCTGCGGCGGCCAGCGACTGTCCCCAGGGAGCAGGGGGACGCCATCGCCCCTGCAGCCTGCCCCCAGCAGCAACAGCAAGAGCCTGGGGGTGCCTCTGCACACGGATGCACCAGGCCTGCACATATACAGAGAGAAGGAGAGACAGAGAGGAAGATCTTCCTTCTAATGATTCGCTCCCTAAGTAGCTGCAATGGCCAGAGCTGCGTGGATTTGAAGCCAGGAGCCAGGGCAGGGTACCAAGGCTTTAGGCCGACCTCAACTGCTTTCCCATGCCACAGGTAGGAGCTGGATGGGAAGCAGGGCTGCCGGGATTAGAACTGATGCCCATAGAGGATCCCGACACATGCAAGGCGAGGATTTTAGCCACTAGGCTACCATGCTGGGCCCTTCAACACTGCAGGCCAAGGGGTGATGTGATGCCCTGCTCTCTGCTCCCAGCCACCACACCTGTCACCCCGGTCCCCACCCTGGTCACTGTGAACAGTCCTTTAGCGGTGGGAAGAGCAGCTGGGGCAGACAGGTCCTTAAAGCCCAGGGGCGGCTGGCAGGACAATGTTGAGCCTCCATGAGCCGCTGTGACCCGGTGCGGTGCTGAATGCATCCCTGTTTGTAGGGGAGTAGGGGGACAGGGAAGGAGACCCCTGTGGAGAAACGCACCTCACGCTCATTGGAGAAGCTGGCTCTGTCCTCCAGGCCTCTCCTGCAGGTGCAGGCTCCAGCACCTGGGCCACCCACTGCTGCCCTCCTGGCACATCAACAGGGAGCAGGTTTGGAAATGGAGCAGTGAACCCTTGGGCAAGGCCTCTGAGATGCCAGCGGTGCAGTATGTCCACAGCCAGCCCTGTAAATGCCAACTCACTCAGAAACTGCCCGGTTCTGGGGCAGGTGGGAGGATGCTAGGTCCCAAGGCTGGCCCGTCTGAAACCTCACATCTCCAGGACCTCTGAAACTCCCAGCAGGCCTGAGTCCATGCCCAGGGACGGCCTCAGGTCACACTCCATAGCAGGCCTGCAAGATGTGAGCTCTCCAGCGCCAAGGGCATAGCAGGTGTTCGGGGCAGCCAGCAGTAAGCAGCTTTCGCTGTTTCTAAGTAATTGATGGGGCCTGGTGCAATAGCCTAGCAGCTAAAGTCCTTGCCTTGAATGTGCCAGGATCCCATATGGGCGCCGGTTCTAATCCTGGCAGCCCCGCTTCCCATCCAGCTCCCTGCTGTGGCCCAAAGCCTTGGGACCCTGCACCTGTACGGGAGACCTGGAGGAAGTTCCTGGCTCCGGGCTTCGGATTGGCGCAGCACTGGCCATTGTGGTCCCTTGGGGAGTGAATCATCGGAAGGAAGATCTTCCTCTCTGTCTCTCCTCCTCTCTATATCTGACTTTGCAATAAAAATAAATAAATCTTTTTTAAAAAACTAATTGATGGATGAGAAGGATTGTGCAAACCTGGCGACTTCACAAAACTTGCATGACCGTTAGCTTCTTAAACGTAAATATTTGGCCACACTTGAAGAGGTTCCTGGGAACAGAGTTATTCTGGAGTGAGCATTTTTTTTGAAATTCAACACAGAGGGTTTTCATCTTAGGCATTTTTAAATTCTCTCTCAAGTACATGAATTTTAATTTTTCCTATTTTTTTTGTTTGCACCAAGATGCACTGATTTCTGTTTCTGGTGTTTTTCATGAACGGCTTTTGAAGGGAGGTTTTCCCGGTTCTTCCCTTTCATGTACATGCAGAGCGCAAGGCGCAGGACGGTCCCACGAAGCTGGACCAACAGTGCCCTCTGGTGGCGAAGGCCCACACTCGCAGCCTGGACTCGAGTGGCGTCTCAAGTCACACTCCACACCCCGCCTCACTGGGCACATCCTAGGAGAGCACCCCACAGATGCTGGGCTGCTCTCAGGGGCCGAGAGTGGAAAGGAGGCAGAATGTGACCCACTGGGCACTCGCATGGGCCAGGGCTCTGTGTCCCTGCCTGGGCCTGATGGGGTGGGGAGGCACTGGACATCAGCTCAGAACCCTGTTGGCACAAAACGTTGCCTGCAGAGCGGGCAACCCTTGGCAGACGTGGCCATCACCCCGCCTCGGTCTCCTTATCTATAAAATGGCCCTGTGGAGAGTCGTGCTGCAGGGACCTGCTGGGGATGCTGAGGCTCTGTGCTCTGGTGATCCAGCGGGAAGGTGGGCTGCTAGCAGGGATTCTGTCGAGTGGTGCCCACAGAGAGCCCCCCAAGCTCAGCCTGCGTCCCCACGCAGTCCTTCCCTGGAGCAATCATCCCATGTACCCAGGAGTCCCCTGCTGCTCTAGCTCCAACCCCAAGCTGCCCCTGCAGATCTCCACTCCCAGTAGGGTCAACAACACTCCCCCGTGCACCCCAACTCACCACCCTCTGGTGGCTCCTTCCCGGCTCCTGGCCCCAGCTTCAGCCCCACCCCCACACCTCTGCACCTGCACTTCCTGTGCAGGAACTTCTGGAATCATGCTCTCCAAGCAGCTGCCCCTCGTCACTGGACACCCAGCCCTGCTTTCCTTCCTTTCCGTTTGGTTGATGCCCTGGCCCAACCCAGCTGGGTCCCCTGCAGTGTGCACCCACCCCAACTGCCCCGGGGTGCCCATGGCCCAACCCCAGCACCTGGCTGCTGGCACCCGCGCTCTTGGGAGACCCCTGCCCTGGCCAGGAGTGCCTGTCTGGGGATCTTCCGTGGACGCATGACCACCCAAAGCGCAGCAGGATGGAGGAATGCACCCTGGGTACATGAGGGATGTAACGGCACCCGGCCAAGGCCCAACACCCGGGAGCCCACACCCAGCCACAGGGCAGTCAGAGATGGACTCGGCCAGCCCCGGACCGTCCAGCAGAGGCCAGCACACAGGTAACCCTGCTCAAGCCTCTGCCCTAAAGTACCAAGAACAAACATGGGGTCCCCTCCCCAGAACCCCCTCCCATGCTAAGACTCCTGAGACCAAATGCCCACGGAGAGGAACGGATACAAGGGCCCCACTACACCCACTCTAAGGGCAGTCACCGGGACCCGTGTGCGCAGTTCGCCCCGAGTGGCCAAGACCAGAACTGCCCATTGGAAAGAAGGGTCGGAAGCCACCCAGGAGTTAAGATGGGGGTGCAGGGGGTGGCCACGTGACAGATGCTAACTCCAGGCCACTGAATAGAGCTTGGACAGTGCTGGGAACCCCACGGATTAGAGGGCACAGCCCCCCAGCTGCAGGCAGAGGCCTTGACGAGGGCACAGCCCCACACCTGTCCGAGGCCCGCCACGTCTTCTGAGCTTATGCTGACCATGGGAGACCACCTCTGCCACACTGTTTTCATGATGGGCCAGGAGAGGCCCACATGGCTGCCAGCCAGGGCGCAGGGCAGGGACACCTGCTCGCTGGATGGCCGGGGCCTTCCCTGCATATCTGTCCTGTTGTACACAAATCTCAGACTGCTCAGCTGTGTCCAGGCTGGCACCTGCGTGGACCCCAGCTCCAAGCAGTGGTGCTCGAAGCCACCTAGGCGGTACCAGGTGGCCATGGCTGCACTAAGGGGATTAGCGGGGCCACCCAGGAGGGGTTAGTCCCACACACACAGGGTCCTAACGTGTGACAGAAAAAACATAGGCTACACATTGCTTTGCACCCAAAACAAAAAACAACCACAAAACAACCCTCACAACTTTCCTTTTTTTTTTTTTTTTTTAAGATTTATCTTATTTTTATTACAAAGTAAGATATACAGAGAGGAGGAGAGTCAGAGATCTTCCTTCCGATGATTCACTCCCCAAGTGAGCCGCAACAGCTGGAGCTGAGCAAATCCAAAGCCCGGAGCCAGGAACTTCCTCTAGGTCTCCCACACAGGTGCAGGGTCCCAAGGCTTTGGGCCATCCTTGACTGCTTTCCCAGGCCACAAAGCAGGGAGCTGGATGGGAAGCGGGGCTGCCAGGATTAGAACCGGCGCCCATATGGGATCCTGGCACATTCAAGGCGAGGACTTTAGCTGCTAGGACTCAGCACCTTTTCTTTCAATTCCATTTTACCCGTGTGCGCGCTGCCCACACAGGTCAAGGAGAAGGCACCACCCAGGAGGTGCCACCCCAGAACCTGCCCTACAGCCCTGGAAGTCTCCAAAACCCTCAGTGTCGGGCATGCTCACTGCACTGGCCTTGGTCCTTGCCCCAGCAGCTGCAGCGGGAAACCAAACCAGAGCCACGTGGGTACAGGACAGAACCTGCGGGCCCGCCTCGCTGTGCCTGTGAGTGAGGAGCCGTCAGACGCCGAGCCGTGAGAGATCTGGCTTGAGGGAGCTGGAGAGGCACCCACTCCGGCCACCAGAGCTGCTTCCCTGCAGGTGCAGGCCAGCGGTGACCAGCGCGGAGGACCTGCAGGTGGTTCCAAACCATCTTCTTCAAGTCATAGATTCGACAAGAAAACGCAAAATCCGGGTATAGCAGCCATTTCTCCTGCTCCCTGCCACACCACCCCCAGGCAGCCCCGTGGGCACTGCAGAAGCTGGGAGTGGCCCCAAGGGACTGGGGGGCCCTCCCGGGAAAACTGCATTGCACCCAAGGCTGGAATCTTCCGGAAGACAAGCAAGCAGCCTTTCCTACCAAGTTCCCCGGCCCCACACCACAGGCGGGCAGACTTCAGCGTTCAATTTGTAAAAAGGTTTATTGTTTCCACGGCGATTTGTAAAAGATGATAAAGCTCATTTGTTTTCCAGTAGAAAAGGGACAGACACCTGTTCCAGGGCAGATGCCCCCCTGACCCCCGTGGGAGGGGCAGCTGCACCACCTTGGCCCCTGAGAAGTCAGGAGTGGCCGGCTCAGTCACAGGCTGAGGAACGGGGCTGTGGGCGTGTGAGCCCGGAGCCTGTGTGGACGCCAGGGGCCGAGGTCCACGGAGGCGGCAGTGGGGGTCAGGGGCCGCTCATGGTCAGGCATCGCACTAAGCACAGCCCCCTGTCCTCCTGGCTTTGGCACAGGAAGCCTGCGTTCCCGGCCAGGCCCGTGCGAGCGACAGCCAGTCCTGTACCAGCTGCGTGATTCAGGTCTGACAGGGAGGGAAGATGGACGCAGAGGTGTCCCTGGCGCCCAGTGGCCATGGGACGGGATGCAACGCCCATGGCAACCCGGGGTTGCTTGGAGAGAAGGTTCTAGAATGGTGTTCAGCTGAAGAACCTCCCCTGGGGTCCCCCAGCAACAGGTCCATCCCTGAGTCGGGCTGTGTGTCAGCTGGTGGTCGCGGTGGGGTCTGGCTGTGGGGTCGGCGGGCCATCTGCTGAGTCCTGAAGCAGCGGGGTGGAGGGGCTGGGGGGATGCTCCGGGCCGGAGGCGGCCAGGCTCTGCCAGCACCCCGTGCAGCCGGGACCCTGCGGAGAAAGGGAAGCTGAGCACCGGGCCCGGCCCTGCCTCGCGCCTGGCGCCCACTCCCACCGGCGTGGGGTCCGTGGGGTCGGCCTCCGGGGACAGCCGGGCCTGCACCCAGCCCACCCGCCCACTCAGGGACCCGGGACCCCGAGCAGAGCCAGGAGTGCAGGGCTCGTGTGCACCACGACCACAACCAGACAGGACCTGGCGACCACAGCACCGCGTGTCACACAGAGCCGGGGGACGCAGCAGGGCACATGCAGGAAGCCTACACCACACACGACTGCGACCCAGCCCGGGCTCACGCGCATGCTCGCGCATGCGCACAAACAGCGAGGCGCACACGTCACACCGCGAATTCCTGGCCACCGGGCGCTCGGGAGAGGGAGGGACTCTGCGGAGGGAGGCGGAGCTCTACGGAGGGGCGGGGCTCGGGCAGGTGGGCGGGGCTCGGGCAGGTGGGCGGGGCTCGGGCAGGTGGGCGGGGCTCGGGCAGGTGGGCGGGGCTCGGGCAGGTGGGCGGGCCTCCTGCGCCGGGGTCGCCGTGGAGGCATCACGCCGTGCCTCCTCCGGCTTTGCCCTTCACAACGTCTCAGGGTGAAGGAAGTGTAAAGGAAGATGTGGAGGAGGACGGAATGCGCGGCCAGAGTCACGCCCCGTGTCGCCTCCACCTCTCTCCCTCCTCAGTCCTCCTCTTGAGCCTCTGCCTTCCTCCCCTCCCCATCCTCCTCACTCAGGCTGGAAACCCCCAACACTCCGCCCACAACCCCTGGCCTGCCTCCCCCCAGTGGGGGTCCCCCCACAGCCGGCCCTGGGCAGGGGGCGCCCTAAAGGAAACCCCATGCTGCAAGAGGGGGTTCTCCAGACGGACCCCCGGAGCCACAGGTGAAGCCAGCTGCCCCTCCTGCTCTCCACCTTGTTGTAGCTGAGGAAGGAGGACTTGGAGAGGAGAGACAGCGCCCTGAGGGCTGCCTGGTGCAGCTGCCCAAACTGTTCCCTGCACAGGGCTGCCTGCCAACCAGCCCCGGCTGCTGGCAGCCCTCACTGCCCTAGGGCTGCCCTCTTCTTGCCCACCTAAAAATACCTTCCAAGCCAGAGGAGGCCATGCCCACGCAACCTCCCTGGAGGGACAGCTGGCCCACAGCCCCGGGGAGCCAGGCAGAGCTGTGGGGCTGCTGAAATCCAAGCCGGCCCAGCCTCAGCAGCTCCCCAGGGCAACATGGTTTCCAGAGGCTAAAAAAAACAGCTGTTATCAGAGGCAGGCTGCACGGAATGCCACTGCTCCCTGCCCAGCCCAAATTGCAGGTCCTGTGGCTGGGCCTGCCACCTCCCCTGCAGGTGCCTGACTCCCCAGGCACCTCGGCCCCAAAGGTGATGCCCGCTTCTCTCTCAGGCCCGGGTGCCAAATAAAACTAGAGCCCGAGTCTGAACTTCTGCAAGCAATAAACCAGGTTTTGGCATGCGCGTGTCTGTAATTACCCAGCATGCACTTGGGCTGAAATTGACTTTGCGCTTTACCTGAAATGAAGATCTCCCTGGACAACCTGTGGCTGGCTGTTGGTTTTAGTTGCTGTCCAGTCTGACAACACAAAGCTAGCAGGCCCAGCCCTGGGGGCTCCATGTTGACTCCTCAATTCCCTGCTCCTGGTCTAGCACCTGGGGCTTAAACCAATGTTTCTCAAACAAGAGTTCCTGGCCCTTCTACATCCCCTCGGGGTCATGAGGCCCCTTTCCATTCCATTCTGGAAGGCTGGCAGGCAGTTGCAGGATCTGGGGTTTTAGTGAACTTTCCCAGGCTGTCTAACATGGCCACCATCGGCCTGGCTCACATCATGACCTTGTCAAGGGGACAGCAGGCAGTTTGAGTTGCCCGTGAGACCCCAGGAACTGCCACCTGCTGGGCCCGAGTCTCGGGTGGTTCCCGCCAGGTGAAGTTGGGGGGCATCCCCCCGAGCTCTCCTTGCTTTGGGAAGGGGCAGCGGGGCGGGCGTTACCTGGTACCCACCTACAGCTTTGCTTCTCGTAGCACAGTGCCCTTAGGGTCGGCCGTCATCAGTGATTCCGAGTACGCCTGAACGGCCTCCTTATCCTGTGAGCCCTTTTTACTACTACTCCAAAATAAATAGCACTTCTCCTAGAAGACAACCAAGCTCATTTGTAGCGGGAGCTGCAGCCGACACACAGCGTGAACACCGACTCGGGCTGGGGGAGGCACAGAGGAGACACCGGGCACAGAGCGGAGGGGCCACGGGCTCCAAGCCCCTGGGCAGGGCACTCCGGAAACCGGCAGGCCAAGGGGACAGTTTGTCCACTGGAGACGGGTGACAGAGGCAGCCAGGGTGGGAGGTGGGCCACTGGCTGGGAATCCGCGGTGCAATGGGCAGAAGCAGCAGTGAAACGGAGCAGACAGGCTTCCTGGGAACATACTTCGGATTTCTTTTTGTTAAAGGAACTTGAAAAGAAAGTTTCTCCAAAGAGAAGTTCAAATACATTGAGTTAACTGGCATGCAATGAGAAAGAATCAGTATAAACATATGAAAACCACCAGAGCTTAATCCTGCTAAGCCAAAAACAAGAACAAAACGACTTCATGAGACCCAGTTTAGTCACGGGGCCGTGAGATCTTCAGGACTGCGGCCTGAGCCGCGTGAGCGACAGAGTGACTTGGGTGGCATGTCCCAGTGGGTCTGGCCCCAGGTGGCCCTAGGTCTAGGAGGGGACCCTGGCCAGCAGCTTCCTGTTCTGTGTTCTCAGCCCTGGGCAGAAGCTGCCCTGGCCTCCTGGGTGGCTTCCCTGGCAGACAGCACAGTAATGCCCGGCCCCAGGCAGGGATTCCCAGCCAGGAGCTTGGCTTCTGGTCCCTCGTGCCCTCACTGCAGAAGTCAGCCAAGAAACTCCAGAAGAGCTTACCCTCGCTGGGCCTGACTCGGGCTCAAACCCTAGAGGCCCCTCAGAGAGAGGGCTGGCGGCCCTGGCCACCTCACCCCGTGACAGGCAGTTGGGAGAGGAAATCCGGCTGTGGGCCTGATGGCCAGGCTGGGAACAAGAGAGGCTTCAGTCCCATGGCAGCCAGCAAGCAGGCGCCCATCTTCCCATGTGGCGGGGGCAGGAGGGTAGCGTGGCAGCGCCAGAGCAAGTGAGCTAGCGGGGAGGCAGGCTGTGCGATACACAGGCAGGCTGAGGCTCACACTTCAAAGCCAGCCTCTGGGGAGCCCTGGTCTGCACTGGCAGTCATGGCCCAGCTCACCTGCCCACCGCCCCGGCTCTCGCCCTGAGCCTCCAGGCCTTGCCTTCTGCCTCCTTCCCTGCCCTGGCCTGGGGCACGCCATGAGTGGACGAGGCACGGACGGATGACTTCCAACCAACAAGGGTGACTTCCTGGTGCTCGTCTTCTGCCTCCAGGGCTGGAGTTCTCCAATCACACTGGCACCCTAAGTTGCCTCCTCCTCCCTCACAGGGACCTCTCACTGGGGCTCCTGCAGCCTGTCACCAAGCAGTCCAGCTAGGCTGCCTCCCTCCACCGTCCGTGGTCACTCCAAGCTGCCCGGGCTGCCTCTCAGGGCCCGGGGTGACCTGCCTCTGCCCCTGCTCAGACGCCAGCTCTTCCTTACCCTTCTCCCCCCACCCCTCCTCCTTCAGGCCAGCCTGGCTCTGCCCGAGCCTCCCACCTGCCTCACCCCTGCCTCACCCCTCCCTGCCTCAGGGCCTTGGCACTGGCAGTCCCTGCCTCCTGGGGCATGTCTCCTTAGCATTCACATCTCAGTTTAAACTATGCTTCTTCAAAGGTAGTTTTCCTGATGCTCTGAGCAGAGCCCCAGCTCACTGGAGCATACATCTGCCCAGCCTGGGAGCTACAAGAGGCACATCTGAGAATATAAACATCCCGGTGTCAAAGACTGAACATTAAAAAAAAAAAAAATCCATTTCTTAGATGTTGGCCTGAGCCAAGGTGGCATTCTGCATGCATCTGGCTCGAGTGAACTCAGGATGAAATCACTTCTGTCCACACTGCGGCTGTCTCGGCATGACGGGGCTCAGGGACGCCAGGCCCTCGGCCAGCTCCACCTGTCGCACTTCCAGTTCCCCCGTGTCCCTGACCAGACTGCCAGCTCCCTTGCTCCCCAACAAGGACCCACACGTGATGAAGAAATGATTTCACAAAGAGGTGTCTCCTCGGGGCCCACCTGTGGCACCCCAGCCCGGGTAGGACAGGCAGAGTACAGTGCAGCAGGGAGCGGGCAATGCAGTGGGGAGCAGGGATACAGGAAGGACAGGCTTGAGCCCCACCTCAGGCCACGCTCTGACCACCACCTACCTGGCTGCGGACTTGGCACAGCACCGCGGCGAGCAGCAGGACGCAGCCCAGTGCGAGGAGGACGTACTGTGCGTACTGCAGCACCTTGGGCATCAACACCAGCTGGGTGTAGAAAGTATTGAGCGTCTCGCCCTCCATGGCTCCACTCTGGACAGGGGGAAGCACACAGCACAGTGTGGGCCAGGGGCAGGTCGCCTCTGCACGTCGGCCTCTGCTTGCCCTCCTCCCTGCAAGTCCTCCTGGGCGCCTCCGCTGCCTCCAGGCACACAGCCAGACTACATTTCCCAGAATTCCTTTTGGCGAGGCAGGGGCCACGTGATCAGATAACAGCTAGTAGGAGGTGGACCTGCCTTTCCACATCTCCCACGTGATCCCAGCTCTTCCCCTCCCCACCCCAGGAATAGAACCAATTCTGAGGACCTGCAGGGTGTAGGACTGCAGAGGGGGCAGGCCTGGTGCCCAGAAGGCCGGAGTGGAACAGAGTCCCGTCCCCTGCCCCTCAGAAAGCAGCCAGTTAACTTGACCTTCAGGGGCTGCCTGTCCTGGCCAGTTAGCTCACCCTGATTTAAAACACAGTGAAAGGGGTCCGGCGGCGTGGCCTAGCGGCTAAAGTCCTTGCCTTGAAAGCCCCGGGATCCCATATGGGCGCCGGTTCTAATCCTGGCAGCTCCACTTCCCATACAGCTCCCTGCTTTGTGGCCTGGGAAAGCAGTTGAGGACGGCCCAATGTATTGGGACACTGCACCCGCGTGGGAGACCCGGAAAAGGTTCCAGGTTCCTGGCATCGGATCAGCGCAGCACCGGCCCGTTGTGGCTCACTTGGGGAGTGAAACATCGGATGGAAGATCTTCCTCTCTGTCTCTCCTCCTCTCTGTATATCTGGCTGTAATAAAATGAATAAATCTTTAAAAAAAAAAAAAACACAGTGAAGTACACCAAACTGAGAGAAACAGAACAACAGGAAATAAAGTGAGCTGGGCAAGAAGGAGCCAGGCGCACAGGATCTCAGAAACCCTGGGCCGGGGGCTTCACCAGCCAGTCCTGCCGGCCCCAGGGCTCGCTCCACATGTGACAGGCCCACACGCAGATGGCCTTACCTCCCCAAACCACATCAGGGGCAGCACCACGGGCTCGATGTTCCCCGTTTGTCTGGAAAGAAGCAGGAAGAGCGAGTGAGACTGTTGCCAGGGCTCAGGGGATGCTTCTGACGGGCCCCTGAAGGTCCCCAACAATGCGACAGAGGCAGACTCCAGCCTTGGCACCTGAGACGCACTTTACGTCCCAAGTGGCATAAAGACACCTCGGGGGAACACTGCAAAGGATGTGGCCCCACTGGGTGCCGGTCCCCAGGAGCCAGCGGTCAGCTGCCCTGGCCGGCACTGCATGTTCCACCCTGGGCAGAGGCCTGCAGCCTCGAGCACCCAGCTGCCCAGGCTGCTCTGGTACCTGCAGAGGCGGCACCCTCGAGCTCCTCCCCCCACTTCTCTCTGACAGCCACTGTTGCAGCCCGGAGGCCTGTGGGAAGCTGGGCTCGTGCTCACGGGCCTGCACCCCAGGAATCTTTCTCAGGGACTGTGTGTGAGACTGGCACATGCACCCAGAAACACAGCTGCCGACATAGAGCCTGAACACAACCACCTCAAACCCTGACACGAGGTAACAGGTGCAGCCAGCCTATGTGCAAACTGGAGCCCTCCCTGGCCTGTGGCCGGATCAGCGTTGCGTCTCCCTGGCCCGGAGGCTGCCTCCTCAGGTACACAGATGGCCCCTCAAAAAGCTCTGTGTGCTGGTGGCATTGGCAAAGCAGGTGGGATGCCTCATGGGACACCCACCCCCATGTCAGAGTTCCTGGGTCCAACTTCCAGCGCCACTCCCTGTTCCAGCTTCCTGCTCCACATTCTAGGAACAGCAGGTGGTGGCTCAGGACTTAGTTCCCTGCACCCACGTGGGAGACCCAGAAGAAGTTCCAGGCTTCAGATCGGCTCAGCTCCGACCCTGGTGGCCATTGGAAGAGCGAAGCACTGGATCAGAAATCTTTGTCTTTGTTTCTCAAATCAAATGAAAATTAATTTTAGAAAGGTCTATATTTCCATTCGTTTTTTTGCTCCAAAGTCAGCCCCTATCTTAATGCTGCTTTTGCACAGACTGGCCGAGGCCCCCACATGTCTACCTGGATGCAGGAGTGTTCTGGGCGACAGCGCTCCAAGGGCCACAGATGGCTGTCAACCAACAAGGAAAAGTGGTCATCCCACGCGGCAGTGGGACCGAGTCAGCCAGGAGCCGGCATGGGGCTGGACACTGCTGAGAACCCGCTGCCCAGGGACACCAGGTGCAGACAGTGGCCCAGTCTGTGGCTCCACTGACAGGACAGGCCCGAGACAGCCCTAACTCGGGGGCGGGGGAGGGCGCCTAGGACAATTCTTCCAAGTGATAGAATGTTCTGAGAGTGCCCATGGCCAGGGCTGCACAAAGAGGCCCGCGCTGGGGCACAACAGAGGCAGCCAACACTGGCAAACCCTATGGACACTACATGGTGTCCTGGCTGCTCCACTTTCTGTCCAGCTCCTTGCTTATCTAGGAAAGCAGTAGAGGATGGCCCAAGTGCTTGGGTCCCTGCACCCATGCGGGAGACCTGGAAGAAGCTCCAGGCTCCTGGCTTCAGCATGGTTCAGCTCTGGCCGTTGCAGCCATGTGGAGAGCAAGCCAATGGATGGAAGAATTTTCTCTCTTTCTCTGCAATTCTGACTTTCACATAGATTAATAAATGTTTTAAAACCTAACAATAAAAACAAACACACAAACAAATAAACAAACAAAAACCCAACTCAGCTCTTGAAACTGCACCTGGAGAGTGAGGCATTCATGGAAGCTCTTGGTATCTTTCTGCCTCCAAGCTCTAACAGACCCTCCTGAAAGCCTGGACTGGGGTGGGGTGCCCTGGGGGAAGGTGGACGCGTGGCCCCTCCCCCTCTGCAGCCCTGCCCGGCCCACTCACCCGATGCCCCTGATGGCCTTCATGTACAGGCTCAGCTGCAGCTTCACGGAGCAGTTCATGGGGATCCCAGTGACCTGCAGCGACCAGCACAGTGAGGACTCGGGCTGCTCTCTGGCCCCAAGGACACCTGCAACCCACTTCTCCCAGCCCTGCCCAAGATAGGGGCTTAGGACAAGGAGATGATGTGGGTAACTGCGGGAGAGACAGTGCCCACCCCGGTGCCCTGGTCGTCACATGTGTGTGTGGACCGCAGCCCAGGAGCGTGCACCACCACTGAGCTCTCATGCAAAACACACCTAGGAAAAGGCGGCTGGGAGCTCGGCACAGGGCGCCTGGGCCACCCGCACTCTGTACCACAGAGCCAGGCTTCGAATCCTGCCTCTGCTCTGGATCCCAGCTTCCTGCCAGTGCAGACTCTGGGAGGCAGCAGGGAAGGTTCACATTCTTGCGTCCCTGCCACCCACATGGGAGACTGGATGGAACTCCGGGCTCTCGGTTCTGGCCTGGCCCAGCCCAGCTATTCCAGGCATTTGGGGAGTGAACCAACGGAGAGAAGACCTTTGCTAATCTTTCCTTCTCTCTGCCTTTCAAATACAATGAAAATGAACAAAACAATGTTCAGAAGAGTGTCCCAGCTTGTTTGTCCAGGGCTGGGGGCAGGGGGACTGGAGTAGGGGATGTGGGGGCAGGGGGACTGGGGTAGGGGATGTGGGGGCAGGGAGTTTGGGGGCCTGGGGGCAGAAGGGCTGAGGGCAGGGGGCTGGGGGGAAAGGAGGGCTTCTTTGATGGACCTAAAGCAGCAGGTGCTGGGGAAGGGGGAAGGCTGGGCCGGTCACTGCCATAGGGCATTCTGGGACCCCATATGGGGGTTCTCCTCTACCGGCGGGGAGCCCTACAGACAAGCACATGCCCCCGAGACCACTCTGCCCAGGACCCCGACCTGCAGACACCCCTCTCACGCCCCTCTCATCTGTCCTCTCCAGCGGTGCACACCACACCCCCACATTATGTAACACGGCGGGTGGGGATCTGCTCTGACAATCCAGACAATCGTGTCTTAGCGAGGGAGTCCTGGTCAGCACCTTCCCCATGCCGGGGAGCCCCACAACATGTTAGAAAGGGAGAAAGATCACCCATCTGCTGGGTCACCACCCAGTCGCCTGCAGCAGCCACTGCCAGACCTGGCTGAAGACAGAGCCCAGGGTACACGCTTCCCTGTGTGTTTGCAAGGTGGTTTTGGCGGGGGAGCAGTGGGCGGGAGAGGAGGAGAACTCTGTCATGTCCTACCTGAAGGACTAACAGAACACTGGGAAGCTGACAGAAGAGCCCCACTGCAGACCGGCTGCCGGCAGAGCTACTCCTGGCAGGGGGGTGCCTGGGAGCTGGGGCTCAGGAGGACCCCAGGGCGCCCCGCTCCCCACCCCCAGCACAAGCCTGTCTTCTGCCGAGCGTGCCCCTGGGCACGGGGCAGGCCTTTGGCACAGAGCTAAGGTTAAACTGCTGCTTGGGAGGCCTGCATCCCACACAGACACCAGTTCAAATCCCGCCCCTCTCCCTGCTAATGTGCTTGCGAGGCATCAGATAAGGCCCAACTGCTTGGGCCCCTGCCTGGAGCTCCTGGCTCCAGCTCCGGCTGGGCCCAGCTCCAGCAGTGAGGTCATTTGGAGAGTGAACCAGCAGATAAATGGTATCTCTGACACTCTGCCTTTCAAAGTAAATAAAGAGAGCTTTCCAAAAACAATAAAAATAAAATCACGGCAAGCATGGAAGCAGAGGATGGCGACGAGCCTGGGGTGGGAGGGCAGGGCGAAGGGCACCACCTGTCCCTGACTCAGGGGCACAAGTCCAGCACAGGGGCACTGTGTGACCAGAGCCCTCCCAGCCTGGGCGTCCAAGTGTCCCATCACAGCCGAGTGCAGGGCAGTGGGGAGGCACACACACACAGGTGTGCCCACACCGCAACAGCATGCCAGACAGCAGCTAAGCGACATGGCAGTCGGCCCTCAGTGCAGCTCAGGGACCGGTGACCCAGGGAATTCCCAAACCCACGGGAGAGGCCAGCTGGGGACTCTGGGCTCTGGGCAGTGACAGAGGGGTCTAGAGGAGAGCGGGGTGGGTGCCACTGGCTGGTGGCAGGTGCTCACCGGGCCGCTCCCTCGGGGCCCTGGCTGCCCTTGGAGCTGCACGTGGGCCAAGCACCCCAGAACCAGGGTCCCACTCCCGCTGTTATCTTGAGACCTTTATGGTGCCTCGACAGCGCCCTGGGACCCGCTCCGGCTAATTTGCAGGAGACACACCAGGCTGATAATGCCTAATTAATTTACTGTCTTATGGTCCTTTTATAGACCCTTACGAGGAACAATAAAATATGTGAACTATGGAGTTGGGGTACAGGAGGGCTCTTTGATGGCTCTGCATCCTCGAAGGCATCCAGGCCGGGGAAGTCCAGCAGCCCAGCACCCCAATCCTGCACTGGCGGCGTCCCACCTGCCCGCCTGGGGCCCCTGGGCTCACCGGGTGGATGTCCAGGAACAAAGAGTGCTCCTCTTCATTGGGGTGGAGACCGAGCACTGCTTCCGCGAGGACTGGGTCGGCGTTGTAAAAGTGAGGATGGGAGAGAAACAGGGGCGCATCTGGCAAGCAGAGGGCAGAGGGTGAGTCACGGGAGGGGTGGCAGCAGTGTGCCAGCCCTGAGCTGGGTTCCAGGGGTGCAGGGGGGGACGGGAGAGAGAGCCGACCACAGGCAGGATGCCCTCCTTCAGCGGCCTGGATGCTGGGCAGGGCAGGAGAAACACTTTTCCAGGGGGCAAGAGGCAGGAGGGACCAAGACAAAGCAGAGAGCTGGTATCCAACAGAGGCTGGGCACAGTGGGCTCTGATCTCCCCCCTCAGCGTGCAGAGCGGACACAGGCAAGCGTGAAGAGGGTAGAGCGAGGCATCCACACAGCCAGCGCCACGCAGACCTGGCCAGCCAAATATCCACTGCTATCCCGCTCAGCACGGTGGACCGCAGGCTGGCAGCAAACGGACGCACAGAGCTGTGGGGTGGACCAGAGGGACAGGGCAGAGTGTCGGGTGTGACAGCTCGTAGGAACACAAGTGACAGCTGCATAGCTCTGCAAATGCCCCCAAACGCCATGGAATTTACCCTTGTCAACAGGGGCACTGGGACAGCTCGACCGAGCAGCTGAGAGGCACGTTAGCACTCCAGAAGCCCACAGCACCGTGGGACATGGTGCTTAGCTCTGGTCCCTGAGCCATGGCCCGCTGCAGGACACTGCCCGGCTCTCTGGCTCCTGGCTTGCCTGGCCCCCTGCCACCCATGTGGGAGACCCGGATGAAGTTATGGCTCCCAGCTTTGGCACCCAAGTATCACTGACATTTGGGGAATTGGTCAGCAGATGGGCTCGCTCTGAAATAAACCAAACAGTTTCAAAGATCAGCGGTTGTTTTATGTTTCATCAATATCACTTCAAAGGAAGAAATGCAAAATATCTGGGGTTCTCCATTGCCACTCCCCACTTTGCTGCCAGCTGGGTGACAGTAGGTACACCCATGTGTCTCTCACAGCTTCACATTCCACATTCTCCACCGTTCTCGGCAAAGCCCAGCGTGCTGTGAAATCAGGGCTGGGATTTTATCCATGCCTGACCTCATTTTCTCAAATTCCCGCTACATTCCTTCCTATCCGTCCTTCGTTGCTGCCACATTCCAACATTCCTGGCACTTCCTGGAACACCACCTCGGTCTTGCTTAAACACTCCGTGGTAAACAGGAGCTTGCCTCAGGGTGAGACTGGCAAACGGGCAACAAAGAGAAAATACTGGAAGGACACAACAGAGAGGGTGGGGAAGGCGCCCCCTGGGACACCTGCAGCCCCTGTCACAGTGGGTTCAAGTCGAACTCTGCTTCCAGCCCCAGCTTCCCGCCAAGGCCCCTGGGAAGCAGCAGGGACGGCCTGGGGTCTTGGGCACCTGCCACCTGTGTAGGGAAGCCTCGTCAGAGCTGCCAGCTCCCAGCTGTGGCTGCCAGAGGCTGGAGTGTTGTGGATATTTGGGAGTGAGCTAACAGGTCTAAGCCCTCCCTCCTCTGCTGGGCTGTTTCTGTCTGTCCCTCTGCGTTGCACATAAAGTGAAACACTTTAAAAAACAAAACAACACACACGCAATAGCAGTTCAGGAGTATTGTCATCACCGGGACTCCACCACCTGCGTGTGGCATTGATGAGGTCTGAACTCTGTGGGGCCAGACACAAACGTGTGTGAAGCCCACCTCAGGCCCTCTCTGAACCAACCAAGACTACTGCTGGGGCCAACGGGGTGGATGCCAGGAGACAACAGATGCTGGCTGAGCAACAGCTGTCTCCCCTCTGCCCACCTCAGCCTCAAACAAGACTATGGAGCAGACATGAAGACCCCAGGCAAGGCAGCCCTGGTAGTGGAGAATCCATGGCAAGCCCCCACCTCCTTGCCAGGGCAGCCCAGAGCCGCCAGGGCCACTGGACAAGATGGGAGCCAGGCAGGTGTGCAGACTCACGCTTCTTCCTCCCTTATTTCCAAACACCCGAGAGAGATTCAACCGGGCAATAAGTATAATTAATTTATAGCTTTATGGTGCCAGTCTTAATTGGCCAGGATTACCTGGGTGATGATTAAAGGCCCTGCTGGGCCAGTCCAAGGCCCTCGAGGGACAGGGCAGGTGGAGGTGAGGGGCTTCCTAGCGACCAAGAGACTTTTCATAGCCCAAAAGGCAAACATGCGTGCGTTTTCAGCTTCAGACACAACACGGCAGAAGCACAGACCAGCGAGCGGGCCGACTGGCCTGTACAAGAGGCAGGAACCAGGGAAGGACGAGGAAGCCGGGGCGGGCCGACTGGCCTGTACCAGAGGCAGGAACCAGGGAAGGACGAGGAAGCCGGGGCGGGCAGACTGGCCTGTACCAGAGGCAGGAACCAGGGAAGGACGAGGAAGCCAGGGCGGGGCAGGGTGCACCCTTGGTGGGGAACTTCTCCACGACTGAGGGGACGTGCTACAGCCAAGCCCGGGTCGTGAATGGCCCGCGTCCTCAGGATACGGTGCCAGACACAAACAAGGGGGTGGCAGGCGGATGCCGTGTGAGTGCATTCACAGTAAGACCAAAGCCAGGCCAGGAGTCAGGAGTGAGGGACCTGGAACCCCAGCTCCCTGGATGTGTATTCACCTTGTGATTGGTGTGGTAGGTTAAGCCTCTGCCTGCAGTGCCGGCACCCATATGGGTGCCACTTCAAATTCAGACTGGGCAAACTGCAGAAGATGGCCCAAGTAACTGGGCCCTCACCACCCACGTGGGAAACCTATAAGAGGCTCCAGCCCTGTATTCTTGTCACCCATGTGGGAGACTTGGATGCAATTCCAGGCTCCTGGCTTCAGCCTGGACCAGCCCCAGCTACTACAGGTGTTTGGAAAATGAACCAGCAGACAGAGGGATCTCTTTCTCCCTCTCCCTTTCAAACAAATAAGAATAAATTTAAAAAATAAAAGCCTTTAGGGTCCGGCAGCGTGGCCTAGCGGCTAAAGTCCTCACCTTGAATGCCCATATGGGCGCTGGTTCTAATCCCGGCAGCCCTGCTTCCCATCCAGCTCCCTGCTTTGTGGCCTGGGAAAGCAGTTGAGGACGGCCCAAGGCTTTGGGACCCTGCACCCACGTGGGAGACCTGGAAGAGGTTCCTGGTTCCCGGTTCCCGGCTTCGGATCGGCACAGCACCGGCCGTTGCGCTCACTTGGGGAGTGAAACATCGGACGGAAGATCTTCCTCTCTGTCTCTCCTCCTCTCTGTATATCTTACTTTGTAATAAAAATAAATAAATCTTAAAAAAAAAAAAAGCCTTTAGCTAATAAAACATTTCCTGGCACCTGAACAATTCTTCTAGCGGCCATGCTAGTGAGAAGATGGCATGGCGCTCATGCTGTCCTCTGCACGGATGAGCACAATGTTTCCTTCCATGTCTCGGGGTTCTTGCACCCTGATTTAGACCCTCACCAACTCCCTGCCCTGAGCCAGCCTTACCCACACAGCTGGGCTAGGCATGACCCAGCCTGGCCAATCAGCACACTCTCTCCTTGGCTGCAGTAATGGGTTCACAGCTGGGCATGTATGCAAGGGAGACCAGAGAGGTCCCCTCCACGGAACTCAGAGCCAGGACAGGGCAAAAGGCAGACAACACGCAAGCTGCTGGGAACCCATGCTGGGCTCAGGGTTTGCACTGGAACTCACCACCATACAAACCAAGACATACCCTTTCAGGCCTGAATCAAGCGGAGTCTGTCATGTGCCCGGAGCCACACTGCCCACGGTGGACCTAGCGCTCTCCAGCTGCCCAGCCTGGAGCCCCAGGCCTTCGCAGCACAGGCAGAGGGAGTCCTGGGCGCTTTAAGCAGTGCGGTACCTGAGGCTCCATAGCCATCCCCCAGGGCTGTGGCAGGATAGCGGCCGAGAGGGCCGCTTCTACTCAGACAGGCCTGTCAGGCAGTGGTGGTCACACTGCGACAGCTCACGCATAAGGAGCTTGGGGACCCAGGGCAGCCGGACGGCCGAACGGGACAGGGGTGGGGGGCAGAGGGAAGGACTGGGGAGCAGACTGGCTCTCACATAGCAGACACAGGAGTGGGGCTGATGATGTCAAGGCTACAACCAAGCAAGGGAGGGGAGGGCACACCCCGAGAGGGACCAGGGATGCCACAGGCACTGCCAGCAGCAGGCCTGACCGCCACACCCCTCCCGTGGGATCTCAGGGGACAGCCACAGTGTCACCCACTTCCTGGCATCAGAATGGGGGGCAGGGCCTCCTTTCCCACTAGGCCTCTCAATTGTAGTTTGTTACAAAGCACAGTGTGGTGGGGGGAACTAGCAGGCGACACCCCAGACCAGACTTATTCCTGTCCCAACCCGCATGGTCTCTGCTTGTGAAATGGGATCAAGGCAGGCTCACACAGAACAAGTGTCCCCTTTGTCCCCCTCGCCCTGTGGGGCCAGAGGGCTTCGAGATGGGCAGAGGTGGGCAGGAAGAATGGCGCTCAGGACACAGAAGGGGACCGGGCAGCGGGAGCCTCGAAGGCAGGCGCTGTTGTGACCTTGATCCCAGTGGACCGTGATCACAACGCCACGGGATCATCTCACACCAGCTCATGGGCATTTCTCAGGGCAGCAAGCCACAGTAAGAGCATTTCCCTCGACCCATCACCCTTCTGCCAGCCTCCTTATCGGCGGCCTAATAGGATTATCAGGGGTGCAGAGGCCAGCGATCAGGCTGCGGTGAGGCACGAAGAGCTGCCCGCCCCGCTGCTGCCCTCCACCCCCTGCCGAGGTGACACGTACTGAACCTGCAGCTGCTGACGTTCTGAATTCCAGATTCCAGGCACGGGCAGAAGCCCTCGTTGGGGGGATAGACAGAGCCGTTGGCAAATAGGGTTTTGGGAGCCACGAAGCGATAGGTGGGGATGCCCCCAAACACCCCCGGCTGCTGGTAGACGAGTTTCAAGGACCTGTGGGAACAGATGGAACAGGGTGATCAGGTGACCCCTGCCGTACCTGCCTTCCGCCTGGCTCACAGCAGGGGCCTCCTCACTTGCCCCCTCCCCAGGCCGATCCTTCCTTCATCAGCCAGATGGAGCTGCTGGGTGGGCACAGCTCGCCAGGACCCATCAGCCCCGCAGACAGGAGGCACTGGAGACCAAACAGCCTTGGTGCCAATCACGGAGCTGCTCCCCCCGCTCCTGCCAGTCTCCAGCACAGGCAGCCATGCCCGCACCTTCTGGGGGTCACCAGTGAACAGAGATGCAAAGTCCATGGAGGGCATGGCAGCTGGTGGGCACTGTGCCACTTCACAGAGGGCACTTGTACCTCTGGGGGTTCTGGTTTCATGGGGGAGGTGCCTAGACCCCATTCTCCAAGGATACTGCGGGGTATCCACACAGCACACTCCTGCGGCGGGCCCTGCTCACATCCTCCGTGCTGTGCTGCACCCCCACAGCCCTCCTGGTGATTCCCAAACGCAGTCCTTCCTGCCCAGGGCCTCCACTCCCAGCCTCACACATCAGGTGGGTCTTAGCCCAGCCGTGGTCCCCTCCTACATGGTTCATGCTGCACCTTTGTCACAAGCCACCTCAAAGTGCCAGCAGGAACTCCATCGCTCACCCGTGGCCCAGGCAGGATGGCATCTCCCACATACTCAGTACTAACACGCGTCTCAGGGCGCACTTGAGGCTGGCTGCACCTACACTGCCCACTGCCCAGTGCCACCCATGGGTAACAGGTTGTGAAAGGAAACACCCTTGCTTG
This sequence comes from Ochotona princeps, assembly GCF_030435755.1. Lineage (NCBI taxonomy): Eukaryota > Metazoa > Chordata > Mammalia > Lagomorpha > Ochotonidae > Ochotona > Ochotona princeps. Next base: position 2,620,885 of record NC_080860.1, on the reverse strand, counting down.
CAGCAATCAGCTCCTCGGGTCTGCAGGTGTCGAAGAGACCATTCCCTGCCCACCCTCGGGGGGCTCTGGGGAAAGATGGCCAGAGCCGGGGGGTGAAGAGGTGGATAGCGGGCACTGCCCTTCTCCAAGCTTACAAACCCCGTTTTCCACTAGGTGAGCCCTCGTCCCCTCTCACACGTTCATCTGTATGCAGCCAAACAAGGGAGAGGGACTTTGCCCATCTGGTCACAGCTGCAAACCAGGGCCCCATAAAAGCCTGATGAGGACACTCAGAAGTCAGGGTCCACCTGCGTGAATTCCCAGGAGAAGGGCTTTTCCCGTGGGCTGGAATGTGGCAGAGCCCGGAAGGAGTTGCAGGGCTCTTACTGCCCTGTGGCCAAGGACATTGGACCTGCGCATGCCAGCAGGCCCCAAAGGCTGGGTGTGGAAGGGGAGGGGGAAGCAGTGGGCTTTCTCAGCACCCAGGGGGGTCTTCGGTTAGCCAGCCGGGCATCAGGGAGTCAGCTCCTGCCTCCCCTCCCAGCCACAAGGCCTGCATCATTTCCTGCCCCCAGCCCTCACTCCATTCCTACGCACCCTAAGCAGCTGCCAGCAGCCCTCCCCCTTCCGCTTTAGGCCTGGAGGGATCATTGGCCACGGGGGCGGGGAGGAGGGGCAGTTCTTCAAAGTGCAGCCAAGAGAACTCAAGATGGCACCCAGGGCAGATGAGTCCAGACACTGCCCAGAGGACACCCATGAGACTGGGCCGTGCGGGAGGTGGCAGTGGGCGCCGTTACCGGCAGGCGTCAGGGCTGTAGAACTCCAGGGCAGACTCCGGCGTCATGAATGGCGGCCACATCTGGCCGGACGTGCCGTTGATCATGTTGCACTGGTTGGAATGCCAGAAGTTGACCTGGAATCAAGCATCGGGGACACGGGCACTCAGCGTGGCTGAGATCAATTCCCAGCACTGGCTTGTGGGGCGCAGAGTGGCTGGGCGCCCACTGTTGCGGCTTGCTCCCTCCCTGCACACCCTGCAGCGTATAACTCCGCTGGGTACTCAATGACTGCACCTGTAAAATGGCTCTGTGCCCTAAAGGTGGCAGCCAGGAGAGCTCCAAGCAGACCCGAGAGCACAGGGCAAGCCCTGCATTGCACAGAACCACCTGCTCCCCTCCTCCCCTCTGCACGATTAGGGCTTCTAAAATGCATGCCAGTTCATAACCAATGGGAAGCATCTCCCTCACCCACGGCTATGGCCCCCAGGGTCTTGGGAGGCTGTGCATCCCCTGCAGAGGGGACCCTTGGCCACGTGAGTCCAGGGGAGGGTACAGAGGCAAGAACGAGGAGCACCAAGTGCCCGGCCTGCCTCCGGACGGCCCAAGGTGCTCAGAATCAGCGCCCTCTGGGTGCCGCAGGCACGAAGACAGCAGCGGGCGTTTCCATGTGGTGGGTGGGCGGGCCAGGTGGCACAAGGGCCATGTTATATATATCTCCATTGTTTTCCTCATTAATGGGCACGTCTTCCTGTTTTCAGCGCAGTGTTTGGAAAACATTTATGTAAGTGAAGAATCTCAGGAAGGCAGAGCCCAGCTCCCCACAGACCGGGCCTCGGCAAGCAGCCTCCTCAGCCCCCCGCCCCGCCCAGCCCCGCCCAGCCTCCTGGCACTCTGCCCCTCACCTTGCTGAGCCCGTTCCACTTGTCCACGAGGTGGATCCTACTGAAGTCCTTGACACCAGTGAACACCGTGAAGACCCCTGAGTTGGAGTTGTTCATCTGTGGACCACGGCAAGCGGCAGCACGTGTTACCTTGCACGGAGGCTGGCCCGGCCCATGAGGGCTGGGACCCACCCAGGGCTCCCGATCTGGTGTCTGGGATCTTGCAAAGAACTTAGACCCACCCCTGGTGGCTGGGGGGACCGGGCACTCCCCTCTTCCTGGCTTTCCTCCCAGATGAAGGCAGCATCGCCCCGTCCTATCCTGCCCCACCCCAGCTTAAGCCTGGCCAGGGCAGGGTCCCAGCTCACAGCTATGGGATGGGGACTCCATTGAGGCAGGCCAGAGACCTGCCTCTTAGACACACGGAGGGCTGGGTCTGCGAGCTCTCAGGAGGCCCAGTGCGAAGCCCCACCCGGCCTCCCATGCCAGTGCAGGCTTGCCACACACCTGCCGAGCCCTACACCCACCCGAGCCTGCAGAAGCTGAGCACGGTGGGAGCTGCCTGCAGGGGCGTGCAGAGGGTTCAGCGAGGGCATGTGCCAGAAGCACTAAGCCCAGCACCCAGGAGCTGGCGAGGACCCAAAGCACCCATTTTTATTCATGCTCATAGCATGACTAAACGTCACCCAACAGGACACTTGAAAGGCAGGACTGACACGAGGCTGTGGAGACTGGTAGGTGCCACTCAGTGCATAACCCATGCCCACCTCAGCATCAGGACCGCCACCCAGAGGCTGTTTTGCCCAGTCTTCCCTATGGGGAGGCGGGGCCACAGGACTCAGCCCTGGCCAATGGGAGGTTTCTCAGTCTCTGACAGACAGCTGGCACATGCTACTTCGTGCTCACATCTTCCTTCTTGCTGAGCCACCCGGAATGCGGGTAGCTGACACCCTGGTATCCATGCTGGGCCATGAGGTTATCTGGAGTATGGTAACCACGCTCCAAGGACAGAGCAGAGCAGAATGGCAGATGTTTCCAGGTCACTGGAGACCACACCACCCCAAGCAGTCCACGGCTGGTCTGTTGCTCTGAGGCCTCTGTTACCGTAGACTGGGGCTGTCCCGGCAACCGGCATGGTGACTCTCACCTGCCAAGCACTTCCCTCTTCCCAAGGGGCTTCTACAAAAGCACACTGCTGACCCCAAACACACCCACTTCCCCACACCAGCTGAGGCTGCCGACCTGGACAGAAGCCCCCTCTACACACACTATTGAACAAATGAGGCCCTGGAGCAGGGGTCAGCGCGAGGGGGCAGGCCCTCCTGGGATCACCCTGGGCTCTGTAGCTATACTTGGACACCACCCTGCCCCCCGCCATGTGCCTTCGCTGCAGCCAGGCTGGGCCAGGTTCCCCACCACTCACACCCACAGCCCCAGGCAAGCCGGTGACAGCTTCCGGCCACACTAACAGGCCTCAGGACAGGGCCCTGCATTTGCAGCTTCTCCCTGAGCCACACTTACCCCAGCAAACAATCCAAACTTGCCCTTCTCAGGGAACATGTTTGGGAAGTACTTGCTGACGAAGTTCACAAATGGGTCTTGGTAACCCCACATGATCTCGCCCACGGTACGGTTCATGAAAGCGCGCTGGCCGAGGCTGCTCAGCATCACCGTTATGAGCAGCTTCAGGGTCATGGGCTTGTCCTCCATCATGACCGCGGTGCTCTGCAGGGACACACACCGTCCTCAACCGTCACAGGCCCAAGAGCCCACCTAGGCCCACTGCTCTGGACTGCAGAGCCCTTGGAGCGGATGAGCAGGGGTTTAGATTGTTGCCAGCCAACCCACAAGCCTGCTGCTGAGCTCAGACTCCAGAAAGGGCCCATTCCCAGCTGAGGGGGCCTCGCTGCACCCCGCTTTGTGGGTGACGCCTGCCCCTGCTTTCCTGTGGGTGTCTGGGGCTCGAGTATGTGGCAGTCAGAGGTGCCTACGTGACCGGCCTCCAAGCCAAACCCTGGCTAGTGCCTGGCAGACCTGTCACAGACTGTAACACAACACATGCTTGGGGCAATTAAGTGCATCCTGTGTGACTCCATGGGAAGAAGATTCCGGAAACTTCACTCCTGTCTCCCAGGCTCCTCCCTTTGTGAGTCCTGGCGTGTGCTCTCTGCCCATGGGCCCTTGGCCATGAGTCCTGCAAGTCGCAGGCACCCACTGCAGCTGGGGTGGTCTTGGCAGCCCAACTCGTGCACAGTACTGTAGTGTTTCTGCATGGCATGAGGGGCCATTTGGGAGTCCGTGAGACGCCCCCTCTGGGAGACTGCACAGAAGATTCAAGTGACTGTGACCCAAGACAGGTGTCCCTCCCTGGGAAAGAATGAAGCTTGGGCGGCAGGCACATGTTCCACCATCCCTGGGGACCTCCCCATGCCGGGGCAGGCAGGGAAGACCCTGGGGCAGGGGAAGGACATGGGCGCAGGGGAAAGGACAGCCTCACCAAGGCCAGGATGTTGGGCATGACGATGTAGTCACTCTCAGAGCCCTGGGACTTGTCCGGCTGGAACTGGAAGCTGCGGTCCTCGAGGAAGGACACCGTGTCGTTGTCGTTGAAGGTGATGTTTTCCTTGTGTCTGAACTCCCTGTGGGGGCGGCCGGGAGTCACTACCGGGACAGCATGAGGCGCTCCCAGCCACCCCGCCTGGAAGCACTGGGCTACCTCCCCGGGCCCAAGCTCCTGGCCTCAGTATGCAGTGCCACTGCCCACAGGCCTCCCGCTGCTGTCTTGCCTGGCCACGACGGACAGCTCAGCAAGGATTGTTCAAGCGGTTCTTGGAGAGGACCCCTCTCTCACCAAAGCAGGGTCACCCCCAGCCTCCCCCTGCGTCTCTGCCCCTGCTGGGGGAGCTGTGTTTCAGTTCTATCCACAAAATGGGAGTAGTGACCGGACAGGGCCATGGGGAGCATGAACACAGGGAAGGCAGTTAGAGAGGGAGCCCCAAGCTGAGAAAGCACCACCGTGTGGGTGGCATTCTCTGCCACCAGCCGTGTCATTAGTACCTCCTGCTCTTCAGCCCACTGCTCACAAAGCTGAGAGGACACTGAGCCAGCCACGCCCTCACCCCTCGCCCCTCGTCCCCCGTGTGCCGGACAAAGTCAAGCTCCTAACTTGGTCCTCCCAGGCGGCCCGGCTCATTCTCACGCAGGTGCTGCGTTTTCATCCTAGGTTGCGCCTTCAACAGTGGCCACCGTCTCCATCCACCCCCTCCCTGGGAAAGCCAGGGCGACCACTGCCCCAGACAGGAAGCCCTGGCTGCACCGGCCCCGCAGGCAGCCACCTGGGGTGTTCCAGAGACCCCCACCCCCGACCCAGGGGGAGAGACAGGTCCCTGAGGAACACGTGCGCCCCTTCCCATCCGTGCCCTGCAGCCTCACCTGTACACGTAGGGCCCGCGCTCTCGCACCTGCGGCTTCCCTCCATTCAGCACCTCCTCTGGGTTGATGACCTCGAAGAAGTAGATGGAGAGGTAGAAGGGTACGGGGATCTCCTTCCACATGCTGAAGGACAGACTGCTGGGGTCGATGCGCACATTCTGTGAGGGCAAGACACGCAGTGAGGCCCACGCACCCCGCCTCGCAGTTCCAAGCCGGCCTCCGCAGCCCCCCAGGCACTCCAGGACGCTGCGGCCCTTCACACATGCATGGTTCCGGCATCAAAGTCGGCATCATCAAGCACGCGGCAGATTTGTGATGGACATCAAAAAAACTTGGCAGGAGGAGGTCAGTTTGAAATTTCTGAACATCGTGATTGAGAAATGCGTGTCCCTCTGCCACAAGGCAAGGCGGCCAGGGCAGCTTGCATCATCCTTCCCGTCCTTGGAACATGGCTTTCTAGGACAAGGTCCCCTCGCCCCCTACCGTCAGAGACCCTGGGGCAGGCAGGAGGCCAGAGATGGCCACCCAGGCCTGCCCCTGGACTTGGAGGTGACAGACTGCCCGCCATGTTCCATGGCCCACTTAGACCCGGTGGCTTTGGACCTGATGGGCAGGGGAGGAGTCTTGGTGTCCTGCCCAGCCTTGCTGTGTCCACACCGTCTGTCCCAGAGCCAGCCACCTGAGTGATGTCACACCCACACACCCTCCATGCCTGTGAGGTCCCGGCAGAAGGTGAGAGCCCTGGAGTCTGGGAGGCGCTCGGGACGTGCCGCTCAGCACTGGCGTGGGCTGTGAATTCAACCTCGGGGCTCACCTTCTTTTTTTTTTTTTTAAAGATTTATTTTTATTACAAAGTCAGATATACAGAGAGGAGGAGAGACAGAGAGGAAGATCTTCCGTCCGATGTTTCACTCCCCAAGTGAGCTGCAACGGACCGGTGCGCGCCGATCCGATGCCGGGAACCAGGAACCTCTTCCGGGTCTCCCACGCGGGTGCAGGGTCCCAAAGCCTTGGGCCGTCCTCGACTGCTTTCCCAGGCCACAAGCAGGGAGCTGGATGGGAAGTGGAGCTGCCGGGATTAGAACCGGCGCCCATATGGGATCCCGGGGCGTTCAAGGCGAGGACTTTAGCCGCTAGGCCACCATGCTGGGCCCGGGGCTCACCTTCTAACAGAGGTTCAAGAAGGCGGGAGGGATGCAGGTGAGGCCCCAAGGCCTGGGTTCCAGCCCACCCACCTCTCACCCAGCTAGTGACCTGCACCCTAGCCTCGTTGGCCAGGAGACAACAAACCTCGGCCCATCCCCAAACCAACTTGGCGGCAGCTGCATGGTTGCGGCCGCATGGAAGCCGCAGGCTGTACACCTCGAGCATGTGAGCTGCGTGCTTGCGGCCTGTAGTTACGTGGAGAAAGCTGCGTAAGAACACAACAGGCGATGAGGCCGCAGTCCGCATGGCGTCGCCTGGGACCAGTCCTCAGCCCTGGTTCCCCTTCCTGCCAGCGCCACGCCGGGAGGCAGTGGTGACGGATCCAGTCAGGAGGTTCCTGCACCAAGGTCCAGTCCGAGTTCCGGTTCCCAGCTCCGGTCCCAGCTGGGGGCGTAGCAGGCATGTAAAGAGTGATGGGAGCCGTCTCTCTCTCTCTCTCTCTCTCTCTCTCTCTCTCTCTCTCATTCTCTGACTCTTCAATAAATTCACATAGGCGTACACACAAGCACACTCAAACACATGTAAAACCCGTACCCCGAAAAATCTAAGTGAGCAGATGCACCCCAGAAAGGGGGTGGGCAGGAGAGACCCTCGCAGGCCTCACTGCAATGGGGCACGTGGTGGGCAGCGATGCTAGTGGCTGTAACCAATCAATTATACATCACCAAACACACAGAGCAGGTCCCTGTGGCCACCGTCCACTCCGGCTAGTTCTCACAGAGGCGTGCGTGCACAGGTGAAGCTTCCGGGTCTTGCATCCCCACGGCTGGCTGGGTCCCTGGTCTGTTCCCTGCCTGATGCTGGGGGCAACTGAGGACAAACAACCGGGCTTTCTCCTTCCCAGTGGTGCTGAGTCGAGGACCCTCTCGGGGCCTGGGGTAATGAGTATAAAGTGAGTGTCCCCCTCAGGGGCTGTTGTGACATTTCAATGAGTCCATGAAACCGAAACGCTGATACGCAGCCTGGCTACCCCGGGACATCTGGAAGGTCAGCCACAGGGTGGCCTCCCCGCCCCACCTCCGCCTGGGCGGAGGACTTTGTCCCGCTTTCAAGCAGCTCTGCAGGCACACCAGACCAGAGGCATCGGGTTAAGCTGTGATTAGATAGCAGCTGGCGCGGCCTTCTGCTGCACAGGCCGACCCGGCGACCGGACCCTCCCCTTCTCCCCAGGCCAAAGGTCCCAACCCTGGAATACAAAGTTGGGAGGGAGTGCCAAGGAGAGTGCTTGTTGAACACCCCTTCCCGCAGCCAGACACCAGGAACCCATTCCTGGCCAGGCAGGAAAGCTGCCCAGATGAAGGGACATCTGGGCTGGGTATTAAGAAAGAAAATTAGCTGCGTTGTCCTGGGTCAAGAAACGGCTGGCAGAAGACACGGCCTGTGCCCACATACCTGCAGCCTGCCTACATGGGCGCCACCTACGAACATGGCTTCCATGTAGTGGCACAGGGAAGCCCCACTTGTGTCTGTTGATAAGTAAACAAGTCACACTACACATGGCAGGCTACTTGGCCGTTAGAAGGGACCAGGTCACCACGCGTGCGCAGTAAGGGGGGCCACAAGGCACTGCCCTGAGGAACACAGGCCAGACCGAAAGCCTGTGTCGCAGAGGCATTCGGGGGAAGAACTGGAAATAGCAAGCGACACGGGGCTGCCAGGAGAGGGTGGGGGGCTGCGCCAGCTGACTCTCAGGGCCCACAGGCGTGCCCTGCCCTCTGATTCGGGTGAGCTGCACGCATTTGATAAAATTCAGAAGGGTGGGCTGGGCCTTGGCACCTGGGACAGCTGTGTTCTTCATCAATGCCTACTTCACCTCCAGGCTGTCCTGTTCCCAGCCCAGCTCCCTGCGAAGGCAGCACTTGGGCCCGCAAGGAATTTTTGGCTCCTGGCTTCAGCCCGGCCCAACCCTGGCTGCCGGGCATTGAACCAGCAGATGGAAGAGCTCTCTCTCTTTCCTTCTCTTTCTGTAAAATTTACCTTCCAAATAAATAAATAAATAAATATCAATACTAAAATACCCACGGCCTGCTACACTCATTTACTGCCATGAGAGAAAGCAGAGGTTATTTGGGGCTTGATAGAAAGCCCCGTTAGCACCCCTAGGGTATAAAGTAACCACATTGGGTCAAAGACAAAGAAGTGGGTTTACTGTGGGATCCCATTCACGTAAAGTCCTAGGGCAAGCGGGACTGGGTGTCCGCTGGGGTCAGAATGGTGGCCAGCCTAGGCTGCTGGGGTGGCTACCCCAGAGAGCTTCCTGGAGGAAGGTCTCTTCTGATCCTGCACCGGCTCCCTGGGCACTGCTCCTCAGAGGGGAGGCTGCGCACCGATGGGACGTGGGCCGGGTGTGGCTGTGGCGGGCTCCGCCAAGCGTGACTCCCAGGGCACAGACACAGCGAGAAGCAGAAGCAGCTCAAGCATAACGCAAGGATCATGGGACACACTTCCTCCCGCCTGCCGGAGCGACCGGCACTTCTCTTCCCAGAGAGTAACACGCAGCAGCAGAAGTGGGCCTCTGGGACTCGAAGCCCTGCCAGCGGCCAGCAGGAGCGGAGGGTGGCACGGCCCCAGAAACCAGTCTGGCAGTCCTTTGGACGATAAAAGCCCACAGCATCACCTGGCCCAGCAAACAAAAGCTTGGACAAGTGTCTGCGGTGGCACCATGCACAATGGCCCACGACTACAAACAACCAGCGTCCATCAACAGATGACTGGCCAAACAGGGCATGTCAATAAGAAGCAGGCTGCCTACCAGGCGAACTGGCTCAGCCGCCAAAGCAGTAATGAACCCCAAAAACATGGTGTTGTGGAGCCCAGTGGGACACCTGCTTCCCACATCCCAGGGCCTGGGTTGAACCCCAGCTCTGTTCTGACTCAGCTGCCTGCTCATGTGCAACCCCGGGAAGGTGATGGCCCAGGTCCTTGGGTTACTGCCATCACGTGGGAGGCCTGGATGGAGTTCCTGGCTCCTGGCTTCAGTCTGGCCCAGCCCTGGTTGTTGTGCACAGCGGGGAGTGAGGACAGGATATTTTTCTCTGTCTCTCCACCTTTCAAGTAGCCCAGAGCCCAGCACAGTAGCTTAGTGGCTAAAAGTCCTCGCCTTGCACACGCCAGGATCCCATATGCCAGTTCGTGTCCTGGCAGCCCCACTTCCCTTCCAGCTCTCTGCTTGTGGCCTAGGAAAGCAGTCAAGGACGGCCCAAAGCCTTGGGACCCTGCACTCACACAGGAGACCTGGAAGAAGCTCCTGGCTCCTGGCTCCTAGTCAGCTCAGCTCTGGCTGTTGCGACCACTTGGGGAATGAATCAGTGGATGGAAAATCTTCCTCTCTGTAAATCTGCCTTTCCAATAAAAAAGAAATAAATCCTAAAAGAAAAAAGAAGAAGAAGAAAACACTGTGCCGAGTCAACAACAGAAGGCAGTCACGAGGGCTGAACCTTGCACACTGCCATCTGCAGTGCCCGCTGGGCACAGGGCACCAAGCACCAGCAGCCAGCCGCTGAGCCCGCCGCCCACTTCCACAAGCTGCTCACGAGAGAACACCGAGCTTGCCACATGCTCCGTGGTAACAAGGCTACCTCTGTCCCTCCGCTCTGTCTCCAACAGCCTGGTCCCCACCTATCCTTGAGTTCCTGAACCCTCTGGGGGCTCACACAGCTGCAGGCTCTGCCCCACAGGGTATGGGCATGGGGCTTGCAGAACTGCAGGCTCGCCAAAGAGCAGACCCAAGTGGGTCCTCGGCCAAACAGACGGCTCACACCTGTGTGCCGGCCACAGCCCTGCACCCCTGCGGCCCCTGGTCTAAAGGTGCCTGTTCTGATGGGCGGGGCCTGGCCCTGAGACATGGGGAGCAGAGAGAAATGGAAGACTCCTGGGAACTGAAACCTGGGCAGCAAAAGCCACTGCCTACTTCACTTCGTGGGCTTCCCCGCAGCCCGCTCCACAGGCACAGACAACAAAGGCCTCACCGGGTCCTGGGCACAGGAGTTTCACTGGCCTGGCCCTTGAATGGCAGCAATGACTGAAAACAGACTCAGGGGGCCCCAGCTCCTGGCCACAGCAGCCAGGAGCCCAGGGCTGGGACAAGCCAGCCCCCCCGGCCAGCGCCCACATCTTCTGCTTTGATGGGGCTAAGGCAAGAAGAAACGAAGAGAGCTTTTTATGAGAAGCCCACATAGGTCGCTGACGACACAGGAACCTGAGTCATTCTCAACTCCTCCATTGCCTTCCCACCCAGCAGCTGTCCGTCAGCCGGTCCTGCTGCGTTCCCTCCAAAACATGCCCCACCCCCACCCGGCAAGGCTGCAGGACCAAGGCAGGGGTTGCCTCACGCCTCCTTGCTACTGCCCTCGCCACCTCTCTCTCCTCCCCAGGTGATCAGCCATCCCTTTCAGGGGTTACACCTGATCCTGTGGCTCTGGTGTGCCAAGCCCTCCATGCCCCCCTATTCAGCTTCCAATAAACTCAGATGCCCAGCAGGGAGTTTGGCGACCTAGCTCCCGGCCTGAGTCCCAGCCTCACCTCCCTGGTGTGAGCTGAACTCACCCTGCCCCAGCTGCACGGGCCTGGCTGTGTTCCTGAGTTGCCCGGCCAGCATCTGTCCCAGGACTTCTGCACCACGCACCCTCTGCTCACGGCCACACAGTGGCCAGTGCGTTTTTTCTAAAGATTTATTTTTATTGGAAAGGTAAATACACAGAGGGGAGGAGAGACAAAAAGAAAGATTTTCCATCCATTGATTCACTCCCCAAGTGACTGCAACAGCTGGAGCTGAGCCGATCTGAAGCCAGGAGCCAGGAATTTCTTCTGGGTCTCCCATGCGGTTACAGAGTCCCAAAGCTTTAGGCCATCCTCAACTGCTTTCCCAGGCCACAGGCAGAGAGCTGGATGGGAAGCGGGGCTGCCAGGACACGAACTGGGGCCCATATGGGTTCCCAGTGCGTGCAAGGCGAGGACTTTAGCTGCTAGGCTACCACTCCAGGTCCTCTTTTTTTACATCTGAATTTATTCGAAAAGCAGTTACAGAGAGAGGCAGAAAGACAGAGATCTTCCATTCACTACTTCATTCCCCAAATAGCCAAATGGCCAGGGAGAAGAGAGTCAGGAGCCAGGAGCTTCACCCAGGCCTCCCTTGTGAAGGACAGGGCCCCCAGCACTTGACCCATCGTCCACCTCTTTCCCAGGCTGCTAGCAGGAGCTGGATGAAAGTGGAGCAGTTGGATCCTGAGCCCATATGGGACGTGGCATCCCAGGGGGAGGATGAGCCCCACCCACTACACCACAACACTGGCCCCTGGCCAATGGCTGTTGAGCTGCCAACATGCAGCAGGTTCTGCTCCAGGCCTGTGGACCACAGCAGTGAACAGAACAGACACGAAGACCATCCCCCATCATGACACAATCAACACCAGAAGCTCCCGTGTTACTTGTTTGCAAGTTCCTCTTCCTGCTGCCTGGAATTCAACCCTGAGGGATGGAGCTAGGACAGACACCCTGGATCAGCAGGCAGCTCTTGAGGATAAATGCCCACACGGAGGACGCCAGGGCATAACACTGGATCCCGGACTTCCGGAGCCATCCCACCAGCCCCAGAGGCCTTGCCCTAGAACACAGCGCACTGACATCCCACAGCAGCACAGCAGAGCTTCTTGGCTGGGACAGTTCAACAGCCATGGCCAGTAAGACCGCACAGCGAGCAGGAGGCTCCCATGCTGCTGCTGGGGCAGGGCATGGGCAGCATCGTGGCAGAATGCACGCCCCGTGAGGATGCCACTCCTTCTCTTTACCCGGGAAACTGAAGCGTGTGCCCACACAGGGCCTCCCGCAGTCCTGCTCACAGGAGCTGGAGGCAACACTAACATGCACAAACGGAATGACAGGGTGTGACCTGGCGGAGTGGGAACAGAGCTCCCGGCTCAAGAGGGCCACCCCTCTGGTGGAGGCTGCGGCTCCTGGGGGTTGTGAGGGAGCCTCCCACACCTGACCTGGCTCACCGCCCCCAGCACACACACCTGCACAAACACTCGGCAGCCTCCAGCTGTGACAGGTGTGGGACGCGTGTCAGCATCCAGCAGGGAGAACATACACAGGAAGCGAAAAACCCTCTTCCACCAGAGCGAGCGCTGGAAGCCGGCAGCACAGGTGCACCCGGGGGTCCTGCATGAGGCTCTGTGCCCGACCCTGGGAGCAGAGGACCCCGGAAGAGGTTGGGGAGCTATGGTCCCTCCCTGCAAGCCAAGGGCTCTGAGTCCTCCTGCCCCAGCCTCCAGGAGATCCTTCTGTGTCATCTGTGAAAGGGGCCAAAGTGTGTGCATGTCACAGGGACACACGGTGACATGACAGGCACGGGAGGGCCCTTCCTCCCACGCCCAGGGCTACAGACTGCTCGTGAGAACAACAGGGCACCCCCAAAATGCCCAGCCAGTGTCCCTCAAAACCATCAAGGCTGGCAAAAGCAGGGAGCAGCTGTGAACCTGCCATGGGAAGAAGCATGAAGAAAAGGTGATGACCCCAGGGCACGAAAGCACAAGTGGAGGTCGGTGCCATGGCACAGCAGGTCAAGTCGCCGCCTGTGACGCTGGATTCCCATATGGGACACTCAGGTTCAAGTCCCGGCTGCTCCACTTCCCATCCAGCCCCCTGCTAATGCGCCTGGGAAAGCAGTCGAGGACGGTCCATGTGCTCCGGCCCTTGCGCCCATGTAGGAGGTCAGGAAGAAGCTCCTGGCCCCTGCCTTCGGCCCACAAATGGCTGTTGTAACCATTTAGGAAGTGAACCAGAAGATGGCAGATCTTTGTTTAGATAAAAACCAAAAGCATGCAAGAATACCTGGGACATCCAAACACACGGCTGTGTGCGGCGCAGCAAATGTGCTCAAACTCCGGGACACTTCTAACAAGCTGACAAACGGGCACACTCGACAGCTGCCCAATTATTTCAACAAATTTAAAACCAGTCTAAACCAGAAAGTCTTTCTAGGACAAGTAGGGTCCGTGAGGGTGTGATCAGTACCCAGCGAGTGCCAGGCAAGCTTGAGGCGGAAGGAGGACTATGTGCCTGTGCCTAGCCTGCATTTGCCAGGCATCTGAACAGCTGTAAAAATCCTGAACCTTCCAGAGGCAGGCCTAGTAACACGTGGACTTTTACTTCTGGTTTATACAGGCTACTTAAACCAACTCCCTGTCTGAAAGGGCAGTGAGACCTCTGTACAACTTTCACACCACCAACCTCAGGCACCACAAACGTAGCAACTTCCTGTCTAGTGGGCACAAGGACAAATGCCAGGGGTTGCCCTCGGGGGTGAGCAGGGCCACAGAGTCGCCACCTGCTGCTTCCAGAGGCTGTGGCTTCTCTCCGCCCAGCTCCTGGCCCCTCTTTTTACCCCTCCCTCCATCAGGATCTGTGATGGAAGGGCTCCCCTGACGGTCAAGGACACACCCTGACCTCCACATGCTTAATGCAACCACCCACACCTGCAAAGCCTCTTGGGCCAAGGCCACACCCTTGGAGATCCAGGGACAATCTTTGGGGGCTACAAGTCAGCCAGTCACAGTTCCTGGGGTCCCCCACACCCAGGAACAGCCCAGCCCACTGGCTCTCATGTGCCCCCTCCTTTGCCAAGCAGCCCTGTCCTCAGCCAGCTCAGCCCCACCCGCACCCCAGGATAAGGCCAACCTGCCCACCGGAGGTCACTGTCCTTACCAAATGCCAGAAGGCTTGGTTTCCCCTGCTGCAGGTCAGTGTGTGGAGGTGGTACCCAAGAGGCAGGTGGCGGGCGGGCCCTTGGTCCTCCCTGCTGTCACAGGCTGGCCTCACTGTCTCTGCTCGACCTCCAAGATGATGAAACACAAGGGACAAATCATGTTCCCCACTAATGAGAGCTCAGTATGCTCAAGATAAAAGCTACGGTGAGCCATTGCTGCATCACCCCAAAGCACTAAGGGCCCCAGATAGATGGCATCGCAACAGGCGTCCTGCCATGAGCAGCAGCAAGCCAATGGTCCACAGGGGACAGATGTGTGTGTCCAGGAAAGAGAGTCGCCCCAGGTCCTGTGCTGTAAGCCGATCCCTAAATTGCACCCCTTCGGCAATGAGGCACTTGGGGCCCCAGCGAACTCCTGAGCCCAGGAGCAGCTCTGCCGTCCAGGATCCTTGGCAGCAGGACAGCACTGTGACTCTGGGTGGCGTCACTCGGCAGACACCTGTTCAAGCCACGGCCTTCCAAGTGTGTCTTGGGTCAGCAGCGGCAGCAGCACCCGGAGCCTGCTGGAATGTGGACTCCCAGGCCGGTCCTCACCTGCTGACTCAGAAGGTCCCGAGGTGGGGCTGAGGATCTGTGCTCCAACACGCCCCGGACACGGTGGCTGTGGTGCTGGTAGAATCAGGCACCGCTGCGCCAGACACACTGCAGGGAACCTTGGTGCACGGGTGCTCAGGGCGATCGGAGAAGGGGAAGACAGTCAGCGGGGTGCTGGCGAAAGCCAGAGTGGGTCAGAGGGCGCGGGCGCCACCCCGCTCTGCCTCTGTGTTGTGTTGAGAATACCCCTGACAACAGGTACTCAAGGACACGGACTCTCCTGGAGCCCCCCTCCCCCACCCCACCCCCAGGCTGCATCTTCCGCCTTCCTCCAGACTCAGCAACTGCTGGCCACTGGGCAGGTGGGTGAGCTGGGGTCACACACTGCTTCTTCTTCTTTTTTCAGTTAGATTTTTTTTTTTTAGATTTCTTTTTAAAAAATTTTTATTACGAAGTCAGATATGCAGAGAGGAGGAGAGACAGAGAGGAAGATCTTCCATCTGCTGGTTCATTCTCCAAGTGGCCGCAACAGCCAGAGCTGTGCCGATCCAAAGCCAGGAGCCAGGAGCCTCTCCCGGGTCTCCCACATAAGTGCAGGGTCCCAAGGCTTTGGGCCGTCCTCGACTGTTTTCCCAGGCCACAGGCAGGGAGCTTGTTGGGAAATGGAGCAGCTAGAACACGAACCAGTGTCCATATGGAATCCCAGCGTATTGAAGGCAAGGACTTTAGCCAGTAGGCTACTGTGCACTGTGTGTAAATAGCTGAATTCACTGACCATTGTTTAGAACAAGCAGGGACTGCAGATTTCTGGCTGTTCTGAAATACCAGCAGGTGTGCTGGGCAGTGTGTCCCCCAGCTTGCCACAGAGCTCCCCACTCCACAATCCCTGCACTCACACACTCATTCACTCACCCACCTACCCGGCCCTGCCCCGGCACCCTGGGCATGCAGAGCTGGCACTCGGTGACTCCTTGGGTACCCCAAGGGGGGAGAGCCCAGGGACATCCCAGAGGGCTGCTGGCGTGTCCTAGTGAGGCTGGAACCCTAGGGCTACAGGCAGGGCCCCTGCTGGAGGACGGCTAGGCGACACCTGCCTAGGCAGAGTGTGTGTGTTCCCTGCAGCCCAGTAACCCGGTTTCGCTTGCTCAAAAGAAATGAAAACACGTGGCCACACAAGGTCTGGGGTGTGAGCGTTCGACTTCTCATTGTCCCAAACACAGACAGTGCCAAGCGCCTCCACAGCTTCAGGGTCACTCCAAGGTGCCCAGGTGGGCGGGCCTTTGGTACTGGGGACACCATGTCCCCTGTGAGAACACCTGGGTTCAAGTCCAGGTCCACTTCCAGTCCCAGCTTCCTGCCAATGCACCCCGAGAGGCAGGGTCATAGTCAAGCACTTGGGTCCCTGGCACCCACGTGGGAGACCCAGGTGGGGTTCCTGGCCCCCAGCTTTTCTCAGCCCAGTTCATGGTGCAAGCATTTGAAATGTGAGCAAGCAGATGGAAGATTCTCTGCCTACTCTAATGAATCAGTAGTTAAAGAACAGCTTGGTACAAAAGCAGAGATGACTTTGGGGAAACTGGTCTGGCTGTAAGACAGCGGGAGGGGGCGACTTGAGAACATATGCCTTCGGGTGCTGTTCCTCCTCACTGCGGGCACTTGCCCTGGCACCTGGCCTGTATGAAAATTCTACAAGCTAGCTGGTGGCAGCCACAGCCAGGGGGCCGCGGAGGGCTCCTTATTCAGCAACCATCTGACACAGTGCTCCACCCGGCACCCCCGCAAGAGAACTTGGACTTGGTTCACTGAGCGGACAAGTGTGAAGGCACGGGAAGATGGCTAGAAGCTTCCAGGGGTGGGGAGGCAATCCCCCTCTGATCACAGAGGGACGCTGGGCAGAGCCCTGCCACGGTGTGTGCCTCCCTCTGGCTCTGCTTGGTGCCATGGGACCACAGGACATCTGGAGCTGTGGCAGCCATCATGAGACCACAAGGGCAAGGCCAAGAGACTCTCTCTCTCTCTCTCTCTCTCACACACACACACACACACACACACACACCTTCACCCAGGTGCTGACCAAGCCTAGATACACCTCGTCCTCTTAGGGTCAGAGCCAGCGTGCTGAGGGGCAGCATTTCTGTTCCTGGCAGCTCAGAGTATCCTGCCTACAGCAGTGTTCAGTCTGTTAGCCCCAAGTGCGGTGGCCTAGCCGCTAAGTCCTCGCCTTAAATGTGCCAGGATCCCATGAGTGTGCTGGTTTGTGTCCTGGCCGCTCCACTTCCCATCCAGCTCCCCGCCTGTGGCCTGGGAAAGCAGTCGAGGACAGCTCAAAGCCTTGGGACCCTGCACCCACATGGGAGACCCAGAAGAAGCTCCTGGCTCCTGGCTTCAGATCAGTTCAGCTCCAGCGGTTGCGGCCACTTGGGGAGTGAACCAGCGGACAGAGGATCTTTTTTCTCTATAGCTCTTCCTCTCTGTATATCCGACTTTCCACAAAAATAAATCAATACATAAAATCTTTAGAAAAATTAGTCTGCATGATCAGTACTGCCACTGGCTCCATTTTATAGGTGAGAAAGCTTAGGTGCCCTGTGAGAATAAACCAATTACTTCCTCAAGGGCACAAACCCAGCAAAACAGGATGAACTTGAGCCTAATCTCAAACCCCCTCTGTGCGAGGGTCTCTTCTGAAGGCTCCTGTTGGGTCGACAAGCAAGGGCCTTGGGCAGGAGAGGACGCTTCTGGGGAGCCGGCTGAAGCCCTGCTCATCTTTCACAATCACCCATGGTCGGGCCCTCAGCCCTCCTTACACCTTGTCTGTGCCCTTCCTGGCTGGCCCCAGGCCACCTTGGACACTGTCATTCACCTTTTGGAGTGTCCTCAGCCAATACCACTCAGCTCCCAGGTGGGCCCGGCCCACCAACCTGTGGGCCAAGTCCACGGCTTCCCGCTGACCCCAGAGGTGCACATTTCTAAACGGTAGAAATTGTGGGAAAAACCCCGACCTCGTAGCACGTGAAGATAGAAAGCAGAGCTGGCATGTGGCCACGTCCCTGTGCCTGTGTGAGAAAGCTAAGGCACCTCCTGCTGCACGGCTCAGTGAGCCACGGCGGGCACAGCGGGACATGTGCAGCTTCTGGTCATACAACAGGACCCGCCAACTTCCGTCCATTCAGACGTGCAGGCACGGCTGGACCCCGCCACGCCAGCAGTGTGTGTGAGGCTGGACTGTGGTCATCAGGAGGCCGGCACACGCGGGAGCCCTGGCTCTGCTCACTGGGCTGGTGTGGCCTAGGTCCCAATCAGTCACATGGGAGTGTCCCCCTTCCTCCCCAGAGACACTGAATGAGGTGACCCAGGCCACGGTGCTGGTCTGAAGGAGGCAGCCAGCGTGCCTCAGAGGACTGGTGCCAAGTGAGCCTTCCTTGGCAATCACCCATCCGGGTCAAGAACACCCAGGGAGGCTTGCCAAGGTCTCGCAAGACGGGGCAACAGCGGAGCGGGCCTGGCATGCGTCAGAAGCTCAGGCTGCTCAGGCTGCTGCCTGTGCAGGCTTGGCCTTTTGCAAGAGGCCGGCATGTTGGAATCTGACCATGGTCAGCAAGCCAGGCCCCATTTGCCCTCCACCCCAGGAGGGCCAGCACCTCCTCTGCCTGCTACTTAGAGCCTAGTGCGATTGCTCTGCTCCCATCTTAACGTTGCCAAACGTGACCTTTGTCAATATCTTAACTGCACCGTTCAGGACAGAGGCCACCCCTGCCACTTCTGGAACCAAAGCCCTGCACGAAGGACTTCCCATTTCCCCTCCTCCGCCCATCCGCATCCAGCTGACTTCCCTTGGCTTAGCGTCTTGCAGAGTCACCCCAGGGGAACAGCTTGCTCTCTAAGGCTCCGGTCAGCCCCTGGGCACGATCCCTGGCGCCATCCGTCAGTCAGTCAGGGCTGCTGGCTGTCACCCCTCCACAAGGCTGTGACCCTGCTTTGGGCTCTGCCCAGGATGGCACGGCTCAGGCGCCCTCCCCATCTCCCTTCCTGGCTCCTCCTCGGCTCCTGCAGCCCCTCCCTGGGGACCTCCTGTCCAGGAGCACCCTCCATGTGGGTGCTCACTACCGTCCCGCCTGCCTGCTCCCTGCTGAGCTCTTCCCGGCCTCACGCTCCTCTGTGCGGTGTCGCCCGGACCTGTCCCTCTGCTCCCTTCCGCCCATAGCTCAGCACCAACGCTGGCACGGCAGATGGTGCTGAGGGACGGTGCTAGCTCTGAGCGCCCTCAGCACCGGGCCCCCGCCTGTCTGCGCCACCACTGCCTGCAGCTAACTCACCAACTATGAGATACTGCGACTTCACCTGACCCTTTGTGGGTAGGACACGGACAGAGCTGGAGACGGATGCCAGTCCCTGCACCAATCCCCCACCCCCGTCCAGGTGTCAGGGACACCTGAGGCTTGGCCAGCCAGGGCACGCCCGGATGAGCTGAGAGGACAGGGCACCACTGTGATCGTCACAGAGGGTGGTAGAGAGCTGTAGCCCTCCCCTTCCCAGACCTCGGATGGCCCCGGCCCCTGACCACAAGGGACGGCACGGTCGGCTGTGTCAACTCACTTTTCCCAAGGTCAGCCTCCGGCCAGCAGTCCCTTTCCCGCCGCTTCCCAGGCTCAGGGGGGTGTCCCTGCTGTCAGAAGGCCCCCTGCACTGGCCCCTTGCCCCCCATCCCACCCCTCAACACCCCGGCTCACACTCCCAAGAACTCCACAGTCTGGCAGAGTGCACACCGAGCCCCCCAGGAAGAGCAGGGCCCTGCCCAGGGTCCCCACACCTCCCAGACTGGAGCACAGGGATAAGATGGTGCTGACAGATGGGCAAACCGAGGCAGGAGGTTAACAACAGGTCCAGATTCCCTCTGCAAACACCCCCAGGCCTCCAGGGCCTGACCGAACAACACAAGCAGGCCATGGACACCAGCCTGGCACAGCCCTGCGCCATCCACGATGGCCAACGGGTGCTCGCCAACCAGTGCCAATGCACTTCCCACCTGTTTACACCCCTTGCAGCAGCAGTCATGTGGGGCAGGGCCAGTACCAGCCCTGTCTTACAGACTAGGAAACCAAGGCACAGAGAAGTCCAGGGGTCCAGGGGTTGCTCACAGCTGCACAGCTCAGTTGCAGGGCAGGCCCCCCAGGGCATGGTGGCCATGTCCCCCTCTGCTTAGCCCACACACGGGAACATGTGCAAGCATGCTCACATCGGGCTGGCTTGAACAGCTCCCCTCCAGCCCCATGTCCACCTGGGACCTCTAAAGGTGACCTTATTTGAAAACAGTCTCTGTAGGAAGTGTTAGACTGTCCATCTCAATGCGAGATCAACCAGGACTGGGAGAGGGGCAGGAGAGGGTGCGGTCAGAAGGCAGTGACATGCGTCCCTGTAACAGGAAAGGCCACCAGGGAGGGACCATGGAAATACAGGGACCAAGGTCATGGCGATGCGTCCACAAGCCAAGGAGTGCCCAAGGTCATGACTGCCACCACAGTTGGCGAGAAGCCGGGGATGGATTCTCCCACGGGACCGCTGGAGAGCGATTGCATGGACACTGCCAGACCATGAGAGTGGAGGCTTGCAAGCTGTGGAGGCTCAGCTCAGGACCCGACCAGGGCGCAGTCACACACCCCCAGACCCAGCTGCGAACAGAAGGGGACACTTACACGGTGTCCAGCTGTGCGCTGGAAGCGCTGCTTCCACAGCATGGACAACAGCCACCTCCGTGGTTCCCAGCCCGTGTCCCCTCTCCACTTCAGAATACAGTTTGTCCAGGGCCACCGATTGTTGCGGCCAACCAACGCTTGTGGTGTGGGTCCCAGCAACAGCCCACAAAAAAAGGCTCCAATGCGCAGCTCAGCAAATCCCAGGCCACTGCAGCAGCACACCCGCTCTGCAAGCCGAGAGGAAGTGAGCGGTGGGGAGAGCCCCGGAGGCCTTGCCCAGAGGCCCATTTCACACCCACAGCTCCCTGGCTGCCCAACAGCAAACTCACACTCCGCACTGCCCACAGAAAATATTTTTAAAAAGGGTAATCCCTAGTTCCTCTTTTTTTTTTTTCAAGATTTATTTATTTATTTATTTTATGGCAAAGTCAGCTACACAGAGAGGAGGAGAGACAGAGGAAGATCTTCCATCTGATGATTCACTCCCCAAGTGACTGCAACAGCTGGAGCTGAGTCAATCCGATGCCGGGAACCGGGAACCTCTTTCGGGTCTCCCACGTGGGTGCAGGGTCCCAAGGCTTTGGGTCGTCCTCGACTGTTTTCCCAGGCCACAAGCAGGGAGCTGGATGGGAAGCAGGGCTGTCGGGATTAGAACCGGCACCCATATGGGATCCCAGCACATTCAAGGCGAGGACTTTAGCCGCTAGACCACTGCACCAGTCCCAGAAAATCTTTTTTTTTTTTAAGATTTATTTATTTTTATTGGAAAGTCAGATACAGAGAAGGTGGCAGCCAGGGGGAGAGGCTGTCAGCCCACCTCCAGAGGCTCGAGCACGCGGACCAAGGTCACACTGCAGGCAGCATTCAGACCCACGTCACTCTCATGTGCAGACTCCCAACCCTGGATGTGGGACACAGGACACAGCCACCTCGAGGATGGGTGCTGGCCAAGGGGGGCTGAGGAACGGGAGCCGAGAGGTGGCAGGGGCTCCAACGGGCACCTGCACCATACCAGCGCCAGCGGCCAAGCGTCTGTGCATGGAGGAGCAGACAGGCAGGCGGTGTTCAGGGACAGAGGTGGGAGGCTGATGCTATAAAAAGCACAGCAGGTACTGCACTCACGGCTCAGCAGCAGGCTAAGCCACCACCTGGGAGGCTGGCGTCCCACATCAGAGCAGGGTTCACTCCTCCACTTCCCTGATAATGTGCCAGGCAGCGCGGGATGGTCCAAGTCCTTGGGCCTCTGCCTCCCAGGTGGAAGGCCTGGGTGGAGTTTCAGGCTGCCATCTACAGCTTGACCCAGCACTGGCCGCTGCAGGTATACGGGGAGCAAACCAGCATGTGGAAGAGCTCTGTTCTCTCTTTGTCATTTCGTCTTTCAAATAAATCTTTTATTTATTTTTTAAGATTTTTTTTTTTTTTGGAAAGGCAGATTACAGAGAGGAGAGAAGGAGAAACAGAAAGAAAGATCTTCCATCCACTGGTTCACTCCCCAAATGGCCGCATCAGCCAGAGCTGAGTCTATCTGAAGCCAGGAGCCAGGAGCTTCTCTCAGGTCTTCCACATGGGTGCAGGGTACCAAGGCTTTGGGCCGTCCTCAACTTCTTTCCCAGGCCACAAACAGGGAGCTGGAAGGGAAGTGGAGCAGCTGGGACACGAACCGGCACCTGTATGGGAACCTAGCACACACAAGGCGAGCACTTTAACCACTAGGCTACCACGCTGGGCCCCAATAAGTAAATATTTTAAAAATAAATCAGTAAATGGGAGTCTGCCCTGCAGGGGCTCTGCGGCAACGAGAATGACGGCCCAGGTGTCGGCGCTAGCGCCCTAAGTCATTGTGTGTGTCTTACACACTTCCCCAGAATTACTTCATATTTCACAATAACGAGAAACCAAAGACTCCGAGGTGAAAGTGTAAGCTGGGGGCGCTGCAGGTGGAGGGGGAGTCTGGGAGCACACCCCAGAATTAAGTCACAAAGCTGCTCGCCTCGCTGCCAAGGAATGCCAGCCACACTTGGCTCGGGACCAGGGAAAGGTGGCCTGTCCACTCCTGCAGCCCCCCATCTGCCAGGCGGCCAGAGGGGACCAAGGTGGCCTGCAACAAGGCTTCCCCAAGACTGAAGGCCAGCCGGGGGGTGGACTCCTAGGGAGAAGCCCCCATCTGTCACTGCTATGGCTAGACTTCTCTCTGTGTCCACCTGAGGCTGTGGGAGGACAGGTCTATCTCAACACAAAGGCCAAGAGCTGGAGCAGGGCAGGAGGAACCCAGACCTCACCCAGTCCAGAGCTAACATGCCTCAGGGTCCCAGCCCTATGGCTGCAGGCGGCTCAGCCAGACAGCTCTGCTCACTCTGACCCACACAGGCTCAGCAAGAAGCAACTGGCCCAACTCAAGAGAGGTGCATCCTGCCAGACCACTGCCCGGCCCTCAGTCACCCACGCTGGCCACGCCCTGCACTCAGGGCCCCTGCACACACTGGCTCCTCAGTGCTGCCAACAGGCCCTCAGCTCAGCTTCACACAAGGCGAAAAGAGGCACAGAGTTGTACAGGACTCGCCCGAGGACACCCAGCTGGGTTTGACCTGGCGGGCCCAACTGCCCACCTCCAGGGTATGCTTGAATCAACCTGCGAGGTCCACACTCCAGGTAAATCAGGGTGCGTCCAGGGCCCTGAGCAAGGGTCAGCTCTGCCAGGCTCCATGTGGGCACATGTGCCAAGGTACACCCCAGAGCTCACCTTGCTCCTCCGCGGCCAGGCCCGGCCAGAAGCCACCTGGAGCTGTCTGCCCGAGGTGCCCGAAGCCTAAAAGCTTGGCATGGTGCCCGGCCCGACATCGCTCTCCCCTCATCACAAACACCTCCAGGATGTGAGCAGGCACGGGTGGAAATGGCCGTGGGGGTCAGCCGCTGAATGACTTCCTTCTGCACCCAGCCCTGCCCTTCCGATTCCCGCTCCCTGCTGGCCTCCGCCCAGCCTGGACAGCCTGCCCCGCCAGCCAACCCCGCTCTCTCCACGTTCTGGCTTCCTCAGAGCGAGTGAGGGCCAGCGAGCTCCAGGGCTGACCATCACACAGTTGATTGATGAAACATTCTGTGATAACAAGTGGCTGATATGCTGCCGCCTCCTCGAGCGACCTGAACAAACAATCCCCAGTACCATCTACTTGGGCGGGGGGCCCTGCGACAGGACCACTGGCAGCTCTTGGCCCCACTCTCACTGCGGCCACCTCCCCTCTGCCACCAAGCCAGCACGCCTTCAGTCCTCCAGGACACCACCTATCCCCACCTGGGTCCCTTAGGTTCTGGTTTTGAGCTGTCAGGGGAGGGCCGGGCGCCAGCCTGCCTCTGCTTCCAAGCCCAGCTCTCTGTTGATGCTCACCCTGGAAGGCCCCGCCAATGTTGCACACGGGCTCCTGCACTCCTGGTTTGGGACTGACCCAGCCCCAGCTGTTGCTGTTGCTGTCAGCATTTGGGGATTGAACCAGGAGATGGGAGAGCGCTCCTCTCTGTGGTCCGACAGCAGCCCACCCTTCTCCCGGCCCCCAGCTCCCACGGCAAGGACCAAGGATGAGAGAGTGCAGCGGCGATGGCTGGCCTTTGAGTGGTGAGCCTGGGCTTACGCCCCCAGGCCTGCTCTGCTCAGTCTGAAACACTCCTCTGTCCCCTGGAGGTGGCCCAGACCCTGCCCCACACCTCCCCGACATCCGCGCCAGGACAAGGGTTACACCGCTACCCCATAGACTTGGTGCCATCTTGGAGAGCTGGGTGTTTTCCAGCCACTCCGCCTCCACCTGAGCCAAGAAGGGGATTCCAGGGGCAGCTCTCAGGCTCAGGGCAGGAAGGAGGCACCGACTGCATGGTGAGCACGGAGGACCCCGGCCTCGGGCGCTTCCTGCAGCTTGAGCTCAGCCACTGGAAGGTTAAGGGGACTCACCAGCATGGCATCCCAGAGCCAGGAAGAACCCCAAGGACAGAGAGGAGCCCCACCTAGGCAGCCGTCTCCAGCTCCGCCAGCAGATAAGGGCCCAGTGCTTGGCAGTCTCAAGTAGGTAGACGAGGCCACTTCACAGAGAGCCTGGAGTGGCTACGACACAGCAGGGACAGATGGACACAAAGCAGTGCCCACTGGGGGGTGGCCAGGGGAGGGCCTCCCTCAAGAGGGTACCCTTGAGCTGAAACATACAAGAGGACCCAAGGCTCAGAGTCAGGGGAAGAAGGGGCAGCGCGAGTGAAGCTCCTGGACACGCTGGAGCGGGGAGGTGAGCTGAACGCCCCACTGCAGCTTGGACAGCAGATTCTGGTCTCAAGGGGACCTGGCCGGGCAGCCCCAGGAGGACGCTCCAGCAGCTGGGACCTGGGACACAGCTGTGGACAGCCCCAAGGTCCCTGCCTTGGCCAGACCCCAGGGAACAGAGAGCAGGGCAGGTATGTGTCTGGGGAATGAGTTAGAGCCAGGGGCAGGACAAGATGCCTCATGTTTACGGAGTGAGTGACTGCGGGTAGCAGGGTCCCAGTGTGGAAGGGAGATGGGCGGGGGCCAGGCCAGAGAGGCATCCAGGGTCGACACTACAGGCCTCTCGGGCTGGGCCTGCCCCAACAGGCCTCCAAGTGCAGGAGGCGGGTGGCCTGACAGTAGCCTGGAACAGGGAGCCTGCAGCCGCAGCGTTGAGAGGGCCCGCAGGCAGGCAAGGGTGGACACAGAGAGGCCACGAGCAGGCAGGTGCAGGAGCCCGGGGGCGAGTCGCCTGGTCTGAGGACACCCCAACAACTAGAGGGTGAGCACAGCGGTAACAACAGGCGAGGTTCAGGAGCAGCCAGCCAGGGTGTGAGACCTTCACCCAAAATGCCAGGAAGCGAGGGTGGAGCCAGCCCTGTTCCTTCCCCCTCCCCAGCCCCAGGCACTCAGTGAACAGGAAGAAGCGCAGTGTGCAGTAGGAAGAGCAACAGGACAATAAAGCCGGCGCCTCAGGCTGGGAGGGCATCCGCTCTGGGTCTGGGGGCTTCTGACCTGCTGTGCGAGCCCACTCCTGGCCCTGCCAGGCCCCACAGCCCAGGGAAGCATCTCTATTGTTTTTGTTGCTGTCTGGGCTGCAGCTCCAGCCTGGACACTCCCTGGGGGCAGGCGGGGCCAAGGCCACATTTGAAGAAGGGGAGGGGCAGGAAAACCAGACAGATTCTCCATTTGACTTATATTTTTACTCCAGGCTGGCCCCACAGTGCAGTTTCTGGAGTCATAATCATGCTGATGGCACCAGAGCTGCTGCCCCCTCACAGGGCACACAGCTTGGGGTGGGCACACCCGTGGGACCCTTGGGCCTAAGGCTATGAAGCAGAACACTGCCCTGGGCCAACCGTGGGAGCTCCTCTGGGCTGTGCAAGGACACAGGACCACCCTCTGCAGAGGGACCATCTGAAGGATCTGGACCTAGGACCCAAGCAGCAGGAGATCCACCTGTGCCCAGGGCCCACAGGACAGGACAGGTCTCTGTCACCCTGAAGTCATGTAGCCCCCTAAGAGGCTGAGGCCAGCGAGAAGCGTTCCCAGGTATCAGGGCGACTTGTGAGTGTGGGCACGGCAAGTCGGCTTCATCCCAGGAATGAGGACTGCTTCCCGGAATGGGGAGCAGCACATCAAACACACACCTGCCTGGCCTCACTGAGGCTGGATGGCAACAGGACCTGCCAGCACAACAGTGTGCACGCGTGGGGAGGCAGGCTGACACACGCGGACCCATGCACAGGCCAGGAACACATGTGGTGGTGTGGCAGCACACCGGCTCGCACACGCACCTACTTGGTCACACATGTGAAACAGGCAGACACACTGTGGAGCTGGCAAGAAGCAACTGCACCACGCACAAAGAGGAAATAAAAATAAGCTCCACAGAGACTAAAATTAGCCCATGTTTCTCAGCAGTGGCCGGGGCTCAGCCAAGGAGGGCCCCCCAGAAGGAACAGGAAGAGGAAGACAACAGAGACACGGGCGCACCTATGGCCCCAACTGACCCTGGCCAAGGCCCCCGCCTGCGGCCCCCGATAAGCCCACACTTCACTTCATGTGTCTAAATGTGGGAGTCTTTAAGAAATACCTGCTATGAGCCCGGCATGGTAACCTAGTTGATAAAGTCCTCACTTTGCATGAGCCAGGATCCCATATGGGCGCCAATTCATGTCCTGGCTGCTCCACTTCCCATCCAGCTCCCTGCTTGTGGCCTGGGACCCTGCACCCGCGTGGGAGACCCAGAAGAGGCGCCTGGCTCCTGGCTTTGGACCGGCTCAGCTCTGGCTGTTGTGGCATCTTGGGGAGTGAACCAGTGGATGGGAGATCTTTCTCTCTGTATTTCCTTCTCTCTGTAAATCTGACTTTCCAATAAAAGTCAGAAAGAAAGGAAAAAAAGAAAGACAAAGAAGGGAAGGAAGAAAGAAACAAACAAAAACCAAAAAAAAAAAAAAAAAAGGAAAGAAAGGAAGAAAGACAAAAAGCCATCTGTTGTGTGTGACACATCTGACCGCAGGGGCTGGCAGAGGCCGGAGAACACACAGCTGGCCCCTGTGGCTCAGGCAGGAGACAAGCCCCAGTGCTGCTGGGAGCCCATGAGAACTGCAGAGACGAGCTGCCAAGCTGTCTGTACCACCTGTCCAGTGAGCATGAGGAGACAGACCTGGGGCAGAGTCAGAGCCCACAGCCATGCAGAGGCTCCCAGGAGCCCACCCAGGCGCGACCACGGGCCAAGTGCGACCACAGGCAGGGCCCTGCCTCCCAGGAGCCTGTGTTCTCTGCGAGCACCCTGGGTTGAAATCCTGATTGTGCCACATGGTGCTGTGCAGCTGTGTCCCACAGTAAGACAGGGACAGTGGTGACTGGACACCAAATGAAATGAGTGAACACAGAGCACTTTCAGGGGCGTCTGGCAGTCACAGGTACCCACCAGCTGGCATCCATCACCAGCTCCCATGTCTCAACTACGGGCAAAGGAGACTAGCCTGGGGCACAAAGCAACTCAGGACAGTTCCAGAGTGCTAGCTCCCACAGGTCACCGTGCAGGCCAGGAGGGGACAATGGGGCTGTCCGAGTGTTGGCCGCAAGTTTGTCATACCACATACAGCTGGCGTCCCAGGTTGACCCTGAGCCAGGCTGCCCTGGCCCAGGGCCCTGTGGTCCTGGCTGGCGTCTGAGGTCTGTGAGGGAGAAGGGGGTCCCAGGACGGGGCAACACCAGGGACTTCAGGGGCAGCGAGCACACGCGTCTGGAGGCTGAGGCTTCCAGGCAAGCGGAGACTCTGCGTGGGATTGGACCACCAGGGAGACAAGTGTGGCCAGCTGAGGGGCACAGGGAGTTGGGGAGACAGGACAGAGGCAGTTCAGAGGGCTTTGGGCAGAGGGGGACATGGTTCCACAGCGTCCATCTGGTGACGGAGCCCAGGGCTATGAGGCAGTGGAGATGGTGAAAAGGCTCAGGCCGCAGACACGTCTGGAACAAAACTGGGCAGAGGTGAGCATTTAGCAGGGCGGCCGAGTTGCTGCCTGGGACCCTGCATTCAGAGTAAGTGCCTGGGTACAAGCCCAGCTCGGCTGCTGATCTGGCTCCCTGCCCACGCACCCTGGAAGGCAGCAGACGAGGCTCGAACCTCGGTCCCTGCCACCAGCGAAATAGTGGACGGAAGATCTCTGCTGCTCCCGCTCTCTCTTTCAAATAAATAAATAAGTAAAATTTTTTTGAAAGACACTATTTTTATTGAAGAGGCAGTTTTACAGAGAGAATGAGAGACAGAAAGATCTTCCATCCACTGTTTCACTCCCCAAGTGGCCCCAACAGCCAAAGCTGAGCTGATCCAAAGTCAGGAGCCAAGAGCTTCTTCCGGGTCTCCCACGCGGGTGCAGGGTCCCAAGATTCCAGGCCATCCTCGACTGCTTTCCCAGGCCACAAGCAGGGAGCTGGAAGGGAAGTGGAGCAGCTGGGACACGAGCCGATACCCATATGGGATCTTGGCACATGCAAGATGAGGATTTAACCACTAGGCTATCATGCTGGGCCCAATAAGTAAATTTTTAAAAAGATTTATTTGTATTTATTGCAAAGTCAGATACAGAGAGAGGAGAACACACAGTAAGACCTTCCATCTGATGATTCACTCCCCAAGTGACCACAATGGCCGGTGCTGCGCTGATCCGAAGCCAGGAGCCTCTCCCGGGTCTCCTACATGGGTGCAGGGTCCCAAGGCTTTGGGCCGTTCTCAACTGCTTTCCCAGGCCACAAGCAGGGAGCTGGATGGGAAGCGGGGCTGCCGGGATTAGAACCAGCACCCATATTGGATCCCATCACATTCAAGGTGAGGACTTTTAGCAGCTAGGCCACTGCACTGAGCCCCCAATAAGTAAATCTTAAAAAAAGGGGGGGGAGAGCGAGAGACCACAGAAGGAACCCAGCTTCCCTTGGTTGTGGCAGAAGGGACACATTTGGTAGCATGGTAAACCCAGCTCCCCTACAGCCCAGCCGCAGTGGAGGCCTTGGCCACCGTCCCTGGAGGTGAGCGTGAGGCACTTGGAGCAGGCCTGTCACGCCTCCACACTTGGCCTGCCGGCCTCAGCTCCCAGTGGGCGCAGCGGGCCGTCCACCTCGGCTGATATCCCTCACGCACGTCCCAGCTAGGTCCCGCAAATGAGCCTCTCCCCTCGGCTTGCTTCCTAACCAAGCGTGCTGACAGGGTTCCCCGGGCGCTCTGACCCTGTCAAGCTCACAGGCACAGCCTGCATGCGCTCTCTCTACCCCCTGGCCTGCCCTCCCCAGGGCAGCAAGAGAAGGGAGGAGTTTCACTTCCTCACACCACTCTCTGCTCTGGGATTCCTGCATTCCTGTGTCTAACTTGTTTCGTCACTCTCAGGGGAATGAGGTATATTTGTGTGTAATTTTTAATTAAACACATCTTCTATACACACGTGCATGTGTGTGCAGCCGCCCTGGGCCTCCCGCCTAGAAGCAACGGGCACGGTCAGTCTGGGCGTGCCCTTCCACACCTTTTCCAAAAGTTTCACACACGCTCATATTAAGCCATTAACAATACAGACCCCCCATTTGCACAGATGGGTTTTTTAAATATTTTTAAATATATTTAATTGAGAGTCACAGAGAGCAAGCTCTCACCCACGGACTGGATCACTCCCCAAAGGCCTCCAGCAGCTGGGTCAAGGCCAGGCCAGAGGCCGCATCCAGATTTCCCAACCCAGTCCCTGCTGCCTCTCAGGGTGTGCGGCAGGAGGCTAGAGCCGGGAGGGGGTGGCCCTGAACCCCAGCACCGTGGAGTGGGATGCAGCCTCTCCACCCCCTGCAGCAGCACTAGCACACGGTCCAGGTCCTTCGAACTCCGGCCTGGACATCCATTGCAGGAAGCCCCTGCACTTGGCTCCCCGGGTCCCCACAGAGGCCTCCCGCCCTCCACACTGGCTGCCTGTGTGCCCCATCCCACCACAGACCTCTGCCTTGGCCCCGTTTCTTTTATCTGCACAAAGGAGAAGTCCCAGAGCCTCAGCCTATTTCCCAAAGCTGCTGTGAGCCTGCGATGGGAAAGTAGATCTGCCCAGGGCATTCACACACCCTTAATCTCCTTTGTACCGCATAATCCCACCACGAGGCAAACCATACCTGACCCTGTCTGGAAGAACCGGCCTGGGGTCCCTCACCCCCAGCTGGCACAGGGCACAGCAGTGGCCCAGGCTCTGGAACCTGACACAGATTTCAAAACGCATCACCATCCCACTCAACACATCAGGAACCTGAGAAATCACACCAAACCCATCGGAGGAGCCCTAAGAGAGAGTAGTAACCCGGCTCTGGGACCAGGCTGGGGCAGGCCCACGTCTCGCTGTCCACGGGGGCAGGGGGCCGTCATCGCCCAAAGCCAGATGAGGGGCAGGCATTCCGGCCCAGCGGTCCAGCCACCGCCTAGCACGCCAGGCACCCACATGAGAGTGCCTGGGTTCCAGCTTCAGCTCCCTGCCCACGTGCACCCCAGGCGGCAGCAGGTGGGCACACCACAGGCCCGAGTGGAGCTCCAGGCTCCTGGCTTCAGCCCAGCCCAGCCTGGCAGTCACAGGCATTTAAGAGTGAACCAGCGGGCCCAGTGGCATGGCCTAGGACGGCCCAATGCATTGGGACACTGCACCCGCGTGGGAGACCCGGAAGAGGTTCCAGGTTCCCGGCTTCGGATCGGCGCACACCGGCCCTTTGCGGCTCACTTGGGGAGTGAATCATCGGATGGAAGATCTTCCTCTCTGTCTCTCCTCCTCTGTGTATATCTGGCTGTAATAAAATGAATAAATCTTTAAAAAAAAAAAAGAGTGAACCAGCAAATCAATCAATCTCTCTCTCTCTCTCTCTCTCTCTCTCTCTCTCTCTCTCTCTCTCTCCCCGTGCATCTCATTGCCTCAACTGGTTTAAATTAAAGCTCCAACTGAGCCCACAGTCATGTCTGGGCTCTACTTCCAGAAGTCCTCCCCAAAGTCAGGCTGGTCCCATGCGCAGACAGGGCGTGCTGCCAGGACAGCCATTGTCCCTCATGAACGAAGAGGGCAGTTGGCAGAGGAGCAGAGACACAGTGTAGGTGTCCACTCAGAGAAACTCCAGCCCCGGCCCAGGTCGGAGGTGCAGCTCTCAGCCCCCAGCCCCGGCTCCTGCTTGCAGCTTTCCGCACACACGCAAGGCCCCGGCAGGCAGCAGGGAAGGCCCGCGAACCTGAGCTCCTGCCACGTGTGGGAGACCCAGATGGAGTCCCACTCTTTCAGCTTTAGGCCTGGCCATTGGGGAGGCAGACCTGCCAATGGGAGATGGCAGCCAGCTCACTCTCTGCCTCCAACATAGTTTTAAGGTTAAATCTACATTTGCATCCACATCCGCAGTGGCGGCCTATAGAGGCGCACCGAAGACCAGAGCAAGAAAATTTCTCCTTTTTTCTTCTCTTGATTTTTTTTTTTTACTTTTTTTGGCAAGCCAATATTCAGGTCTGTTCCATATGAATTTCTTTAACTGCCCAAAAAGCGTAAAAAAAATAACGCGCCCAAACACAAGGACTCCCATTCAAGCTGCAGAAGGGTGCGCACAGCCAAAGAAAACAGGGCGGGACGCCCCCACCCCGCCCCCACCCCGCCCCCGGCCCGGACACAGGCTTGCTTCTTCCAGGACTGGCCAGAGCCGGCAGGGGGGGGGGGCGTGCCTGCCTCCCTGGCGTCTTCACACCACTCGGCCCCAAACCAATCGCCTTGGGCCGCTCCCTCCTCGGCCGCCTCAGCTGGGCTCCCTGCCCCGGGGTTCCTGGAGAATGGGGACTCCTGCGGTTTTCCTCTCTGGCGGCCCAGAGGAAGGAGTGGGGAGAGTGGGGCCACACACACACACACACACACACACACACCCCGAACCTGACCCACAGCCTGAGACCAGCCCGCCAGCGGCGGAGACGGCTCATCTGTGAAGTCCTGCCGCCCCACGCCCTGAGCGCGCCGGGCCAGGTGCTGTGTGTACAAGCCAGCGGCTCGCACCACCCGGGAGGCAGCGATGCGCACCCGGGCGGGCTGCCACGGGGGTAACGCGCCCGCTGGGCACCTGCAACCCCAGCACCACCAAGCGGTTCTGCAGCTCTCCCCAGCACGGCGACAACGGTCGCGTTTCCCGCCCTCCGCAGAGGCAAGGCGCGTCCCAGGCCGCGGGGAGACCGGATTTGTCAAACCAAGAAGAGGCCCGGCACGTTCAGCATGCCTCAGAGCTTGCCTTCCAGGGCCCTCTCCGCCGGATGCCAAGCAGGGGCGGCCGCTAGACGCACACTTGCCATCCGCCCCTTCGCCCTGCTGAGGCCGCGCCTCAGGACCCCCGCCGGACCTCGGGCCGACAAGGAGTGCCAGGTGATGTTCGGCAACTGTCCAGCCCTGGCCAGGCAGGCTGCAGCCCTCGGCCGCCCAGAGGTTGTCCTCAAGCTGGCCAGCTGACCGCCTAGTGTTTCCGCGGTTAAAAGGGCAAGCCGCGCTGGGCAGGGCTGGAATCAGAGGGAAGAGCTCGGGCCGTGTGTACCCAGGACCTTGGGCAGCTGCCCGCCAGCCCCTGTGGGCACAGCAGCTCAGGCTGGGCTTCCAGTCTGCAGGGCCGGGCAGCGGGGACTGCGAGAGGGACCCCGGGTGGGCTGAGCTGGGAGGATGCTGCGCTCGGCACCCGGGGCCGCCTCTCCGACTCCCGGCGTGGAGGACCCTGGCCCTCCCGCCGCGGCCGGGCAGAGGGGCGCGCATGGCGCCTCCCCAGCCCGGGCCTGCGCCCTCACGCACCTTGAGGACCATCTGCCGGATGAGCGGGGGCACGGCGACGATCAGCACGGCGCCCACCACGGCGCACACGAGCCCAGCGATGCCCAGCCCGGCGGCCGCCCGGCGCGCTCGGACACGGCCGCCCATGTCTGCGGCGGCGGCGGAGCCGGGGACTCGGGGTTCGGCGACGTGCGGACAAGCGGCCCGGCCGGCGGCCCGCGGTTTTATGCGCCATGGCCCGGCGGCCGCGCCGCCCCCGCGCGCCTCAGCTCCGGATTCGGGCGGGAGCGCGCGGGGGGCGGAGCCTGCGTGGGGGCGGGGCCTTGCGGGGCGGGGCCTCGGAGGACACGCCCACCTCGCCCCGGGCAGGGCTGGCCAGGAGCGCTGCGGCCCAGCGCGTGGGATGCCAGGACGTGGGCGGAGCCTATGCGGGGCGGGGCTCTGGGGCACGCCCACCTCCTCGCCCCGGGCAGGACTGGCCAGGAGCGTGGGCTGGGCCTGGCGCCCAGGCCCCTTCCCCGCTCCCTTTCGTCTCTGCTTTCCTCGTGCCCTCTCCTCCGACCGTGGTCATCTTTGCTCCCAGTGAGCAGGAAGCGACCCTCAGGTTCGCCCAGGCCTACAAGAGGGTCTCCACCCCACCCCCTCACCTCCGCACCTACTTTCTATGCCAACCCTGTTGTCTCCGGTGTCAGCCTCGCAGATCCCTGCCTGAGGGCCGGGCTCCAGCCTCCACGGCTGTCCAGACCACCTTATCAGAAGGGCCTTCCCTGGGCGCCTGGCCCTTATCAGCACGCACCACCCGGCCTGGCAGCGCATCATGTCTGCTCCCAACTGGAGCCTGCGGGGCAAGAGGGCTTCTCCTGAGAAACGTCCAGGCCCAGGGCTGACAGTTCTGTCCCCCAGCGTACACGTGCTGAGGCACTCAAGTCTCGCCTGCTGGAGACAGGTGGGTGAGTGCTGGGCTGCCCCCACAGCCCCGCCCACCCTGCCAGCCTCCTCACGCTCTTCCTGCAAGGGTGCCGCAGGCTTCCCGGGCTACAGGGCCTGTGCAGCAGGGCGCTTAACCCCTAGCTGAGGGCTGCCCATGGAGCCCTGGGAGACAGCAGCCCTCTGCCAGGCCCATCCTCGGCTGCACCCTTGACTGCAGAAGCCGGGCCGCCTCGCCTGGCACTATCTTTCTTCAGGAGACTCAATGCCACAAGGGCCCCTGGGGAAAGGGTCAAACCCTGATCTGGCAGGGGTCAAGGCCTGGAGGGTGAGGCTGGAAGGTAAGAGATCCGGAATCCTACCCCAGTGTCCTGGAGCAAGTGGTTTGGAACGCTCAGTGCCTCAATTTCCCCATTCATGCAGCAGGGTGACAAGAATAGCTCTTCACAGCATTAAGCAAGTTGGAGGAGGGCAGTGGTGTAGCATGCTAATCCTCCACCTACAGCGTCAGCTTCCCACGTGGGCACCAGTTCAAATCCCAGCTGCTCCACTTCCAATCCAGTTCCTTGCTAATGCTCTAGGATAGCCCAGCCCTTGGGACCCTGCACCCACATGGGAGACCCTGAGGAAGCTCGGCTCCTGGCTTTGGGTTGGCTCAGCTCCAGCCGTTGTGGCCATTTGGGAAGTAAGCCAGCAGATGGAAGTTTTCTCCCTCATTTTGCCTTACAAATAAAAATAAATGTTAAAAAAGAAGAAGAAGAAAAGAAAAGCAGGGGAGTTAGGTGAAGGAGTAACTGGGGCTGTGCCTGGGACCAGTGAGCCCAACTCAAGTTCTCTAGCTGGGCTTCGCCCACCTTCCTGCCCAGCTGTTCCCCTCCTGCCCCCCCCCCGCTTCTCTCCCTTGACTGTCCACTCCGGCAGGTTCTGGCCACAGGACTTTTGCACCTGCTGCTGGATCCTTACATGGCTGGTGTCTTCTCTCCAGATCTCAGATCTGTGCCCCTAGCACGGTGGTCCCATTAGCCAATCAGTGCACCCATTGGGTGAGCCGTGCTGCGGATGAATTGATTCATGCAGTCTCGGGTTCCTCACAGCCTTCAACAGCCTTGGCCATGGCGATGTTTTGTGCTTCATTGCGTCTGCTCTGTTTAGGAATCAGCCAAGTCCCTGAAAACGGCCTGGGCCCAGCCTCGGCCCTCCTCTGCGCATGCCTGCGCCACACTTGCCTTGACCATCTCGCCCCCTCTGCTGGCACTAATTTACAACCACATCTTCAAGGCCCAGAAGTGCGTGGTGCTTACCCAAGAGAGTCCCAAGGCCACAGTCTGCGTGTCCCCTTGCACGCTGTGCCGCCCCCTGACGCCACAGCCGGCCCAGATGAGAGGACACTGGGCCTCGCTGAGGGGCGTCACCTCCGGCGGCAGAGGGGGGACCCGGGGAACAGGAAGTACGTCACAAGGCCTTGTGGGAGGAGAGGCAGGCATGCAGGGGACAGAGCTCCCAGATAAGCAGGTGCTAGCTGCAAGGGCGTCTCAGGGGCCCTGGGGACCTCTGCACCCCAAATGCTCCAGATTGAAAAGACATATGGGGTAGGCGTGTGGAGCACAAAAGCTGCTGCTGGGCACCCTGCTTGCCCTGCTCAGAGGGCCTGGGTTAGGGGAGTTGGGAGGGCGCAGGAACCAGCAGGTGGAATCTCTCTCCCTTCCTCCCTCTCTCCACATTTCTTTCTCTATTGCTAGTTCTCAGCCTTTTCGAAGGAAAAAGGAGAGAGCAAGAGAATGAACCTTGGCAAAGGTCCGTGGAGCTGGAGGCGGCTGGGATTGGCTCCCACGGCCGATGCAGTGTAACACAGGGCAGCCGCAAACGCTTCCACACGGAGCAAGGCCTGCCCGTACTGCGGCCAGGTGCCAGCCTGCAACGGAGGACAATGCACGGCCACGTGCCCAGCAGTGCTCACAGCTGCCGGAGGGCAAACCATGTCCTCGGCCACCCCTTGGTGAGCAAACAAAATGGCATCTAAACATGCAGTGGAATGCTTTGTAAGTTGTTTGTTTTGTTTTTTCACTGAAAAAGCAACAGAGACACAGAGAGCTCTCCCATGCCCACATGGCTGTGAATGCCAGGGCTAGGTCAGGTGCCCGGAGCTCCATCACGGTCCGCCTCGAGAGTGGCAGGACCCTCGTACTTGAAGCCTCCAGGCTGTGGACTGGCACGGAGCTGGACGACGGGCAGAGGCGTGAGGACCAGAGCCGGTCTCCTGTTTACCAGGCTAGTGGCAAAGGGGCTGGCTGAACTATCGTGTGCCACATCGGAGGGCCTGCTTCCACTTCCGGCTCCGGCTCTGCCTCCAGCTTCCTGCCAATGCAGGTCCGGGGGGCGGCGGCCATGGCGCAGGTGATCGAGTGCCTGCTGCCAGCGCGGGAATCTCACCAAGCCCCTGACTTCAGCCCGACCCAGCCCCCGTGGCTATGGGCTGTTGGGGGAGGGACCAATGGACCTTCCCAAATAAGCAACAGAAATGGAACCCATGGCCCCCACCTCACTCAGGCTAAAAGCCAAAGTCCTGCCCCTGGCCCACAAGGTCACGGACCTCCTCTGGGCGATTGTGCCCCTGCCCAGTGGCCATCCCTCCAGCACCTGAGAGGCAAACCCTCCCTCACTCAAGTCCTGGCTGACCTGTCATCCTCTCAGCCAACACATCCTGCATCCCCTCTAACGACATGCCTCCCCGCCTCTCCTCTGCCTCGGTCTCTCCATAGCTCCTGGGTCTGTACATAGGCCACCCCCTTGTCCATGGGCTTTCTGCTTTGTCTAGAGAGCAGCAATCAGCCTCTTTTACCCAGATGATGCCCCTGCCTTCCGGAACAGTGCCCAGAGCCCAATAGGTCTTCACTCAGTGTGTACCGTCGCTGCCCCCCAGGCCACTGCTCTGTCCCAGGACACTCGGCTAAGTGGGACCCGCCCCTGCGGTGGCGAGGAGGACTCAGCCGCTGGATCTGTTCCTGTTCAGCAAGGTGCTGGTACCAGGTGTGGCCTGTGCTCTGAGCAGGCCACCACATGCTGTACACCCCACCCCGCCCCACCCCTCAGAAGCATGCTCCCCCGGGGCATTGCAGCGAGGCTCAAAGGCAGCAGAGGCAAGAGACGACCGGGACTTGTGTCACAGCCGCTCGGCTTCTGTCTCAGGAAGGGAACGAGGGCAAGAGAATGGGCGAGAAACAGAGGCAACCACCAAGGAAGCCCACTTCCTTTCAGCCACTGTTGCTGCGTGGTCACCAGATGGAGGGACTGCAGGCCCGACGGTGACTGTGCCCAGTCCCCTCACCTTGCAAAGCCTGAGTCCCAGCAGACAAGCGACAAGCAGGTGACACATGCAGTCGCCGGGAAAGTCAGACCAGTAAGTCCCACATGCCAGCCGTGGACGTGACGCCTCAAACGCTTAGCTCTACAAGAACACTCAACGTTTTCAATTGGCTGACAGGCTGGTGTCTGAGGCTAGATAAAATGTGCTGTAAAATCGATTTCATTTATTCTGCTTACTTTTTAAAATGTGCCCGCTAAGAATATTTCCCTCAGAGCGGGCACCGTGGTGCGGTGGACTGAGCTGCTGCCAAGACTCTGGTTGGCACCAGAGTGGTGAACACATGAGACGCTCCATCGCCCGCTCCCGAATCCCAAGGAACTGGGAGGCCGGGCCTGGGGAGGTAATGAGGCCCTCACACAGGGGGAGCCGCGAGAGGGGGTGACTCCTTCACACCTGCACCGCAGACGCACCACCTGGTACATCTTCACCTCTGACCTCAGCCTGGGCAGCGCTGAGAGGTCACTTCCTGCGGCCTGTCAGCCACTCAGTCTGCGGGGTCCCCTCGTGCTGGGCACCGTGGAAGCTCCCACTTCCTGCCAGCATCGACCTTGACTGACCCTTAGCCGGGCTCACACGGGAGCTGCGTGTGGACCGTCACCCCGTCCCACCAAGAGGTCAGCAACCCAGGCCCCGCCTCTCCCTGCCCAGGGAACCAGTATTCATTCAGTCAGTGCATGCTGCTAAGCAACCACCTGCTGCCAGATCTACTGTATGCTGGAGCAGGGATGGGGCAGATCACCGTGTCCCTGGCCTCTCTTTGTGCTAGGAGAGAGATTTTGTTTTGTTAAAAGATTCATTTGTTTCTATTGGAAAGGCAGAACTAGAGAGACAAGAGACAGAGAGATCTTCCGTTGCTGGTTCACTTCCCAAATGGCTGCAACCGTCGGCGCTGAGCCGATCCAAAGCCGGGAGCCTCCGGGTCTCCCACACGGGTGCAGGGCCTGCTGCTTTCCCAGGCTGCAAGCAGGGAGCTGGACGAGAGGTGGAGCAACCAGCACACAGATCGGTGCCCATATGGGATACCAGTGCTTGTGAGTCATAAAGATGCCCCTCCCCGCACACACCAAAATTATTTTTGCTAGCACCTTCTTTTTCCTCCAAGTCGCAGCCACCTGTCCCACAGGCCTGGGGAGGATTCTGATGCGAGTGTGGAGGCCGCATGTGATCCGGCTCTGCATGTCCCCTCTGGCTCATCGTGCAGGGGCGGCAGTGGGACCACCATTCACACAGACTGCTCACACCCTCACTGAGCTTGCATGGGGGCAGGTCCTTTGCACAGCGCGAAGCCGGCAGCCCATGTCGGGGTGCTCAGGCTCCAGTCCCCACCAACCTTGCTTACCGCCAGCCTCCAGCTCCTGCACACCTCGGGAAGCCGCTCAAGCGCACGCTCCCTGCCACCCATGCAGCAGACTTGGACCAGGCTGCC
The DNA here is from genome assembly GCF_030435755.1 of Ochotona princeps. NCBI lineage: Eukaryota > Metazoa > Chordata > Mammalia > Lagomorpha > Ochotonidae > Ochotona > Ochotona princeps. The sequence continues at coordinate 2,582,617 of NC_080860.1, read as the reverse complement.
GGCCCCTAGGTCTGGCCTGGCACAGCCCCAGCTGCCACAGACATTTAGGGAATGAAGCAGAAGGTAAAGGGTGGAAAATCTCTCTCTCTCTGCCTTTCAAATCAAAAAAATGCTTTAGAAGTTTCTAGAAATGCCTATTTGGAGCCAACAGGTCTTGGATTGGCCTCAGCTACTTCCTTTGTATTCCAGGTCTCAGCGGGAGCTGCAGCAGGTTGCATAGGGAGGTCGGCCCTCACTCCCCAGCTGCCCCCTGAGCCGTGCCTTCCCATGGGAGCTGGAAAACCATACAGCCTGTGGCTCTGCCATCCCCTAGCATCTTGGCTGAACCCCAGAAAACGTTCCTTTAAGCTCAGTCCCTCACCAAGGAATCCCAGGAGGAGACCCAGGCTGGCAGCCAGCTTCCTAACACAGCTCTTCGGGGCTTCCCAGCTGACCCCACTCAGAGCTGGGAAATCCTGCCCTTGGGCTGGGGGACCTGTCTCCCAGCTGCTCAGCACAGTCTCCACTCCCATGCTTTCATGCACACACGAGCTCTGTGCCCAGGCTTGCCGCATGCAGGGGAAGCAAGGGCAGACCCAGGCCCTGTTGGGCACAGGGGATCCCTGCAGCCAAAGACTCAAGGGAAACCAGCCCAGAAGGGTCAGCCAGCCAGGCTCCAGCCCTGGCACGTTGCCAGATTTCTACAGCCCTCAGTGGCCCACTGGGAAAACGGGACCATACCCATCTCTGAGGTACTGTGTGGGTGAAGCAAATTCCTGTCTAGACAGCACTTAGAACTGTGAATGCGGGCCCAGCACAGTAACCTAGTGGCTAAAGTCATCAGGATCTCATATGGGGACCAGTTCTAATCCCAGGGGCCCTGCTTTCCATCCAGCTCCCTATTGGTAGACTGGGAAAGCAGTAGAGGATGGCCCAAGACCTTGGGACCCTGCACCCGTGTGGGAGTCCTGAAGCAAACTCCTGGCTCCTGGTTTCGGATTGGCTCAGTTCCAGCCATTGCAGCCACTTGAGATGCAAGATCTTTCTCTCGGGCCCAGCACGGTGGCCTAGCGGCTAGGGTCCTCGCCCTGAAAGCCCCGGGATCCCATATGGGCGCCGGTTCTAATCCCGGCAGCTCCACTTCCCATCCAGCTCCCTGCTTGTGGCCTGGGAAAGCAGTCGAGGACGGCCCAAAGCCTTGGGACCCTGCATCCGTGTGGGAGGCCTGGAGGAGGCTCCTGGCTCCTGGCTCCTGGCTCCTGGCTTCGGATCGGCGCGCACCGGCCCGTTGCGGCTCACTTGGGGAGTGAAACATCGGACGGAAGATCTTCCTCTCTGTCTCTCCTCCTCTCTGTATATCTGACTTTGCAATAAAATAAATAAATCTTACCAAAAAAAAAAAGATCTTTCTCTCTGTCTCTCCTCTTCTCTATATATCTGACTTTCCAATAAAATTAAAATAAAATAAAACAGAGAGAACTGTGTGTTAACAGCACAACCAATTAAAAAGCCGCAGCCTGTGTGGGTGGTGTGGGAGTGAGACCTGTGGGGCCGGGGAGGGGTCTACCCTGAACCCACATGGACGACCCGGATGCAGCTCTAGGAGCCTGGCTTTGGCATGACACAGCTCTCACTGTTGTGTCCATGTAGGAAGTGAACCAGTCCAGTTTCTCTTCCTCTGTCCCCTGCATGTAAAATGAATAAATGTTGGGCCCAGCACGGTAACCCAGTGGCTTTTTAAAAAAATATTTATTTTATTTTTATTGCAAAGTCAGATATACAGAGAGGAGGAGAGACAGCGATGAAGATATTCCGTCCGATGATTCACTCCCCAAGTGAGTGCAACGGTCGGAGCTGAGCTGACCTGATCCGAAGCCAGGAGCCAGGAACCTCCTCTGGGTCTCCCACACAGGTACAGGGTCCCAAGGCTTTGGGCTATCCTCGACTGCTTTCCCAGGCCATAAGCAAGGAGCTGGGTGGGAAGTGGGGCTACCGGGATTAGAACCAGTGCCCATATGGGATCCCGGGGCGTTCAAGGCCAGGACTCTAGCCGCTAGGCTACCATGCCGGGCCCAAAAAATCTTTTTTTTTAAAAAAACAATAAATATTATATACAGAATTGCTCCACAACAGAGCAAAGTCGCTTGTGGTCATATTCCAAACAGTGCCGAGAGCATGGCAGACAGAGGGGCCTGTGAGGCAAACTGAGCAGCACCCCTCACCAAGGCTGGCAGGTGACACGCCCCATCACCTGCTAATGGGCAGGTGACTACGCCAGCCACTTCCTCCTCACACTGGGCCAGCGCTCAGCCCAGACAGCATGTGCCAGAGGACAGCACTGCTAAGTCACAGGGTTCTACCATCCCAGAAACAGAAAGCAGAACTGTGGCTGGGCTCCCGGCTGGACGGAGGGGTACAGCAAGCTGTGTGTGAGGGACGCGGGCTCACTTACAGGAAACAGGAGCTGGGAAGTGGGCAGCGTGAGGAGAGCGGGTGTGCGGCACGCACAGGTCCGCCGCACACATCTGCGGAGTGAACCAGCAGGTGGAAGACCTCTCTCTTTCTTTCCCTTTCTATTTCTGAACTCTGCCTCTCAAATAAATAAAATTAAATTTAAAAAAAGAAAAAGAAGAAAAAGTAGGCTCCCCACGCTATATTCTAGTGGCTAAATTCTCACGTTGCATGCACCACGATCCCATATAGGTGCGCGTTCATGTCTCGGCTGCTCCACTCTCCATCCCTGCTTGTGACCTGAGGAAGCATAAGCGGATAGCTCAGCCTTGGGAGACCTGAAGAGGCCCTGGCTTTGGATCAGCTCAGCTCTGGCCGTCGTGGCCGTTGGGGGAGTGAACCAGTGGGCGGGCCTTTCTCCTTCTTTCCGTATATCTCCAATAAAAATAAATAAACCTTAAAAAGAAATTTAAAAAATGAAGAATGAATTAATAACCTGGTGATAACAGATTATCATAAATTATTTTATGACCAAAAATGATTTTTGTTAAGACAGCAGTGGCAAAATGACCCGCTCAGGAGTTCCATGCTGGCCGCTCACTGATGGCACCGTGATGCCTCAGCCGCGTGGCGGCCCTGGCAGTGGGGCACCGCAGTGAAGTCACCCCTTGAGATGCTGGAATTCCACAGCAGCACCTGTTCACCTCTGATCCAGCTCCTGCTCAGGCACCTGGGAAGGCAGCACATCCTGGTCCAAGCGCTCAGGCCACCTTCCACCTGGCACCTGGCCCAGACCTGGCTGTCGCGGCCATTTGAGGAGTGAACCCTCAACCAAAGGAACTCACTACCTCTCTTTCCTTCTCTCTCTGTCATTCTGCCTTTAGACAAATATTAGGGGGTGAGAGAGAGAGAGCACCTCCAGGAAGAATGGCAGGCCTCACTGCCATTGGCTGTCGGCCCGGCTGGAGGAGAGAGGGCAGCCTAGGGCCCAGTGAGGCAGAAGACACCAGAGGTCAGACGGGAGGAAGCAGCTCCTGAGCCCTTGACTCCTGAAACTGAGAACCCTGAAATTGCAGGGCCACCTTGGGCTTCCCCTTCAGGGGGCCTCATGACCTCCTGCTTCTCCCTGGCACTTTAGGCCCAGCGCCTCTTGGCAGAGGCAGACCCACAGCCACTGGCCAGCAGCCACAGTCCACCATGGGCTATGTGCATATGGTCAGCCTTCAGGGCCCAAGTGCCTCCCACCCTGCCGGGCTTCAGGGCCATCCTGGCCCGGAAAACATCCCTCTGTCACGGGGCTGCACGCCTGGGGGTGGGACAGACCAAGAGCAAAGGCAAGTCCAAAGACACAAGCCGAACAATCCCAGAGCCTGGCAAGTGCCGAACAAGACAAGAGCAGAGTGCTGTGGTGGAGAGCGCGAGGAGGGAGGTGCAGGCAGGGAAAGAGCCAAGCGTGTGATGATCCAGTGGGAGCATTGCGGGCGGGTGGTACAGCACATGCCGACTGCCCGAGGCAGGAATGAGAGACTGACCCGTGGACTTGGAGTGCAACATCATCAGAGCAGCAGCTTTCAAGACTGTAACAGCAAACAGAACAGGCCCAGGGGAGTGGTGTGCTAAGCCACGGCACGGGATGCCTGCATCCTGCAACAGGTGCCTGGTCTGAGCCCTGGATGCCTCCCGTTGATGCACCTGCAGACCATGGCCGTAACACCGGGGTTCCTGCTAGCCCCATGAGAAACCCAGCTGGCAGTCCAATCCAGCCCTGAGTGCTCTGGGCCTTTGGGGAAGGAAAACGCAAGATCCAGCTCTCTCTTCTGCCCCTTTTCCAAATAAATCTTTGAAAGCAAACCCTGGGCTTGAGTTTCTCTCCTGCCTCCCATCTCTTCAGATTTTTGCTAGGCTCTGTGCTGGAGTCTGAGGTGAGGATTTGTGTCTCAGTTTCCCAAGTTCTTGCCAGAAGCCCTGCTCCCTGCTCCCTGCTCCGGGCCCCAGCCGGCTGCACCCGCAGCACCCTGGTCTGTTTGGCTGGTTCTTCTGCCAAGGCACTATTCCCTTCCTGCCTGACAAACTGGCATTCTTGTCTTCACCCGCCTCCGCCCCAGCACCCACCTGAACTCGCCCGGGGCTGCCGCCCACGGTGTGAGCACGAGGGGCAAACGCATGTGCCAGCCCTGCACAGAGCGTTTGAGGACACGTCCCAGCCCCCCGGAACAGCCCCTTGATGGAGACGGCAACCAATGTGGGAAGCCGTTCCTGGGCACCAGGCTAAGCCAGGCACTGCTGCCGCCTGCCTGAATGTAACTCCCCAAAGCAGCCTTGGCCAGGCAACGGGCAGCACACCTTGTCTGCTCAGACAGACGGGGCATGCCAGAAGCGCCCCTGGCCACCACGCCCAGGCTGCATTGTGGGGCTGCACCCACGGAGACTTTGCTGTGCCCCAGGACACATGGGTGGGTGTGTCAGCCTCGGCTTTGTCAGGGCCACCACCATGGGGACAAAGGTAGTACTCTCACCCCAGGGAGTCTGATTGACACTGGAAACCACCCTTCCAGCGGCAAGGGCGCACACAAGGGGGCTGGGCCCCACACCCGGCCTCCTGGCAGAATCCCCAGGGCTAGTGCAGGGCCCAGAACAAGCAGGGGCCACAAGGGGAGAGGGAGAGGGAGAGAGGGAAAGAAACAGGAAGGAGAGGGAAATGGAGGAGAGGCGGCGAGGGCACGGGAGAGGAGGGGGAGGAAGAGAGGGAGAGAGAGGTGGGAAAAGAGGCAGGAAGAGACGGCTGCCCTGACTCCAGCGGGGGAGGAGTCACGGAGGGCTTCCCGGGGGCGCCGTGTCTGCCCTGACTCCAGCGGGGGAGGAGTCACGGAGGGCTTCCCGGGGGCGCTGTGTCTGGACAGACGTGGGATGGACAAGAAAGAATGTGGCTGGAGAGACCTCTTGTGTAGGCAGCGATTAGAACCCCCTGCGGACTCTCCACACACACACACCCAGCCTCAATGCCCTCAGTGGGCCCCAGGGGCAGTGCCATCTCGGGTGCCAGGTGCACACAGCTGAGGCTTGCCCGCCTCCCCCTTCGCCAAGTGCCCTTGCCAGGCACGGAGAATTCTCTCTGTGTGTACCCTGAGCCAGGCCCAGCAATCTGCATTTCCCAAGCCCCACAGGGAATTCTGCACTCTCAGTGGGTGGGAGAAGAATTTTCCAGAAGAACAAGTGTTTTAAGGGACGCCCACACTAACGGCTGGTAGGCTCCTCCTTGCCAAGGCAGTTTAAGTGGTCTCTGATCCCATCCTTTCCGGATGTGGCTGCGTCCCCAGGTCCTGGTACCTTGAACTTGGCTCTGAAGATGCTCCCTAGCTGGAGCGCAGGGGTAGGCCGCAGAGCTCCCATGAGGGGTGGCTGCCTTTGCTCCCAAACCCACAGGGACATGAGAAAGGCTGGGGGTGAGGAGGGTGGGGACAAGCAGGCGAGAGGCAGCTCAGGTTCAGCTCTCAGGCTCAGAATAGGTTTCTGAAACAGTATCCCTTCAAGAGGAAAAGGCCACTGCAGGCTCTCCCTTGCTGCTCGGTTCCACTTGGCTTCTGTCCTTGCCCCACCCCCACCCTGCCCAGCTGCTGTGGGCAGACCTGGTCGCCCCAGAAAGGTACCTGCACGCACAAGCCCAGGCTGTGAACACAGCCTTGCTCAGGAAGGCCTCAGCAAAGCTCAAGGGGCAGAAATCCCGTCAGAAAGAACAGCACATCCCCGCAGGGGCGGAGCATGGATCAATGCTTGTGCCAGGCAAGGTGTGCTCCAGGGGCTCCTGGGAGCTGGGACGGGGGGACGGGATAGAGGCCCCCCTCCTCTCCCCAGGGCCGTCCCGACCTGCACACCTCTGCCCAGACCTGGGCCCTAGGCTTCCAGGGCTGTGTCTTGTGCAACCCCATGGTGGGCCTCACTCCCAGCAGCCTCAGGGATTGGCGCGCCTGCTCTGGGTGCACATCCGCTGGCTGAGGCCCCTCCCAAACACACCCCACTGGGACTAGTCCCACCAGGCAGCCAGGGCGTGTGAGGTCCCAGTCCCAGGACCACACTTAGAGAACAGTCGTACACCAGACCAGCGCCCTGCCCCAAAGTGGCTTACCTGTTCCCTCTGGCAGGCCAATCTGCTAACCACACAGCAGGCACCCTGGCTCTCCAGCAGGAAGCCTCCCGTGCCTGCCCTGCAGGCAGCTCCCAGATGTTGTGGGCTAAGGAGTTGGTTAGCACTCGCTATACTGAGCACTACAGGTAATGGGCTTGGGGCTGAAAGCACCTGGTCTAATGGAACTCAGCTGTAGCCAATATTGAGCATGTGGGCTAAAGCGTAAACAAGAACTAGGTGAGAGGTCAAGAGTGGAGGCAATAAAAGCAGGCCTAGAGAGGCCGGGGAGAGATATTTTCCACCATCTCTGGTCTCTGTGTCGGTGTCTCATCCCCAGATCCTTCGCCGTGCCCACGTTACTGACCTAGCTGGCCGCAACACCCAGAGCCGTCCCCTCCGCCCTGTGCCCTGGGCACAGCAGGGATGGCTCAGGGGTTTAGGAGAGTCTGGTTAAGTGCCCAGCTTTTGACTTCTGACAGCGCAGGCCTGTTGCTGTGGGTGTCTGGGGAGTAGAGGGGGATTCTCTCTCTCTGTGAGCAATGATTTGAAGATCATCACGGAGACTGGTACCCTGCCTGGCACCATTCCTTCTTCCCCACAGCTCACGAAATTCGCGCAGGTCTAGCCGTCCACCAATCCCATGTAACTGCATTTCACCTGAGACTCCCACCCCCAGTCTCCCAACCCCACCCACTCGCCAATCATCCCTAGGCAGTCACCTGCAGGCACCACTCCCCTGGGGCCTGCCCTCAATCCCTCCCGTGCCTAGCAGCCTCACCTGAACATAAGGGGCCCCAGGTACCCCCATCTTCCCTTTTTCCTGCTGATCTCCACCACCTTCACCCCATTCCTGCCCCGCTGGAAGAAACCTCCTAAGATCCCTCGTCACGTCTGGTGTTTTCAGCTCACGGTAAAGAACCAAGCTGTGGGAATGAGCTGTGCGTAATAATGTAAAATTAGAACTCTGTTTTAAGACAGGAAACGGTCAGCGGGATGCACTTATACCTCACTGGGTGGGACACAAAGTTCAGTCACTCCTCACTGGGGTAGGGAAGATTTCTCTGCACACCCCTCCTAAACATGCTCACCTAAACTGTTGACATATATCCTGTTAGAATTATAGAGTTAGACCACCTGAAAAACAGCCCGGTTCAGCGAAAACATGCTTCAATGCTATAAACTGCTAAAGACCAAAATTAAAATAGGCATGAGACAGCTGAATAGCAATCTAAGCCATTTTAAGGTGTATAGAACACGGTTGAATATAAACCAAAATTGAAATGTCTATGAAGAAGTCACAGGTTGTGGTTGAGAACCTGCATTTTCCTATTAACATTGGTTAATCAATACCATGTTAATTAATGCCACAATGTTGTAAATGGTTGGAAATATTATGTTGGGGCTTTTAATTGATTGGGATGATACTCTGCCGGCTCTACCTTCAGACCAGAGATGGTCTCACCAAGAAACCACTGAACTTACCAGGACAATAAGATGCTGGACTTTATGCTTGGTAAATACCTCCAATGAAAGAATGTCAACTGAATTTGAATTATGGAAATGCAACAAGATGGAGCAATCTGCCGTGGGGGGGAGGGTGTGGGGAGGGGTGGGGGGAATCCCAGTGCATAAAAAATGTATCACATAATGCAATGTAATTAATTTTAAAAAAATGAAATGCAATAAAAATATGTTTTTTAAAAAAAAGAACTCTGTTTTAAATAACCAACACTCTCCCTCTTTTCTCCCTCTCTCTCCCCACTTTGTCTCAAATTAGCAACAAGCTTGAAAGGAGAAGCTGGGGTGGTCACTTGCTGGGTCATCTCTGCAGTGCCCGGGGAAGGCAGGAGACTGAACCCGGGGACACTGTGAGATGCGTTCGCCAGGGCCAGGCGTGCTGACCCCACCCCACCCACTTCCAGCTCTGGGAAGTGGAAGGGCCCCTTGCCAGCCTCCTTCTGCCTCTCTCACCACGAAGCCCGGGGCTGTCCTTGTGGGCCCAGGTCTCAAGCCCAGGCAGACCGATGCAGGACGCAGGTTCCCTAAGCGGCAACTGAGCTGCAAGCCCACCCAGCTGGGGGGCTGCCTCTGAGCCTTCTGAACACGGAACCATGGACTGGACGGGAAGGCGAGGACTCACTTCCTCTTGCCAGCTCCATGCAGGCAGAGGGCCACGTTTCGGTTCTTGATTCTTCAGCTTCCAGAGGTGAACTGCTGGGAAGATCTCAACAGCTGGCCGTGCAGCTGACTCAAGCCAGAAACTGTGTCTGCAGGGTGCATGACACAGAAACCAGGCCCACGGAGGGAGTGGGTACATGAGGGGGACTTTGAATTGCTCTCCAACTCCATGCCTCCCTCTCTGAGCCCTAAAACTGCAGAGGGACTGTGGCTGCCCAGCCCCCACTAACTCGCTGGAACCCAGAGGTTGTGTCCTGGCTGCCACGGCTCCAGCTCCCTGCTGACAGGGAGCAGGGACGGGGTACTTGGGTCCCTGACACACGTATCGGAGACCCAGATCGAATTCTTGGCTGCTGGTTCCAGCGTTGCCTAACTCCAATCATCGCAGGCATTTGGGGATCAAACCAATGGGTGGGTGGCAGCCCTGGGGCCGTCTTTCACTGCTGTGCCAGGCCATTAGCAGGGAGCTGCAGCGGGTAGGAGCAGGGCAACAGGGGCTCCGACTGGCACTCCAAGATGGGTTGCAGGGTCTCGCCTCACCGTGCTGTTAACAATGGCCCTGTTCTACTTTATGAACATTTTTTACTGACTTATTTGAAAGCATCTCCTACCTACTGACTCTCCACAAACGCCCACAAGAGCCAGGACTAGGCCGGGCAGAAGCCAGGGGGTGGGAACTCTGTCTGAGGCTCCCACGTGAGCAACAGGGACCCACGTGCGTGAGCCTCCACCTGCTGCCTCCTGGGCCGAGCTGGGACTTGAACTCACGCTCTCTGACGTGGAATGTGGCTTAGCTGCCACTCAGCGCCGGAGCCCTGCATCTACTTCTTGGCCGTGGGTTCCCGTGTCCCTCTTCCAGGGCCCCTTGGATGTCCAGCAACCCCAGCCAGGGCCATCTCCCTGTGCCAAAGCCTCTCATTGGTCCCTGCTGCAGAGGCCACTTTGCCACATACAGAAGCACACATTCCAGGGACCTCATCCGGGACATCGCCAGAGGCTGGGTAGAGAGGCAAGCAGCATGGGGAGCTGCTGCTGCAGGCTGCTGCTTAGAAATGGCCAAGGGTGAGACCAAGGTTGGTGCTGGAGACGGCAGAGGCTGGGTGCACTGGCGGGGAGTGGAGGCACTCCAACCCGGGACGCTGGTGTCCAATTCATACCCTAACCCGCTGCACCACAATATCGTCTCTCTCATTCAGCTTTCAAAAGGAAAGTTCTTGGGCCTCTCAAGTCACATGGGAGATCTGAAAGGACCTCTTAGCCCCTGGATCAGTTCAGCTCTAGCCACTGTGGTCACCTGGGGTGTGAACCAGTGAAGAGAAGAGCTCTGTGTGTGTGTTTCCCCTTCTCTCTCTGTAACTATGCTTTTCAAGTGAAAATCTTCAGGGGCCCAGCGCGACAGCCTAGTGGCTAAATTCTCACTTTGCATCTGCCAGGAAAGCGTATTGGCACCCATTCATATCCCAGCTGTTCCACTTCCTATCCAGCTCCCTGCTTGTGGTCTGAGAAAGCAGACAAGGACAGTCCAAAGCCTTGGGACTCTGCACCTACATGGGAGAACCTGGAAGGAGCTCCTGGCTCCTGGCTTCGGATTGGCGCAGCACCGGCTGTTGTGGTCACTTGAGGAGTTGAACCAGCAGACGGAAGATCTTTCTGTCTCTCCTTCTCTGTAGATCTGACTTTCCAATAAAGATAAAATGAATCTTAATAAATAAATAACTCTTCAAAAATAATTAAGAAACTGGATGACCTTCCTGGTATGCCTGTATGGATATGACCAGACAGGGCAAGTCCCACTGGGCTGAGCGTGCAGGGCTGCTCTGAGCGTGGCGGGCCAGCAACACTTGTCAGTGGCACGTGACCCAGCTACGTGGACAGCTGAGTGCCCACTGCCCATGCCTTGATCGGAGCAGATCAGCATCGCAGTCACGAGGTACGAGAGTGGGTGGAAGAGGCGACACCTGTTCCCTTCGCCTGAGTGAGCGGGCCCTGTGCAGCCGCGTCCCAGCGAAACCGCCACACATCGTCTGAAAGACAGCCAGGCCCTGTTAGTTTGCCCTGGCCTTGAGTGTCCCACATCCAAGCCTGTCCCGACTGTGTCCACCACGGCTAATCATTAGCAGCACACCGGCACAGTGAGGCAATCGTCCCTCCAGGAGGGCAAAGTTCCCTGCTGAGATGCAAAGGGCTTCACACACAAAACCACTTCAGCCACAGCCGCAAGCACGGCGCTTTCTGTGTTGGATGGCCTGACGCTCACGGTTCCCCCGAGCTGCTGCTGCGGGGATGGGAGCATACGGAGGCAGGTGTTCGTGTAAATTCCTGGGACAGGAGTTGGACTCGATTTCCAGTACATGTAACCTTTGACCCAGCAAGTCCCTGGGGCATTTATCTTTCATCTATACATGCATACCTAGGCAAATATCCACGTGCGAGACCTGCATACCCGGCAGGAAGGGCTTGCCTGCCTGTGCTGCACCCGCCCAGCGCCGGCTTGGGACAGCAAGGCAGCCCCACTCACTGTCCACCGAGCCCTTCAGGAGCCTCACTGTATCAAGTGGCTGAGGAGCCAGGAGGTGCAGAGGAACACCTTCATCCAGGTCCCCGCCAGCTCCCTGAGGAAGCAGCGCAGGATGGCCCAAGCGCTTCACTCCACCCACGTGGGAGACCCAGACGGAGCCAGGCTTCGGCCTCGCCCGGCCCCAGCTGCTGTGGCCGTGGGCCAAGTAAACCAGCAACGGATAAGCTCTTTCCCAATCCCTCTCTGCCGCTGTGCCTTTCAAACACATGCATTTGGGGGTGGAGAGGGCTGAAGGAAAAGTTGACAGAAGCAGATGTGCCGCAGATGTATGACAGAACATGAGGGCCTTTCCCCAGATGTTTGTGTTTAAGTCTCCTTTGTCGGAAACCCCAGGCAGACGCACCCTGCCGAGCCAAACCCGAAATCCTGACCCCCACAGTCGGTGTGACTGAGCTGCTGGGTTTGCAGCCCTTGGGTACAGGAGGTAAGGTGGCTACTTACTCGGCCACCAGGCCATCAGCCGCCCTCACTGGGTCACAGGGCGGCCCTTCTAACAGTGCTTGGGACACCCACAGTTCTCATCCAGGCGCTTGGGTCCGAATCCCGGCTCCACTCACACACACCCTGGGAAGCAGTAGAGACAGCTCAAGCGCCTGGGCTCCTGCCCCCCCCGCCCCCGAGAATACTCAGGGGGCGCTCTGGCCCCTGGGTGCAGCCCCCCAGCCCCAGTCTCTGCAGACATTTGGGGAGAGGACCAGCAGGTGGAAGGTCTCACTCCCCTCTCTCTTTTTCTCTGCCTTTCAAACAACTAAGAATAAACAATTCTCTTAAAAAGAATTCTCTTGCCCCCAGCTCAGGCATGGCGTCCTCCGCCACAGGGGAAGAGGTGCCTGCCCGGCACTCGCTGGCCTCTCTTGCCCTCGGCTGAGAAAGGCATGGGAGCAGCCCCTAGGCCATGCCTGCCAGCCTCGCCTGTGACCTTGCAGTCTGCCCATTTCATGTCCGGAGAAAGACGAGTCCAGCTCTAGGAGAGACGTCCATGGCCTGGAATGAAAGGCCAGATTCCAGCCGGAAGTGACCGTGAAGCCACAGAGACTCCATGTCCGGCACCTGCAGCCCACCTGGCTGGGTTAGGGCCAGGGGTGCCCTGGCCAGCACCAGGAGGTCCTCTGGGACTGAGGCAGGTCTGTTTTCTCTGTGCTCTTGCCGGAGCCTGGGGAAGGGCATGGCATTTGCAGGAAGTGGCTGGCAGTCCTTCCACAGGGTCTAGGAAGGAAGTGGGGCTTGGGCCACAGGGCAGGCTGGCCCCGCACGTTCCCAAGGGCAAGCCTGATCCTGACTCACTCAGCTGCCACCTTCCCTTGGGCTGCCAGATCCTTCCATTACCATGTCTAACGCGAAGAATGAGGCCCGCTCGCCTGAGGGACTCAGGTCAGATACAGATGCCAGTTCTAATCCCGGCAGCTCCACTTCCCACCCAGCTCCCTGCTTGTGGCCTGGGAAAGCAGTCGAGGACTGCCCAAAGCCTTGGGACCCTGCACCCATGTAGGAGACCCGGGAGAGGCTCCTGGCTTCGGATCAGCGCAGCAGCGGCCATTGTGGTCACTTCGGGAGTGAATCATCGGACGGAAGATCTTCCTCTCTGTCTCTGTCTCTCCTCCTCTCTGTATAGCTGACTTTGCAATAACAATAAATCTTTAAATATATATATATTTCATGACAGCAGGACTTGGGAGTTCTGAGCCTGAGTACACTAACCTCACTAGTTTCTAGAACTGTTGGTGCATGGGCCCCACTCCACACTGAGCAGCTGGTGGCTGGCATGGGGGTGCCCGAGACGGCGACTCAGCGTACTCTACCCCAGTTCCCAGCCCTGAACTAGATCTGCACATTGCATAGGATTTAATTTGCTGAGGCGCTGAGGTGGGAGTGGTGGTGGCACCTCAGGAAGCGATTAAAGGGGCCATCTGGGGGGACCACGGCCGCTGGACGAGGGAAGTGAGAGCGTCTTGCACAGAGCTGATGAGCTGCAGCGGGAAACGGGGCCGGGGGAGCAGGAGTCCAGGCTGAGCCATGCGGCCAGGCCAAGAAGCACTGGAGAGGACATTGAGTGTGCTGCAGAGTGGACCAGACGGCCTCTCCGAATAGGGCGGCCAGGGAAGCTTGCCAAACACAAGCACAACCGCCTGGGGGAGCTGCAGGCTTCCTCGCTGAGCCGGCCTGCCCCGCGCGCCCCCTTGTGGCCGCGGTCGGCAAGGCACTCTGGAGCGGCCATGCCCCATGAGGGCCTGAGAACCCGGGAGCACGTGAGACCAAACAGACATGCACACAGGGCCGCGTCCACACACACTCACTACCCTCTACAAGTCCAAGCCTCGGGTTCCGCTTACGGTGTATCCAAGATTCACACAACGAAATCCATGTAACTGAACCCCCAGCAGTATCTACGTGTGAAGCCAAATGTAGGGCACTGTTTCTTGTTGGTGGAAAGTCAGATACAAAGAGGACAGACAGAGAGGAAGATCTTCACACCCACAACGGCCGCTGCTGCGTCCATTTGAAGCCAGCAACCAGGAGCTCTTCCAGGTCTCCCACGTGGGTGCAGGGTCCCAAGGCCTTGAGCCGTCCTCGACTGCTTTCCCAGGCCACAAGCAGGGAGCTGGGTGGGAAGTGGGGCTGCTAGGGATAGAACTGGTGCCCATATGGGATCCCCAGCACGTGCAGGGTGAGGATTTTAGCTGCTAGGCTATCGTGCCCAGCCTAGGGCACTTTTAAAGCTTACCCATGAGAAGCAAGGAAGCTCATCGGGTCTGTCCGGGAACTGGGCAGAGGAGCCCATGGTGGCTGCAAAGCCCCCTGTTCCTCACCATGTCGCTGTGGTTTCCAGTATGTCCCCGCCGCTTTCGAGAGGCTAAGGGTTCACTAGGGACAGTGTGGCCCTGGTGGCTTTCTTTATTCCTGAGAAAATGACACTGTTGTCTTTTTCTCTAAACACACTAATTTTAGAACTTTGAAAACTATAAAAAGTATAAAGTGGTGGGAAAAGTTGTTGCAGACTTGCTGTTACCTTGTGTTTTTTTTTTTTTTTTTTTTTTTTTTTTTTAAAGATTCATTCATTTTATTACAGCCAGATATACACAGAGGAGGAGAGACAGAGAGGAAGATCTTCCGTCCGATGATTCACTCCCCAAGTGAGCCGCAACGGGCCGATGTGCGCCGATCCGATGCCGGGAACCAGGAACCTCTTCCGGGTCTCCCACGCGGGTGCAGTGTCCCAAAGCATTGGGCCGTCCTCGACTGCTTTCCCAGGCCACAAGCAGGGAGCTGGATGGGAAGTGGAGCTGCCGGGACCAGAACCGGCGCCCATATGGGATCCCGGGGCGTTGAAGGCGAGGACTTTAGCCGCTAGGCCACGCCGCCGGGCCCTGTTACCTTGTGTTAAGGGGAAATGTGTATTAATCATAGTGTATCAAGGTTGCACCTCCACCAACAGCATTTCATGTGGATGCCAGTTTGAGTCCTGGCTGTTCCACTTCTGATTGGGCTCCCTGCTCATGGCCAGGGACAGTCAGAGACGGCCCTGCACCCACAAGGGAGACCTGGAAGAAGCGCCTGGTTTTGACCTGGCCCAGCCCCAGCTGTTTAACCCATTTGTGTTAGATTTCCTCTCTGCTTCTATAACTCTTTCAAATATATTTTTAAAATTTCCCCAAGGGGGGCCCGGAGTGGTGGCCTAGTGGATCAGGTCCTTGCGTTGCCCATGCCAGGATCCCATATGGACACCGGTTCTAATCCCAGCACCCTGCTTCTCATCCAGCTCCCTGCTTCTGGTCTGAGAAAGCAGTCAAGGACGACCCAAAGCTTTGGGACCCTGCACCCATGTGGGAGACCCGGAAGAGGTTCCTGGCTCCTGGCTTCAGATTGGAGCAGCTCCAGCCATTGCGGCCACTTGGGGAGTGAACTAGCAGACAGAAGACCTTCCTCTCTCTTCTCCTCTCTGTATATCGTACTTCGCAATAAAAATAAATCTTTAAAAATTCCCCAAGGGGGAAATGGAGTGCCTTCGGAGGCCAAGAACTCTGAGGTCACCCACACCCATTTGGATCTACCACATGGGATGGAAGAAGCCCAAGTCCTGCCTTGCAGGATCCAAGGTCATCGGAACGACAACCAGGAGCACTGAGCGGTCCGCAGAAACAGAAGAACAGTAAGCTTCCTTCGGGACTAGGGAGAGGAGCTTTCTCTGGTCCTTGCCTGGTTCCAACTTTGGGTCCCCACCCTCTGTCATAATGACCACCAGGATCGCTTCAGAAACCCCTCAAAACAAACAAAAACTAGAATAGATAGGCAGAACAACAAGGAAAGCTTAGAAACAGACAGGAAACGGTCAGCGGGGATGCACTTATAACTCACTGGGTGGGACACAAAGTTCAGTTACTCCTCACTGGGGTATGGAAGATTTCTCTGCACACCCCTCCTAAAACGGTTCACCTGAACTATTGACATATGTCTTGTTAGAGTTGTAGAGTTAGACTACCCAAAAAGCAGTCAGCTTCAACAAAATCATGCTTTAATGCTATAAACTGTTAAATATTAAAATTAAAATAGACACGAGACAGCTGAATAGTAATCTATAGCCATTTTAAGGTGTGGAGAACCCGGTTGTATATAAACTAATAATTGAAATGTCAATGTAGAAGTCACAGGAGGTGGTTCAGAACTTGCATTCTTTTTTTTTCTCTTTTAATATATTGGTTACTTAATACCATGTCAATTAATTACGTAACAGCAAGCAGGGACTTGAGACACGCGCTGTGCCTAAGTAGGTGGAGCTGGCCCGGGGGATGCCCCCAGCCCATGCTGGAGTCCCAGTCGAATCCCAGTTGCTTCAGGCTTCCAATCCAGGTTCCTATTAACATGTTTGGCAGGCAGAACATGACGGCCCAAGCACTTGAGGCCAGTGCCTCCAACCTAGGAAATCCCAGATAAGTCTGTTGGCGCCTGGTCTGCACCCAGTCCTGCTGACCCAGTCCCAGCTGTGGCAGGCATCGGGGCAGCGAGCCCTGCCACATGCTCCTCACTCCCCCAGATGTTCTAGGCCAGGAGTTGGCAACTTCTTCCACAGATGGGCACAGGGTCTCAAGCACTTGGGCCATCAGCTGCCTTTTCCAGGCACATAAGCAGGGAACTGGAATGGAACAGTCAGGATGCAAACCAGTGCTCAGGAGAAACCCCATGAAATCTTTTAAAGTTTTTTTTTTTTTTTAATTGAAAAGTCAGACACACAGAGAGGAAGGCCCTCTATCCACTGACCCACTCCCCAATCGGCCACAACAGCCTCCCATGCAGGCACAACGGGCCCAGGCCCTGGTCCTTGAGGCTTTCCCAGGCCTCAAGCAGAGAGCTGGGTGGGAACCAGTGCCTATATGGGATCCCAGAACTGGCAAGGCAAGGACTCTCACAGCTAGGCTACCACTCCGGGCCCAACGAATCCCTTTAAAATATTTTTCTATGTAATATGTTACATGAAAGTATTGCCAGTTCAAAAACAGACTAAAAACTATGGGCGGAACAGCCTAGTGACCAATCCCACCTTACGTACACCAGGAGCCCATGGGGCATCTCCAGGCTGCCCCACTTTCCACCCAGCTCCCCTGGACCCACGTGGGAGACCTGGAGGAGGATCCTGGCACCTGGCTTCGGTTCAGCTCAGTTCCAGCCGTTGTGGCCACTTGGTGATTCAGCAGACAGATCTTCCTCTCTGTATAGCTGCCTTTCCAATGAATGTAAATCCTAAAAAAAAAGGGGGAGGGGGGCTGGTGTTGTTCCGTATGTTGAGTTTTGGCTGCTCTGCTCCCAATCCAGTTTCCTGCTAACGCACCTGGCAAAGCAACGTTGACCCGAGTGTTTGGGAGCCCTGGGAGCAGCTCTCCGCGCAGTCCTCACACAACTTCCCACAGGATGGAAACACTGCACCCACCAATTCAGGTGACATCCAGAAGCCTCCGAGTCACAACAGGACCTTTCAGCCCTCAATTTCTAATGCCTAAATGTCCTAGCATACTGAAACATTGTTCTCTGCAGTGTCATCAGTTCAATGTTTTCCCCTATTATAGACACTGCCAAGTCCTCAGATGGGCCTCAAGCCCTTCACCCAGGCTGGGCCAGGCCCAGCACAAGCCTGCCACTGAACCTGGACACCCCACCTGCGTGCCAAGGCCTCGGGCACACTGCAGCCCCACGCTGCATCCTCCACCTCACCGAGAACCTGGAAGGCAGATTCGCTGCAATCAGACCCTCATTTCAGCACAGGACGCAGCTGCTGGCAACCCAAGCAATGCCCACTACCCCTGGTCCACAACTGATTTTTTTCCAATTTTTTATTATATTTTTGACAATCTTTACATAGTTAATTAGAATAAAAGGGTTCAAGGGGTTTTTTTTTATAAAGATTTATTCATTTTGTTACAGCCAGATATATACAGAGAAGCAGAGAGGAAGATCTTCCATCCGATGTTTCACTCCCCAAGTGAGCCGCAACGGGCCGGTGCGCGCCGATCCGAGGCCAGGAACAGGAACCTCTTCCGGGTCTCCCACGCGGGTGCAGGGTCCCAATCCATTGGGCCGTCCTCGACTGCTTTCCCAGGCCACAAGCAGGGAGCTGGATGGGAAGTGGAGTGGAGCTGCCGGGATTAGAACCGGCGCCCATATGGGATCCCGGGGCTTTCAAGGCGAGGACTTTAGCCGCTGGGCCACGCCACTGGGCCCAGGCTCAAGGGTTATAGGAAAGTGGGTAATACTATTATTTCCATATTGTTTCCTTCATGTGTCTGAGGTAAAGGGGGATATTAAGGGAGAAGCCTCACCCAGTTTCCCACCCACCCCAGGTCCCGGATGTGGGGCATGCTCTGAGAATCTTGCTCAAGTGGTTTCGATAGTTCACCAGTTATGAATCGCTGCCAATCTCGCCACTCCAAACACAATGAGGTCGTTGAAGAATCCACTGATTGACATAGTCCATCATAGAGTCTCCATTTGCCCGGTATTTCGCTGCCAACATATAGCTGAGGTGGTTGATTGACTTGTTCTGTCTTCTGTCTTTTCTTGGTTAGGGTTCTGAGTCCGGCATTTCATTTGGGGAGATCCCCAAAGAAATTTTGTCTGAGGTGTTCCCAGATCAGATTCTTATATGTACCAGCAAGTACAGGGCCCGGCACAGTCCATCACCCTGATCAGCTGGTGGTTGCAATTGCTGGGCCGGCTCTGCTTCCAGCCCCGACTTCCACTGGAACCAATGGGTGTTGCAGTCCAGCCTGGCTCTGCCCAGTACATACTCGGCCCTTACATCAACCAGTGGGAGCTGCAGCCTAGTCGGAGTGACCCACAATAACCCCCACCAGGCCCGCCCCCCACCCTGGTTTGCCAGTATGTGCAGCAGACTAGTCCAGTCTGTCCCACATCCCATTCGGCTCTCATACATGTCAGTGGGTATTAAAGCTTAGTTCCATCTAACCAGCTCAACTCTCCAGCCCTCACAGATGTTGTTGGGTGCCTCTCTGTGTAGCCATCCCAGCTCCTGTCCTAGTTTTTTGTGCCCTCCCATGGGAGTGGTAACCCAAGAGGGAGGAGCCCACTATTTCCCTCCCAGGTCTCTCTCACTCCCGAATTATGCACTCTCCAGGAGGATCTGTGGTTTGACTTGACAGAATTAGCCCTCAGTGCCAGTTTCTGCCAGCTGATGCTGCGGCTAAACCCAAACAACCCTCACCCACTCTAATTTTGTTTGCACCAATAGGAATAATCAGCGCAGCCTTGCTTTTCCCTGATCTAGTCCACATGGACATCCATGGCTCGTCCATACCCACGTACAGCTTACACATGGCTCAGTAGGGGTTGAGACCTAGCCTAGTCTGTCCCACATCTACCCTGGTCCTCCAGAGCACCAGATGGTGTTGGAGTCTAGCCCAGCTTGGTGTGTCCAGTCCCAGTCCATACTTGTGCCAAGAGAGACTACAACCGTATCCTGATCAGAACGCAGCCCCCATTCCAGCCCCGTGCTCCTTGGTGGGAACCTCCACCCAGCTAGGGTGTCCCCTTAGCTCCCCAACCAGGCCTGTTCCCAGCCATAGATCACACGCATGCCAGTGGCTGCTCTGACTCAGCTTGGCTCAGTCCCTCACTTGTCCCAGCCTCTGCCTTAGACACTGTGGCTTAGCATCCTTGACTCACGCAGACCAGTAGGTGCAAGAGCCTAGCTCAGCATGACCTGTGCTCCATCCTGGTTTCTAGTTTCACTTGTGGGCTAAGGTTTGCTCAGTCCTGCCCGGTACACCCTGTTCCATTACCAATTCACACATTAGCTAGCTGTTGGAGCTACTTTGCCCAGCCTATCCGACCCCCAGGTCTGGACCATGTATTCCCCAGCAGGAGCTGTGACTCGCCAGGGAGTTTCCCAAGTTCCTCCACATGATCCACTCCCAGACCCAATTCTCATACATGCCATTGGGTTTTAGGCCAGTGCCCGGCTTAGTGTGGCCTTCCATTTGGCCTTGTATGAGCTGGTGAAGGTTGCAGCCCGGCCCACCCCACACCCTATTCAGGATGCACATTCGGGTGCTGCTGCCTTGACCAGTCCAGACTGTTGCAGGTTCCTTTACCCATGAGTGATGGCAGGCTCCTTGGTCACACCTAGCTTAGTCCATCACCACCCCAACTCTTAAGCTAACCAGTGGGGCTAGATTTTTCACAGGGTTTGGCCCACACATTCCCCACAGTATCTACCCCTGGATATGG
The DNA here is from genome assembly GCF_030435755.1 of Ochotona princeps. NCBI lineage: Eukaryota > Metazoa > Chordata > Mammalia > Lagomorpha > Ochotonidae > Ochotona > Ochotona princeps. The sequence continues at coordinate 2,562,575 of NC_080860.1, read as the reverse complement.
CTCTCGGGTGCTAATTAATATCATGGCCCTGCATAATGTGACCCGTCTCCTGATCCATCACCATGTCGGGTGATAGGGTATGATCCTGCTGGACAAACCCCGAGCCTTAGCTTTTGCATGGACTGGTATTATGTGCTCAGCATTGTACAGTGAACACAAGTTCTTCAAAGAGTTACTGTCATTGCTAATCTTTAGGATTGATTCAAATCCCAGCAGCACAGTGGGCTCAACCTGGAGCTACTCAAACAGCAATTCAAAGAACCAAAACCCCAGAGCTTCCAGCCAGGGGCCCAGCAGGCAGAGCCTGGAGCCAAACGGTGCACTGGCCACCCAGGGACAGCTCGCGGCGGCTGGAGTCTGGGAGCAGAGCATAAAGCCACCCTGACCTGAGACCCACCAACAGCTGGCACACTGCAGAAAGTTTAAAGCCTCGGGCCCAGCGGCTAAAGTCCTCACCTTGAAAGCCCCGGGATCCCATGTGGCCGCCGGTTCTAATCCCAGCAGCTCCACTTCCCATCCAGCTCCCTGCTTGTGGCCTGGGAAAGCAGTTGAGGACGGCCCAATGGATTGGGACACTGTACCCGCGTGGGAGACCCAGAAGAGGTTCCTGGTCCCGGCTTCGGATTGGCTCACTTGGGGAGTGAAACATTAGATGGAAGATCTTCCTCTCTGTCTCTCCTCCTCTGTGTATATCTGGCTGTAATAAAATGAATAAATCTTTAAAAAAAAAAAAAAAGTTTAAACCCTCAAGCCCAAGGTAGCAACCCTCCCCTATCCCATCCACGGCTCAATGGGGGGGGGGGGGCAGGTGGGTCCTGGTCCTGCCCAGTCCCAGATACTTCCCCCTCGGTGTACTCACCCCAAGGGAGCAGCCCCCGGAGCCCAGGTAGGCCCTGGTACAGCTCACCACATGCACCCAGTGGCTGGAGTCCGGGATCGTAGCATCAATTGATTTTTCTGTAGGTAAACCCACTTCCACACTACAGACGTTTCTCCCAGTATCTGAAAATATGCTGCCACTGGCAAAAACATACTCTCAAACAACCCATGACTTCTGTGCACACACGTAAAATTCCGATACTATTGTACTACAGAGAAAAGTCGGTGAACAAAGAATTCAGATTTCACACGCTCCATTTACACAAGCAGATGTCTCATCCTATCTACCACATAAGATATTCCAAACATACCACTAAAACCAAAACCGTACAGTAAAATAAACCACACTATTTGGGAATGCAAGAACTTTATTGAAAGAAAAGTGTGCTGAAACGTGCTGAAAGCTTGAGGGGGAGAACTTAGACACCACCCCTCAGGCGCAGGACCAGGTGCAGGGTGGACTCCTTCTGGATGTTGTAGTCAGACAGGGTGCGGCCGTCTTCCAGCTGTTTGCCTGCAAAGATCAGCCTCTGCTGGTCGGGAGGGATGCCTTCCTTATCCTGGATCTTGGCCTTGACATTCTCGATGGTGTCGCTGGGCTCCACCTCCAGGGTGATGGTCTTGCCAGTCAGGGTCTTCACGAAGATCTGCATGCCACCTCGGAGACGCAGGACCAGGTGCAGGGTGGACTCCTTCTGGATGTTGTAGTCAGACAGGGTGCGGCCGTCTTCCAGCTGCTTGCCTGCAAAGATCAGCCTCTGCTGGTCGGGAGGGATGCCTTCCTTATCCTGGATCTTGGCCTTGACATTCTCGATGGTGTCGCTGGGCTCCACCTCCAGGGTGATGGTCTTGCCAGTCAGGGTCTTCACGAAGATCTGCATGCCACCTCGGAGACGCAGGACCAGGTGCAAGGTGGACTCCTTCTGGATGTTGTAGTCAGACAGGGTGCGGCCGTCTTCCAGCTGTTTGCCTGCAAAGATCAGCCTCTGCTGGTCGGGAGGGATGCCTTCCTTATCCTGGATCTTGGCCTTGACATTCTCGATGGTGTCGCTGGGCTCCACCTCCAGGGTGATGGTCTTGCCAGTCAGGGTCTTCACGAAGATCTGCATGCCACCTCGGAGACGCAGGACCAGGTGCAGGGTGGACTCCTTCTGGATGTTGTAGTCAGACAGGGTGCGGCCGTCTTCCAGCTGTTTGCCTGCAAAGATCAGCCTCTGCTGGTCGGGAGGGATGCCTTCCTTATCCTGGATCTTGGCCTTGACATTCTCGATGGTGTCGCTGGGCTCCACCTCCAGGGTGATGGTCTTGCCAGTCAGGGTCTTCACGAAGATCTGCATTGTCTGTTACAACAAAACAAAATTTAAAGTGCTCAAAGTCTTGCCAACAATTTTCTAGCACACTTATTGGTTAAACTGCATGGATTTTAGCCTAAATAAGTAATAAAAAAACTTGCCTTCAAGCTTCCACCCAGAATCAGGAACAGTTCTAGAAAAGATTAATTCACAACCCTAACTTCCAACTTAGGAAGTAAGACCTCAGCAAAATCAACTCCGAGGCTTCGTGCTCCCCCTCCTTTCTGATCGTGGTTCCCGTCAGGCCGGCAGAGGCCCTAACCCTGACGCCTCGCCGCTAAGGAAGCCCAAGTCCACTCCGCCCGGCGGTGGCCACGCCCCGCATTATGAGCCCGCACCCTGTCACGTCATGGCGACGGTACGCTGCCCCCACCCAGACGGGGCAGAACTCAGCACCCCAGGTCACCACCCCGTACCCGACGGAAAAGCGCACTTTTTGGCCGTCCACCCGCCGGAACCCCTTTACCCAAGTTCCAAACGCGACCCAACTATGTCCCTCATAACCGGTCTTCACGTTTCAGTTAAGCCCCGGGCTCTCCCGCAACGTCCCTCGGCCTTCCACACCCTTCGCCCCAACCTCACGGCCTCCTTCCCGTTTCCGCTCCCTCAGGCCGCCATCTTGGGCCGCCCGTCCCGCCGCGGGAGACGACGAGCCCTGGCCCCCCTCCCGCCTGCGCGTTGCCCTCGCCCTGGCAGGCCAAGGCCGCGGTGTCCCCGAGGGGCCCACGGGCACGTCCTCACCAGGCGCTGGTGGCGACGGCGACGACGGCAGAGAGGACGCGGCAGCAATCGCGGCTCCGACGAAACTAGCCGCGCCGCGCCCCGCAGCTCCCTTATATAGTCATCGGCGAGACGTCACCGCCCCGCACAGATCCCTCCGCAGAAACGCCGAGAAGGGGCTACTGGCTTCAGCCTCTTCCGCCATCGAGAAAGAAAACTGGCGCCCGGAATGCCCCGGCTCCCCTCACAAAATCTTCTCCTGTCACGTCGGGGGTTGGGCGCTGAGTCCGGGCGGGGAGTGGGCGGCCTTCGGGGGCGGCCGCGCGGAGGGGTCAGGGCGTTCGGGGCGTGCTGCGGCTCGGGCCGGCGTTCGGCGTGGGGGTGGGGCGCCGGCCCGGTGGGGGTGGGGCGCCGGCCCGGTGGGGGTGGGGCGCCGGCCCGGTGGGGGTGGGGCGACCCCGCGCCGCGAGCCCCCGGACCCCAACGGCCGTGGGGCGGCGGGTCCCCGCGTGGTCGTCGGTCGGGCTCGGGCCGGGGCTCCCTCCGCCGCGCGCGGCCC